>NC_056750.1:147425544-147675544 GCF_019279795.1 Protopterus annectens
TGTAATGCCAGGTCACATCTCAATTCTGTTCTCCACCTCAGATATGGAGTCAGTGCTTTGTGTACGGCAGTAGTGCAGGACCATAGCCAGGAATTATTTTAACTGGGTGACTTGCCAGCTTTATGTTTATTGTTTGTTCCTGTGCCACTTTTAATTTTCTGTCTCTGTTGTTATAAGCCAAATAGCAGACTATAAAATGCCTGGGGTGCAGATTGTTTATCTGCTTTGTCACTACCCTATGTACCCTTTCAATACATGGGGAGGACATCATCATTAGGTAACTCTTTTTTAATAAGTAAGTTCCAAGGGATTAATCACGTCTACTTTTTCATATAGCTCCAGTACTCTTGAATTATTTCTGTATCCTGAACCTCTATATCATATAGCTTTACTTCCAATTGATTGGCAAGGACTTGGAGACCTGCGGCCTACCTTAAATTTGTAGTTACTGCCTCAAATTATTCTTTTTGAGTTGGACTGCTGTTCCTTTAAGTGATCAGGTAGATGCTGCAGCCTGTTATCATGTTTTGCCCCTACATACTTAATTTAGGCTACATCCATTGTTGAGGTATGTATTAACACTATTGGGGATATACAGAGAATGTTTAATGGCACTGATATTTTTAGATATCACCATGGGAATGGTTGCCATCTTGAAAGCTGGCAATTTATTTAAAAGCACTAAATCTGTTAACTCATGTAATGCTAAGAAAAAGTAGTACCAGTGTGTTATGTCACCTACACATTAAAAAAAACATTTATGGAAATTTGACTCCTATAGGCAGTATTAATATGTTAAAGAGGTTAAGTATTGCAAAAGCTGCTATTCAAAATCAGTCATATGAGCATATCTGGGTATATCCATCAGCCTACCACCATGTATTTATATATCTTATGTACCATGTTGTCTTCCTACCATGTACTACATATGTTATTATGAACAATACAATCTGTTCAGAAAACCCTGTGGATCTCATAAGTATGTGTATTATGGGTACCTGATCACCATGTCCTAAATATCTCAGACATCCATTGTCAGCCTGCACATCACGTACTATATATATATATATATATATATATATATATATATATATATATATATATATATCACATTTCCCACCTTCTCATCTGATCCTACACCTTGCACTCTTTTGTTTTTTTTTGTTTTTTTTTTGTTTTGCTCATTCCTTTTCTGTCTTTTTTTCAATTTCTAGTTTGATTTCTATTCCCACTTAACACTGATATGCTTCTGCTAAACTAAGCAGGGAAGCCATCTTAGAATTATTCTCCTCATATTTTAAAACTTTCACTACATTTTGGATCTTGTAATTTCAGCAGATATGTATGCAGTCCTACAACTGCAGATCTATAGATGTAATCAATTTTGACTAGGCCCATACCTCCTTCACACCGGGGAATACATACTCTTGGTATACACTGATTTTTATAAATCATTTGATGAGCATGAAGCATTCTTGTTCTTTTACTGTCCAACCAATCCAAAATCTTTTGGGGCCAGCGAATCACTCCAAAACTGTACTTTAGGACAGGAAGAGCAAATTAATTCATAGCTTGGACTTCGTTCCTAGATGTCAGCACTGTTTTGAGTATTAATTTAAGTATTCTAAAATATTCCTTACTAAGTTTTATTCACATTTGTTCATGTTTTATTGTTGATCCATAATTAATTCCCAAATATTTATAAGCTCCCTCTTACTCAAGTTCTTTTATAACACATTCCTTTCCCAAACTGATGTTTTCTTAGTGCTGCAGTTTTCTTGCTTTAAATGTTGCTTTTGCACATTTATCAAAACTAAATTACATTTTTATATCATCTGAAAAAGTTTTGACCTCTTGCAGTTGTAGCTTTCAGCTCTTCATCTGATGAACTCAAGAATTTTAAATCAATTTGATCTAAGAGAAACTTGCTGGTTAGAGGTTCAGACCTTTAAACAACATCTCATTAATAAAATAGATTTAATGTCTATAACTGTTAAAGAATCTATTCCAACACTGATTGATTACTTGATATTAAATTTACAACATAAAGTTTCTGATAAAGGTAAACTTTCATACATACATAAAGTTATCAGACAAGAAACTTTTTACAGTGTAGATTCATACTGGAATTATTTCACTTCTATTAATGGGGACCCACCAAATCAACAAGATAAACAATATATATTGGAATCTGCTTATAGAACTACGTCTTCCATTGTCTGGAGACTTTATACATGGACATTTTACATAGATCTTTTTATACACCTTTGATGATGAATAAAATAAATAATAAAGATAATCTATGTAAGAAATGTAATGTAGAAATTAATGCTGACTGGGCTCATATGTTTTATGACTGTATAAAATTGAAAGAATACTGGAAGTCAATTAATGAATTTTTGCAGGCTCTTTTACAGATAATTTCATTATTTCTAAATCTCTTATATTATTCAACACACCTGTACCTCAAAGTGTTAAAAGGTTAAGCTTCCCTTGTTATGGTCTATTCTAGCAGTGGCTAGGAAAATAATAACTAGAAATTGGATTTCAGATACACCTCCTTCATTCAATGAATTTAAAATGTTATGAATATAGTGTGCCATATGGAAATAAACACAATTAGGACTAGAACAAATAGAAAAACATCTTATTTTATTGTATGGGATAATTTACAAAATTTGTTAAAAAAATTTTAATTTCAATAGCATGGTATTTTAGTTTAATTAATTGATCTGATTGTAGTGGATGTCTTTGTAAATACTTTAGTTGTTTTGTTGAATATTATAATAATACCTATTTTTAATTACTTGTATAAAATTGTTATGATATTTCTCTTATATGTTAAAACAATAAACCTGTTTTGAAAAAAAAAAAAAGAATTTTAAATTATCCTCAAAAAGAAGATGAGAAGTCTTTACACTTTGTTGTTTTCTGGGAGCCAAATTGTAGCGATGACCTAATCTGCTAAGTAGACAGCATAATGGGTTAAGGGCAAGACAAAAGTACAGCAGTGACAGTCACGCTGGAATATTCCCCTTTGAATTTTCTTCCCTGGAATAATAATTTGTTTTTTATCACTTCTTACCTGCAAAGTGATTTGTCACTGTTTCATGGTCACTAAAATGTAATCAGTCAGTGTAGGGTGTACCTTATACATTTCCATGCAATTTTTTATCCATGAATGTGGGATACTGTCAAATGCTTTTTTGTAGTCTATCCATGCCATACTTAGATTATTTTCCTTTTGACAGTTCTCCACTATGACTTCAACAACAAATGATTCTTTGTCCCATATGACTTTCCCTTCTTACCCTTTTCTTCCGTTGCCATGACTGAATTTTCTTCTAAATGACTATAAACTATGTCAGTATCAATTCTAGTATATCGTTTATAGGTCATCAGAAGGCAAGTTAGTGGTATATAGATTTTAGGATAGCTTGCAGGTTTGTTCTTAAGTAAGAGCTTGTTGTTAACCAGGTTGGTGTCTGTTTGAGCTGCGCATACAAATAGTTCTTACTCGTGACTAAATCTTCATGTACAGATGTAAATACTTTTAGCTAGAAGTTAGGTACTACATCTGGGCTTGGGGTTTTCCAATTAGGAGCTTTTCTTAACTTTGTTTCAATCTCTCTGGCTGTTGCTTCATCATGTTTCATATCTTGTACATTTGAGCTTCAATTCTTTCTTTTACTTTTTCTATCCATTTAGCATTTTTGTTATGTTTCACAGGGCTTTCATAAATATTTTTCCAAAATGTATATATTTCTTCTTTCTCAATTCTCTATATAAAACGTTTTGGGTCATCAATAAATTGCTTATCTTGTACTTTTCCTTTATATTTATCTTCAAAGTTTTTCTGCCTGTGCTGATAGTTTTAGTTTATTATTTTTATCATTTGTGATAGTGCACAATAGATCCTGATCTGTTCTAATACTGCTCATTGTCTTTATCATGTCTAACATTCTGAGTATTTTTGTTGATCTGTTCCCTCTTCTACACTCTTCTAAATGTGACACCTCTTGTCTTAATTGCTTTATATTTTCTCTGTTAAATACCTCCATGATGGCATTTGATTTATCCTCTTCATTTCCCTTACTGCCCTGTGTTTTGGTGGTAAGACTTTATCTGTTATTAATTTAGCTGCACAGTGATATATCCTATTTGCTTTTGTTATATTGCCTAAAACTCTATGAACATTTCTAATTACAGTGTTTATTTGTTTTATCAAACTTCTAACTTTTGGGGTTTTATTGACTTTCTGTAGTCTGTTTCTTTCATTGATCTTAATATGTCTGTCCTTCTCTATTAAATAAAGCAACTCTTCTCTCAGATTATTTTCTTCTAAACTGAGGACACGTTTTGTTCTCCATTTCCTGCAGACATTCTACAGAAAGTTCCAGAGCATCTCTCTGTACCACATTCTCTTTAGTTTCATCCTGTGTTATCCGTTGCTCTTTCACACGAGAAGCCACTGGCCTATCACTCCACAACACTGACTGTGTCAGAGTTGCCACAGTTTCTTGTTCTTTCCCTTGCTGTGTAACTCCAACTGAACTTTTGTAATGATTTCCTATGGAAAGTTCCAAAGTATCTTCATCTATCCACCCTGTGCAGTATATGTGGTGATTCTGGTACACAATGTGATCATGTCATACATTGCACAGCATTACTTTTCATTAACACTGTATGCATCAAGTTTGCTTTGTGTGACACTACACCCTCCATGATGAATAATATATGCAGTACTGTCTGATGCATCAGGCACCCAAGTGTCCACTGACAAGCATAGCCTGATTTTAACAATGCATGCATCATAAATTACTCTGTGTAACACTACACCTTCACCGTGTCTAGTATACATGGAGATATTGAATGCAGTATGATCCAACCATGTACTGACTAGCATAGCCTGTTATTAATACTACATGCATCATATTTGTTCTATATGACAATATTCTCTCTGTCCTCTATAGTATATGAGCTAAGGTCTAACATATGGCATGATACAATGATGCACTGACAATCAAAGCCTATCATTAGTACTGCAAGCTTCAATTTTTTCTGTGTAAGACTGCATCCTGCAATCGATGACATCTGACCCACAAAGTGACCCAAGCATGGGGTGCCAAGTACAGAGGAACAATTACTTCATGTGCCCTATTTGTGAGCCAATTTGCTATCCATTGAGTTAGATAAGTGTTAATGTTTAGCTGGGAGAGTTTATCAATGATGCCTAGGTGTGGGGAAGTGTAAAACACATTTGCAAGGCCTAGATAGGCAGTGTGCACTGATTTTGTCTCATACACTGCCTCAGCAATTTTTTTGAATAACTCAACCAGGTTATTAAGACAGAACCTGTCCCTGACTAATCCTTTATCTCATTTTGTTAATCCCATAATGATCCTTTCTATAGCCCCACAGATGAGGCTAGTCTGACTTATGGGTCTGTAATTACCTGGGTCTGTTGTAGCCCCACCTTTTTGCAAAGGAATGACTGTTGCTGTTCTCCATTCATCTGGCACAATGTCTGTTTTGAGGTTAATGTTGAATAGCCTCTGCAAGGAGTCCGACTATTTATGTGCCATGATAGCCAATAGACAGATCTGTATGTTATCCAGCCCTATAGATACAGTGTTCTTGGCCTTAGATTGTTCCTTGAGGATTTGTTCTTAGGAGATTTGAGGAGTAGAGTAGATGTGGGGATTTGAGCTGAGAATATTGGAGGGAGAATGAAAATGGAACTGAATTTGCCCCCTATTAGATAGACTATGCCCTCTGAGTCTCAGTATGAGATATCATTTACTATCAGATTTTCACAGTATAGAGCATTGTTTCTAAGATTTCTAAAACTGGAAGATGGCCTTATGGTTATACTTCACTTGGCTGGCTATTTTAAGTCATATATGGCCTTGGTTGATTTTATCAGGATTCAGAGTTCCTTATTTTGTTTAGAAAGAGCATTTTTGGCTTCTTGACAGTTAGATTTATTTTTGCATGCAATGACATGCATTTCTTTTATTATAGATCTTGTGTATATTACAGCATATGGGTTTACTTTTGAATTTTGCCTTGTATTATTTCTGTGGGGGAGAGTTATATCAAGGCAACTATTTACATGTGCATAGAACTGAGCAGTAAATGGTTCCACATAAGCAGTGGTTTCATTGAGGTAGAAGGTGCTTCTGAATTTCATCAGGTCATCATTGAATTTTAGTAGAGTAGCCTTTGCATAGTCTCTGAATACTAAGGTACTGAAAGAGGCTTCTGGCTTTAGTCTTAAGGTGAATATGACTGACTTGTAGTGCAATTTTACCAGGAATGAGGTTACAGTAGTTAGGGAGAAGAGCTCTCTCATATTAGAAAGGACCAAATCTAGGGTTTTATCTCTACTGGTTGGGGTGTGGACTAACTGGTCCAGGGAGTTTGTATTTATGAAGTCTAGACATGTCTGGGCATACACGTTTATGAATGTATATGTATGTTTCCCATTGGTTGGTGGGATAGTTGAAGTTTCCCAGGTGAATTGTATTTGACTTAATACACAGTAACTTCATACAGGTTAGGTAGGAGGTTCAAGCTGAAGGGGGCATAGAGGAGGTCCTGTAGTTAGCTAAGATGTGATAAAGGATTTTGTTCATAGTAAGTTGGATGTGGAGGAGTTCCAAGTCATTGTGTTGCCTAATGAGTCTGGAACTATGTTTTTTATGACTATAGAGAGAAACCTCTGCCTTTAGTGCCTACTTCTGTTTCAGTTGTCCTGTATGACTGATAGGCATCGAAGCCCTCTACTGATGAAGTGCTTTCACTGGTGTTGAACTGGGTCTCTGTGGTGATGTATGTATCTACATTTTCCAGTGTAAGCAGTGCTTCTATGATGTAGAATTTTTTTAAAAGCTACTTTCGTTGAACAGCAGTACTATAATGATGTCTTGGTTTTGTTTAGTTGCCTTCATAGTTATTGAACATTGAAGTGGCCTAAAAAAGGCACAATGTGCATGGACAGGATTTTATGCAATACATGGATACTTTTGGGGTAAGGTGCAGGCCATCCCTGGCAAAGTAGTTTGGACTGTCTGCCATCTCTTCCTAGGCTGGTATATATTGTACCTCTTTAGACTGGCACCAGAATCTAAGACAGTTATTGGAATCAATTTTATTTTGATCATATTGTGGCATCATTCTTGGTGGAGGCAAAATTCTCTTAAGCCCAGGTACATACCTGCCTCAGACTTATATTCCAAGAGCCCTGTCGTGTATCTGCTTATATAGTCCTGGGAGGTATGTCTCAAGTCATTTATAACCACATGCAAAATGAATGCATCATATGTGCATGGTACATGGACATGAGTGCTTGTGTGATGTGTCAAATCCTGTCACCTGATAGTCAACTGACCATGACCCTCTTTTTGCACAGCCTAGAGAGTGGTGCATTACTGTGTCTTACAGTGGAGTCACCTATGATGAGGTATGGTACATGCAATGGTTTGCCCTGAGTCTTTGTGACTTATAGATGTATGTTTTAAGCTGCTTTTGTGGCCAGAAAAGACTAAGGCTGTCTGATGAAGCTGTAATGCTGTTGAGGGTTGGACTCCTGATATAAGTAGAGGTTTGAGTGAGAAAGCTCACCCAGACTCTGCTACAGCTTGCTTTGAGGGAAAGGTTAGTTTGCTTTTGATTTATTGTAGTTTGTATTACTTTATTGCCTTTTTCTATTTTGTATAATGTAATTTGTTTTCTTTACAATGTGTTTTACTTGTATTCTGCTTTTAATTGCATATTAAAAATTGGAAAGGGACCACATCTGCATGTCTTGTGAGTCAGACAGATTTTTTTCCCACTCTCCCACCCTGTTGCTCTTGTGTTCTTAAACATAGCTGTCTTTTTAGTTGCTTGCCCCTTATGTTAATTTGATGACATATTGAAATCAAAAGGACAAAGCTGATAAAACCAAAGTAAAATCCACGGATGAAAGGAATCAGTCCAAAAAAAGAAGAAATGCAGCTTTATTAAGCGACAAAAAAACAATCAGTCTGAGCGACAAAAAAACAATCAGTCAAGCGCTTTCACCAGGTAAATACCTGGCTTTATCAAAACCTACTCATGGCTACAGTTAACATCGTGGAACTGTTCCCAAGTATCCCACACTCTATTGGATTAGAGTGGTTTAACAGTGTTTTGACCTCTGAATCGGATCTTGGTTCAAACATCATAGGTATCATAGTAGAGTTTATGGAGGTAGTCCTTGAAAACAATTTCCTTTATTTTAATGGCAAATTGTTTAAACAGAAGAAGGGTGTAGCAATGGGGGCAGCATGCGCCTCATTATATGCAAATATTGTGCTGCACCACTGGGAGAACAACTACATATTTTCTACTTAATGGGCACAACATATAACCCACTATAAACGATACCTTGATGACATTTGCTTACTATGGAATGGAACTCTGGAGAGCTTCTTGGAGTTCATGAAATATATTAATTCTACTACACATTTTTTATCTTTTACATATAATGTTAGCAAAGATGCACTGAACTATCTTGATGTATCCATACTTAAGGACTATTCTAACTGTACTTTTCAGTCCAAGTTATACAGGAAAGCCACTTTTTCCAACTCGTATTTACACTTCTATAGTGGTCATCCCTTTCATCAGAAGAAGGGTTTAGTAAAGGGGCAGTTCATTTGTGCATCTAAAATGTCTAGCACAGATGAATATTACTTAGAGGAAATTGATTTTTTGAAAAAACTGTTTATTCAAAGAGGTTATCCAGTACCTCTAGTAAACAATTTGGCCCAAGAAGTAATCGACAACAGGCAATCTAAATACTTTCTATTATTAGGTAGTGGTTTTCAAAGGGTTGAGCAGAATGAACAAGTTGAACCAGTTAATTTGCATAATAGTTTCATACACACCTTCACTAAAGATTCTCAACAAGTGGAACACATAGTGTCCAAATATTGGCACCTTTTGACACTTCATGAAGACTTTAAAGGTATAGTTCAAGAATGTCCCAATTTTGTAAAGAGAAGAGATGTTAACCTAAGGGGCCTATTTGAGAGAAAGTATTTTTTAGATTCAGGGCACTGTGTTTCTAAACTTGGCACCTATAAGTGTGAGGCATGTAAGCAATGCACCTTTATCATGAAAGACAGTTCCTTCTACCTTCCATCCAGGAAATTTAGATTTGAAGCTGATCATTATTACAACTGCAGGTCAAAAGGGGTTGTATACATAGGAATATGCATTCAATGTCTCAGTTTTTATGTAGGGAAAACTGAGAGACCACTTAGGAGAAGAATTTATGAACATCATTATGAGATCTCCAAAAAGAAGGACACAAATGCCTTTTTTAAACATTTAGCTCTTTGCCCTAACATGAAAATTAGGTTTATGGTCCTTGAGCAGGTTAAGCAGGATGCCAGGGGAGGAGACTGGGAAACCCACCTTGAATACAGGGAGCTTTTATGGCAGCATAAACTCAACGCTGCAAAGCCCCCTGGCCTGAATGAAAACAGTATATCCAGTGTACTCAAGTTAAGAAAAGCTAGGTTATGAATTCTATTATCATAGTTCCCAATTAGTTTCATCCTTCGCACATTTCACATATGCATATATATTTAAACACTGCTCTTCAAGCACCTTTTAAGGACTTTTTATGTTTTTTTTATAATGTTTAATAGTTTTATCAATTTTAGGGATTCTTTACACATAATTTAATATGAATTTACTGATGTTAGGACACTTTAAATAATGCATTTTCATTTAATTGAATGGTTAGCATATTAATTGGTGATCATGTGACTAGATGGAAAAGTATTTAATCATTCCTAGTGTAATGCTGATCATCTTGATAAAGCCAGGTATTTACCTGGCAAAAGCGCTTGACTGATTGTTTTTTTGTCGCTCAGACTGATTTTTTTTTGTCGCTTAATAAAGCTGCATTTCTTCTTTTTTTTGGACTGCTTCCTTTCATCCGTGGATTTTACTTTGGTTTGATGACATATTGCCTTCTCTCTCCCCTTTCACTGGCTGGTGTGAGTAAGCACAAAATTATCATTTTATGAAATCACTCCCATTCAGCTATTTAAATGTATTAGCCATCCCACTGTATTCCATAGAGTTAGAATAAAAAAGTGCCTACCCCCTTTCAGTCTATCTTGCTCTTTTAAAATTAGTGGCTCTCCACTTGGACAGCTAATACTTAAGCTACCCCCTTTCATATCTAACTGCTTAGTGCACACTGCAGTGTTTAGTATATTAACCCATTTTAGTATCTTACCTTTAGACATCTATTGCAAGACCACCAGTTATTGAAGAGCCGACATTCTGCCCTCAGTAGTCATGTAGGGATTAGTGCTTCTTTTTTCTCCTGGTGAGAGGAGTACATGGACATTATTTCCTGAAGATTGCTAATCATTAGAAAGCCTAATAACCACTTTATAGGTGACAGCTTGGAATTTGTGCTTATTTTCTGTTCCTAGTGAGAGAAAGACCAGAGTGCATTGATTCCTGACTGTTTCTGGTTGGACAGCGAGAGTCTGTGTTGATGTGGTTGATTGGTCTGGTTGCTATTCAAGTCATCTTCCAGAAAAAGGCTACAACAAGCCTACAGACCCTTGCATCATCTGGGACAAGAGTGTGGATCCCAAACAGTCTGTGACCTGCTTCTTATCTAGGGATTGGTGCTCATGAAAGAAGAAGCAGAGGAGCATTGTATCCCAGCAGAGTGAAAATGTGGTAAAACCAGCACCAGCTGTAGCCAGGTAGTAGCCATTCATGCGACTGTCATCTTTTCATCATTCTTGACAAGCTAGTTCTTTGTTTTCAGTAAGTACTGCTTGATTTGTTTCTAACTTCAGAATATATCCCTAAGTACTTCATCCTTAAATTTTCAGGGTCTATGTATTAGTTTCCCCTCAAGTGTTTGGCAGTGCTCTGTACAGACGCAGACACCATGAGTGGCATTTTTCTTGTAAAACCACAATTGACATTTCTCGAATACCTAGTTGCACACTGGATATCTAGCCTTCAGTGACAAACACTGGCCCCATAGTTGCAAACTGGATACTCCTGACATTGATTGATATTCTCTCTTCAACTGTCTAATCACTAAAAAAGTGTCTGTTTCCATAGATACGACCTTTCCCACTGTTTCCATTACCAGCTTGGTGGATATGTGCATCAGGAGGCAATGTAGAAATTGCCTCATGTTTACTGACAACCAGTTAATTCTCAAACAAACTGATATGGTTTTTGAGAGATGTATTTACAGAATGTCACTGGAAGCAAGTCTGTCACATAAACGTACTCCTAATGTCAATAAGGTTGTCAGTGATACACACACTGCACCCATCACACACAGTTCAAAGCAGACATATGCTGAGACACTCAAATGTAACCTTTCTAAACTACAAAGACATCCTAGATGGAGTACACATAGCAAATACCCCCAGCAGCCCCAAATGCACTCTTTCAAAACAACACCCACATCAACTCATAGAGCTACATCTCATGGAGCTTCTACCTCTAAGCCCATAAGGCAAGCCACCACACAATCCAACATTCTAGTCATTGGAGACTCCATTGTGAGACAATCTGATGTTGCACTCACCAGGCTGAGTAAAAAGAAAGCCACAGTCAGTTGCTTATCAGGGGATAGGATCTTCCACATTATGCACGCACTCAGGTCATTGGATGACAAGTACCAGTATGACTCAGTCATAGTCCATGTCAGAGTAAATGTCCTGAGATGTACTTCCCTAGACTATATGAAGGGAGACATCCTGGAGCTCTCGGAATATGTGTCTCAGGCTGGTATGAGCCTAGCATTGAGCAGCATTTTACCTTCTCCAAGGATGATGCCATAATACGAAGAAAAGATGATTGACTTTAATAATTGGCTTAGTTTCTGGTGTCATTCTAAGGGGGGGGGGTGCAGTATTTGTCAGCATGGGTGGAGATGGTCAACAGACCATGCTGCTTTGCCAGGGATGGTCTGCACCTCTCCCCTCTAGGCTTTTGAATATTAGTTAAAACACTGTCTTCCCCACAGTGCCTTTTTTAGGCATGCCAAACTGAAAGTACTTCTGACATAGCAAATCAAAACCAAGAAAATCTAACAAAAACTCCACTCCCTAGAAGCTTTCTTCATCCTAGAGAATGCTGACGTCTGTGTGGTCACTGAGACATGGCTTAAATCTGTCGCGAGCACACCAACAGTGCAAGGTTATAAGGCCTTCCACACATTTAGACTAGTTACTTTACAGGCAGGGACTAAAGGTGGAGGTGTCTCTATTTACATAAAAAAATAAATATACTTCAAGGCTGGTCAAACAGGACAATGCATTTCAGCTGCTCCATGTTCAAATAACCATAGGCAAAATCCAGTACCACTTCCTTGCAAGCTATAGGCTCCCTCTATGATTCAGGAAACCCATACCATGTATTTAAACTTATTAGAAACACTAAGCATCTGGGCGACCGTGGTGGTGCAGTGGTTAGCATTGCCACCTCACAGCAAGAGGTTCTCTGGTTTGATCCTTGGCTGGGGTGCCTTCTGTGTGGAGTCTGCATGCCCTCCCTGTGATTCCATGGGTTTCCTCAGGGTGCTCTGGTTTCTTCCCAAAGACATGCTGTAGGTGGATTGGGCACTCCGAATTGGCCCTAGGTATGAATGCATGTGTGTGTGTGCCTTCTGTGGAAGGTTGGGTGCTGGGCTGGCAACTCGACACTGTGAAACTCCACTGTCAATCATGAGCTGACAGGTGATCTGCTGTGATGGCTCCTACCTGGGAAAAGCCAGAAGAAAAACACTAAGCATCCAACCCTATACCATATTCAGGGGTGACTTTAATTGCCCTATTTTTAACTGGGAATCCTATATAACACCAAATGCACAGGCACAGAGATTTCTTGATTTTGTAAGCACAAACTCCTTGGAGCAGATAGTTAATAAACCAACCAGGGGTGCAACCATGCTAGATCTGGTCCTCACTGATATGGGAAAGTGCTGCACACCCCCTATTGTAATGTCTTCCCCTGGTAAAGTTAGACCAAAAAATGGTCTCCTTTTAAGTAAAAATAAAACCTGGACCCCCCAGCTAAACCTGGAATATTTAGGAACTACTCTAAGTCTAACCTGCTAATAAGTGATAACCTGACAAAATTTCTAGCCCCCATAAACCATGAGAGCATTACTGCCTATGCAAAATTGTTCTCAAAAACCCTATACTAGCATGTTAATAGCTGCATAGAGGCAACTGTACCCACCAGGAAGAAGTACAGAACTAACTCAAAAAACAAGCCACCCTGGTGGAATCACAAACTCAGTAGGCTGTATAACAGAAGAAAGAAAATCATGGCAAAAATTAGGAGGTACGGCACCCAGCAGAATAAAAGCACCCTCATCAAACTAAGCAAACAACTCAGAGGACAAATAAAGTCTATCAAAGCCAAATTTAAGGTAGGTTTGGCCTCCCAGGCCAAGGACAATCACAAAACCAATTATCAGGCAACAAACAATGGCTTTACCTTCCATCTTGTCTCTACTGATACTATTAAGATACTTCTTAAGAAACTAATTCAGTTTAAATAAATCATTAATCTTGCTTAATACAGCAAATTCCTGTATGTGTTAAGAAACTTGATTACTCCCTTTTTTGGGATCTTTCTAACACTTGCAAGGAAATTAATAACAAAAAACTGGAAAAGCAGTATTAGTCCAACAATGAAAGAATTTTATAACATTGCAACCAAAACTTATCAATTAGAGATTTTATCAATTAAAGAAAGAACCACTAGAATAACCTGTACTTTAAATTCATGGATGAAACTCAAGAGACTGCTGAACAAATGGACATTAAACCAGTTTTGATATTTAAATTTATTAAATGTGTGATTTGTTATTATACAATGACCTCCATTAATATTCCAAAATGTGCAGGCTGATTGGCCAGTGTGCCCGTTGTAAATCCCACAATATACCAACAGGAAAAAGGTCCAGTCTCCCGGACTTTTTTCCATTGGTATAAAATGCTCAAAACATTTTTATTTTAACAAATAAAAAAAAATAAAAAAAAACAGAGCAAAGGAGACTTTTTCTTCGTTGCTTCCGTTTGTAAGCATTGATGTACTGGGTATGCGTGGGACGCAAGTCCCATACTCATTCTCAGTACATCAAAACAAGGAAGCAGTGTACCACAACCAATGGAAGAACAGTAATGCACTGTTATACAAAGACATTGGGCCAGATTCAGGAAGGCTTACACGGAGTTCAAGAGTAGTGTAAGCCTCCGTGTAAGCCTCCCGATTCAGGTACAGCCCAAACCTCCGTGTAAGAGACAGCTAACACGTCTCTTACACGGACTGGGCATGGAAATGCTCAATACCTCATTTGCAGCTCCAAGATATGCAAATGAGGTATTTGAGTGATCCACGAAGCAGAAACCAGTCCGTGTAACGGACGTGTTAGCTGCAGAAATGTACTCAGCTGACACCTGAGTACATTTCTGCAAAATCAAAAACGGAGCTATGTCAGCTCCAAATAAAGGGTGCATATGTGTCATTAAGCATGCCAATGGCCAAATATGTGGCCATTGGCATGAAAAAGTGTTGCAAAAATAAGTTATTTAACTTTTTTTTTTTCCACGGGATTTTTGTGTTTAACTGCAGCGCACACCTGCGCAAACGGGGTGCGCTACCTAAAACTGAAAACCGAAGCTTATAAGCCCACAATTGTGGGATTTATGTATTACATGGAATGTCAATGGAGGGACTTGCAGACTAAAAACAATATGGCCTCCGTTTAGTGGTTGTCAAGGGGGGGGAGCTCCGTGTAAGATATGTAACTAAGCATTACTAGGCAATCCTATGTAAATGAGGGTTACAATACTGAATCACACTGCCACATAGGTAATGAGCACTTTCTGAGTAGTGTAAGAGTTAGAGAAGGGGGAGGAACAGAGTAAGAGGTAAGTGACACCACGGAGGGGAAGGATAGAAAGAAATGTACCAGATTGGAGGGCAATGTAAGGTAACAGATGACAGACAGACATCAGGGAGGGAGGTGTGTCCCAACAGAACACTAGGAAAGTCAAGAAATTGAGGGTATACGCTATCCCTACACTCAAAGTTTCTTGATATACGTGTATGCGCGCGTGTGCGCGCGTGTAAGGCAGGTTTAACATGTGGGAGCGTGTTGCAAACTGTTTACAACGGTTTGCGCGGGCGTGCACGTGTGTAAGGCAGTGTGCGTGCGTTTTAGCATGAATCAGCCTAGCTAACACCGTGTAAGGATGTGTGCGCGCGTGTAACACTGTGTAGGGATGTGTGCGCGCGTTTAAGTGACTGTGAGCGTGTTTAAGCTGGTGTGCACATTGCTCCCCCTCAGGAAACAGAGAGGAAACAGGAAGCAACCAAAATACAGAAACTGCCAGGGAATACTGCTGGAGTTAATTGGTGGAAACAATTACAAGCAGGCAATTACACAGGCAGACTAGAAGCCCAGCCCAGCACTTAAAACACAACAAAGAGCAGTGAAGGCTGTTTCTCACAAGAGATACTGCCAGAAACTAAGCTATCAGAATTGAAAACTGAAATAAAGCTGAACTCAGAGCAGAAATGCTAGGGGCTGCCATGGCTATTATAATCAGGCATAGGCGAATTGCTGAGGGTGGTGACAATGCAGATGCTGACAGACAACCCAGAGTGAGGAGAAGGAGAAGAGTATACAGGCCCAGGGTCACCTACCATGGGTTACATGAGGTGGAGATAGTAGAGCGCTATAGAGTGGACAGAGAGCTCCTGCAGCAGATTGTTGAGCTGTGCAGGCCACACCTCACACACAGAACCAACAGAGGGGAACCCATCCCAGTGGAAACCAAGGTATGTGTTGGCCTAAGAATACTAGCAACAGGTACCTTCCAGAGACCAACTGGTGATATGATGGGGATATCACAGGCATCAGCCTCCAGGGTACTGCACCTGTTCCTGGATGCCATGTCACCACATGTCAGTGATCATATATATGTCCCTAATGACCGTGAGGTTGTGGCCAGCAATATCGTCTCTTCCAGCAAATAGCGGGATACCCTGAGGTGCTGGGTGCAATAGACTGCACGCACACGCATCAAAGCACCAGCCGGTGAGCGGGTAGAGTCTACATTAACCGCAAGGGATACCCCTCCATCAACTGCCAGGTCGTGTGTGATGCCCAGGGCATAATAATGAATGTGTGTGCTGGCTGCCCTGGGAGCTACCACGATTCCCACATCTGGCATCTGGCGCAGCTGTACCAATCATTTGCCAATGCGGTCTTCCCACATGGACACCTAGTGGGGATGCAGGTTATGCACTTGAGCCGTGGCTGATGACACCCATCAGAAATGCACACACACCTGAACAGGAACGCCATAATGAGGCACACGCACAAACACGTAATATCATAGAGCGTGTGTTTGGGCTGCTCAAGTCATGGTTCCGGTGTCTGGACACATCTGGTGGAGCTTTGCAGTACACACCAACTACATGTACCCAAATGATCATGATATGTGCTATGCTACATAATATGATCCTGCGGAAACAGCTGCAGCAGGACCAGCACAGGGCTGGGCCAAACATTCCCCCACCATTGCCAAGGCCACCACAGGCAGGGGTTGACTCGGAGGAGGAACAACCTGACCTTGTCCCAGTAGGCAGAAGGAGGCGTGCCCAGTATGCCCTGGCCTTGGCAAAGAGGCAACGCATAGCACATACGCTTGGTCAGTAGGAACACTGGGACTGATACCGCTCTGACTCACTCATACAGTAACAGGGATGCCTAACATGACACAACCTGCTTCCAAATGTACAGGGAGTGTAGTATGTGTATCCGACAGAGGTGGCCCTGCAGCACCACCTGAGGCATGAATGCCATGTGTTAAGTAATGTAATATCATGTACAATATGCACACCTGAGGACCCCAACTAACATCCATATCCACGCATATGACCCTGTGGAAACAGCTGCACGTCATACAGTGATGTACATGTGCAAAAACATGGAACAAGATACAAAATGAGGGTGTCTAGCAATAAATAGCATGGATAACCACACACCCATGTTTGTACCACAACAAGAAGCAACATGGAATAGCCATGGTCAAAAAACAATGGCTAAAACCGACTACTACTATATAGCCTGCTGCAGACCACTGTCCTAATAGCAGAAACTGCCCCAGGCCTATGTCCATAGGTTCATACTAGGCTATCTGCCCTAGGGCATTAATAAGCCTAGGCCAGAGTTTTGTGGCGTCTGCCACCCTGCAAGTTGATGGATAATATGCCCATTATTTTGCTGTGCCTCTGTCAAGCAGTGATACTGAGGTTATCCCTGGGGTATACCTGCAATCTCCCATCCATTGGTCAAGATCTCACTTGAACAAAGCCAGTGAGGTGCTCAGCCCCACATGTACCAGGATGTTGTTCCACAGCATATGGACTCTCTGGGTGATGAATCTGTCCCTCCAGCACATCCTATTAATATCTGTGTTGAGGTTTAGGTCTCCTGCCCTTGTAGTTCTGATGGATGTAGAGGTCTTGAGGTGAAGCATGTTCATAAAGTCTGGGTTGGACATAGCCTTGTATGTCAGGCACAGATCACCTCTGAGCAGTCAGTAAGTGACTGAATACAGCTGGAATTCCTTCACTCTGGCAGCATAAGAAATAAGTTTGAGACCCTTTCACCTCCTGTCGAGGAATTTGTGGGCCCATCCAATCTGAATGGGGCAGTGTATGCAATCATTGGTGTGATGAGTACAGGGGAACGATGACCTCCCTTGATCTAGATGTGAATCACTGCATGATGAGGTGGCCAATGTAGAAGGCCTTCCAAACTACCCTGGCAATGTGAGTGTCAAGCAAAAGGTCACTGTCAACCTGGGTGCCCAGGTCCCTGATAACCTACGTTATGCTTAGAGGATTGCCACCTAGATGGGAAGTAGTGGTAACCTTGTTCTTCCTGAAGGGTATGGCTATGCATTGTTTAGTGTTTAATGTAAGGCCATGGCCGTGGCACCAGTTACCTGTGTCTATGAGACCCTTCTGAAGGATGTCTGTGTCAGATGGGTTTCCAGCTATGCTTCCCAGTTTGCAGTCATCTTCAAACTTTGTCAGCCATAATCCTCCTGTGTTTGCTCGTACTTCTGAAAAGTAGATACTGAACAAATGTGGGCCCAGGACTGAGCCCTGTGGGACACCACTTGTGACAGCTCTGCAGTGTGAACTGGCACCAGCAACTTTGACCCTGTGTGTTCCGTCACTTAGCCAGTTTGCAACCCATGCTGTGATGTATGGGTTCACAATTAAGCTGGTGATGTTTTCAATGATACCTGAGTGGGGTATTGTGTGAAAGCCTTTGCCAGGTCAAGGTAGGCTGTGTGGACTGCCTTGCCCACGTCAATGGCCTGGGTGAGTGTTTTGAAAAAGTCAACCAAGTTTAAAGGCATGATCTGCCCTTGACAAAGCCAAACTGGATTGGATCCAATGTCTGCAAGTCCCCTATGTCTTCATTTAGAATTCCCATTATGATCCTCTCCATAGCTTAGCAGAACAGGCTTGTCAAGCTGATGGGATGGTAGTTTCTGGGGTTGGTGGAGGCACCTCCTTTGTGAAGTGGGTCCACCATTGCTGTATGCCACTCCTTGGGAACATATCCTGAGGTGAGGCTAAGATTAAACAGCTGCCCTAACTGCGGGTGTAATTACTCATTGAGTTCATGGAGCACACAACTGGGGACACCATCTGGTCCCATGGATAAAGTGTTTTCTGCCTTGGATTGAGCAGTTCCCACCCCAGCAGTGGAGATGTTTGGGGGCTACAATCCTCTGGTGTACATACCCCCAGTTGGGGAGGGGAGAAATCTGCACTGAACCTGTCAGTCAGTATGTTGCCAATGTCTGTAGGTGCAGTGATATCAACATTATTCTGAACTAAGTCTGAGCATATCTGGGAGTTTCCTCCCAGGTTTCAAACATAGGTAAAAAAGGCCTCATGATTGTCCCTGGAGTCCTGAGTGGGTTTACTCTCAAAACATGCCTCGGATGATTGGGGGAACCCAGTGTTTTACTCACAATGAGCAGGGGTGTCTCCCCCCCTACGGATTACGCTCTATCTTGTAGTAGCTCCTTCCTTGTGTTGTACAGCTTGTTTATGGCTAGGGTCCACCAGACTGGATGCTTGCCTGTGGTACAAAGAGTCATTATTATTTGGGATTGCCTGAACCATGCAGTCCTGGAGGTGCTGGTAGAAGGCATTTCTAAGTGATACAGTGGCTTGGGTAATGGTGTCTGCTGGCCTGGGGGCCTTGAAAGAGACCACACCAGTCCTCAGAAATGTGAAGTCGGCATTTGAGAAGGTCTTCACCGTTTCATTTCCCATCTGGGGTGTGGGTGGGATGTGGACTCCCACTGAGAATAGTCCATGATCTGATCTCACCAATGATGGGTATATGTCTGGTGTTGAACAGTGTGACCCCATGTTCGTGATGATGTGTTCTAGTATGTTGCCTCCACTTGAGGGGATTGGGACCAGTTGTTCCATGGCATTTCAGTGTATGAACTCTTGGAACCTTTGTGTTAGAGTGTTGTGGCATGATTAGTGATCCCAGTCTATATGTGGATAGTTGGAATCACCCAGTAGGATGGTGTTTTGAGATACATTTATCCCCTTCAGTGTTTGCAGGATAGCTGTGTGAGGTACCTGAGTTTGAGCGGGTGGCATGTAACATGCTACAAACTGCAGAGCAGTCTTGCCTACGGTCACTGGCACCTGGATGGTCTCTGATGCATCGTGTGTTGCCACCAACCATGAGGTGAGGGTGTCCTTGATGAATATGGACACCCACCATCCTTCTTGGTGTTGTCGGGATGCTGGTGCTGGAATGCATGATATGAGGTAACACCCGATAGTGCCGGGGTGCTGTCAGAAGCTGTGAACCAGGTTTCAGGCACAGCACAGACATCAATGTGCTACATACTGAGACGGGCATAGAGTGTGTGCAGCTTGAGGTTGAGACCTTGGGCATTGAGCAGCATTACCCTTAGTGTCTTTCCTTTACTGTGTTCTAGGGTGGTAGGTGTAGAATCTGAATCTTGCATAAAAAGGCACAATGGGGTGGCAAGAGCATCATCTGAAATCCGGAAGCCCAGGGGTGACAGGTGCAAGCCGTCCCTTGCAAATCACCGTGGCCTGTCCAGCATGTCATCCCAGGCAGACAGACATTGGACCCCCTTAGAATGACACCATAGTCTAAGCAAAATACTACAGCTGATCATCTTGTCTCTGTTTATGTGGCATCATACTTGGTGAAGGTAGGATACTGCCGAAGGTCAGGGTCATACCTGCCTGGCCTACATAATCAGAGGGATCCTCTATGTCTCTTTCCATGTAGTCCAGGGAGGTACATCTCAGGTCGTTCACACCAGCATGGATTATGACTGGGTCAGACCTGTACTTGCAGTTTAGTGACCTGAGTGCTTGCATTATGTTATGGATTCCAGTGCCCGATAGGCAGCTTACTGTGACCTCCTCTGTACCTGATCTGGTGAGTGGGACATCAGTGTGTCTGACTATGGAGTCACCTATGACAAGTGTGTCCGGCATTGTGTTTGGCCTTAAGGGCTGTGACTGTTTGGCACACCAACTCTGTGGTCAATGTGTTGCATGTGCTGTGCCCTGTGGAGGCAGTTGTGTGAGTGTCTGCTGTGGTGGCCACCGCCATTCTGGTAGACTTCTGATCAGAGCCTGCGAGTGTCTCTGTGTGTCTATGTGTATGATCTTAAGTTGTGACAGTGCCATGTGAGACTGGATTAAAGATGTGTGTGTGGTTACCTTCACCCTCTCTCTGGTCTTGCTAGTCCTATGTTGAGAGAGCTCAGCCTCCACTTTGGCTATATAGTTGCATCTCTCACATGTATGTGTGTTTTATGGCAGAAGGAGAGGGTTGTCAGTGTACATGAGGCAACTGTAACAGTGCCTCAATATTCCCAGGTTCACCAGCTGAGCAGGAGAGGACACTAGCAACTGATCCCTAGACATGCGAGAAGGAATAGACAAAAAAATGTTGGAATACAGGGAGATATCAAGCCCCCCAAGCCACATCATACTGTTTGATTGACAATAGCTACACATACACCGGTGTTTCATAGTGTCATAGTGTACTACTAGGCTATCTGCCCTAGTGCATGTATAAGCCTAGCCATAGTGATGTGGCTATTGCCACCCCTTATAGTGGTAATAAGTGTACAGAATAGATTCTGAATATTGTGCCTCTGACTTAGTAGTGACACATTATGACCCCCTTACGTAATTGAATAACATGACTGTGTCTCTGTCTAGTCTGTGCCTCCGTCTCATATGCAGTTGTCCAGATGTCTCCTGAAGAGAGTCAGTGAGGGACTCTGTCAAACATGAACTGGGATACTCTGCTAGAGTGTGAGATGCCTCTGATTTATGACTCTGTCCCTCCAGCATGTCCTATACATGTATGTGCTGAGGTTCAAATACTCAGCTCTCATGGCTCTGGTGGATTTGGATTGCTTGCAGTGGAGTATGTCCACCAAATCCTGATTGGACATGGTCTTGTATGTCAGGCATAGGTCACCTGTAAGTATGCGGTATGACACTGAACAAAGCTGGACTTCCTCTATTCTGGAAGCATATGACATGTGTTGAAGAACCCTGATCTTCATGGTAGGTACTTTTCGGGTGCAAAGGTGCAAAAGGCAGGATCTGCCCTGTACAAAGCTGAACTAGGTGGGAACAAGGGTCCGTAGGTCAGTAATGTGTCTGTGTAAGAGCTCCATGACTCCTCCCATATCTTTGCAGACAAGGCTGGTTAAGCCTGTGTGGTGGTAGTTGCCATGGTCTGTGGAGGCATCCCCCTTGTGGAGTGGGACCACTGTTGCCGTATGCCAGTGTTCAGGTACATATCCTGTAGCAAGACTAAGGTTAAATAGTAGTTGTATATATGGGTCCAGCCCCTTCTGGAGTTCACATAGCATGCAACTGGAGATACCAGCAGGTCCCAAGGATGCTGTGTACTTGTCATTGCTGAGTGTGGCTCTCACATGGACATCCAAGATGACAGTGAGGTTACATACAGCAGTGATAACTATCTTGTTTTGGGGGTGAGGGAGGGTAAATCACACTGAAGCTGTCCGGAATGTTGCCAATATCTGTCAGGTCACTGGAATATATGTTGTTGTGTACCAACTCTGAGCATATCCGAGGGTTCACAACCAGGTGTCTGACATAACTGAAGAAAGCAGTGTGGTTACCTTCATTGTCTTTGGTGATTTATGTCCCCAAGTTGACCTTGCATGTCTTTATGAGATAATGTAGCTTTCTACTAGTGCTGATCACAGCTGTCTTCCCTTTTGGAGATGTAGCTCTGTCTTGCATTAGTAACCCTCATCTGTCATACAGTTTGTTTATGGCTGGGGTCCACCAGACAGGACACTTTCCCTTTGTGGAGAGGGTCCTGTTTTCAGTTGTGATTGTATGGTCCATGCTGTCTGACATCTAGCTAAGGGAGGTCATTCTAGTTCTGCAGTTATCTTTCATCAGCATTAGAAATGACCACAACAGCCCCTGTGGGTGTACCTCATGCACACACATCCAGCACCTGTAAAGTCCACAACAGTACCTCACCAGGAGTATGACAGAGCTGGAACACATGTAATGTGTAGTCTGATTAAACAGAGTGCAGCTCCACACACTGCCATGCTGTCCACCCAGATGCAAGCTGTGCCTGATGTAGAAAGCCATGTCCAAGCTGGAATCAATGCACATGCTGCACCTTGTACAATCTGAATGGCAGGGAGCTATGCACATGAGGGACCTGAACCCCAGCACTGACATATATAGGACAGGCTGTACTGCATTATCCAAAACACAGAAGCCACCCACACACATGAGCAAACTACCAGTACAGGTTGTCCATAGAGACACTGGTTGAGTCCCCTCAACAGGAATCCTAATGAGTGGATGGGAGATGGGAGGTTTACCCTGGGTATCAATGTTATGTCACAGGTAGACAGAGGCACAGTATACTAAACAAGACATATGACATGTCGAACTACGCTTACAATGTGTTGATGGACAAACACATTCTCCGACTAGCATTAGGTCAAGATACCTCTTGAACACAGCCAGCAAGGTGCTCTGCCTCAAATGGACCAGGATTGTATTCCACAGCATAGGAGTCTTCGGTGATAACTCCATCCCTCCAACATGTCCAACATACATCCCTGCTAAGGTGTAAGTCACCTGCACTAGTGGTTCAGGTGGATCTTCTGAGTCTGAGGTGGAGCATGCCCATTAATCTCTGTTTGGACATGGCCTCGCATGTCAGGCACATGTCACCTCTAAGCAGACGGTATGTGAGTGAATAGAGTGTGAGTGTCGTCAATCTGGCAGCATATGACAGCTGTTGGGGTTCCTTGATCCTTTAGGTGGGGACAGTCAGGGTGTCTCCAATTGCTGCAGATGTTGTGTGAGATACAGCCAGAATAGGGCATTCGACTTGATCACCGGTCTGATAAGTGAAGAGTACAGGGAACAATGACCCACTAGATCTGGATGTGAATCCCAGCCTGATCAGGTGGGCAATGTAGAAGGTCTTCCTAGCCACTTTAGCAATGTGAGTCTCAGAAGAATGGCGACTGTTAACCTGGGTCCCCAGGTCCATGATAACCTCCTCTGTGCTTAGAGGATTGCCACCTATATGGTAGCTTGGGGTCACCTTGCTTTTCCTGAAGGGTATGTCTACACATGTTGTGCACTCTGACTTCAGGCCATGGCCCTGGCACCAGCTATCAGTTACTGTGAGTCCCTTCTGAAGGATATCTGTGTGTGATGCACTGTCCACTATGGTGCCCAGTGTGCAGTCATCTGCTAACATTGTCATCCAAAGTCCTCCCATGTTGGCCTGTACTTCTGGGAAGTACATGACAAACAATGGGGCCAAGGACTGAGCCCTGTGTGACACCACCTGTGACCAGCCTGGAGTCTAACATAGTGCCAGCAACTCTAACCCTGTGGGTCCCGTCCTTAAGCCAGTTTGCAACCCATCTTGTGACATATGGGTTTACATTTCAGTTGTTAGGGTTTTCCACAATACCTGAATGGGGTATTGTGTTGAAAGTATTTGCAAGGCCAAGGTAGGCTGTATGGACTGCCTTTCCCCAACAATGGCCTAAGTGACCAATTTGAAGATGTCAACCCAGTACAAAAGGCATGATCTGCCCCTGAGCAAGCCAAAATGGGATGGGTACAATGTCTGCATGTCCCCTATATCTTTGTTTATGAGCTCAATTATGATCCTCTCCATAGATTTGCAGACTACACTTGTTAAGCTTATGGGGCAGCAATTAACAGGGTCTGTAGAGGCACTGCCTTTGTGCAGATGTGCACAACTGGACCCTAACCAGGCTGTTGTGCACACTATGGAAATGTAAAGCAGTGATAGGCCTAAAGCCCAGGATACTGACCACCACAGTGAAAGTACTGAAACACTACACTAGACAGTGCTACAGTGTTAGGTCAGTATGAACGGATGTTGACAATTGTGTGCAAAGTATCCCATGCAAAACCTGCAGGCACAGTATACTCCCTGTTTTGTTCACACAAAAAGCATTCGGACAGTAACTACACAACATGGCACAGAACACACAACCATAAACTTCAGGTATTTGTTGAAGGTCACACTCATCCACAAATGTGATGGGCTGCAGAGTTCAACATATGTAAAGCCCACACTGGGCATGCTCACACACTTAGATAAATGAGACATCTTTCACACAACATGCCACGGGAAGGCTGAACTGGGCATGCTCACACACTTGGTCCAAATGTTACCCCTAGCAAATGTGAAAACACACCAGAGGATGCTCATCCCCCTTTCTAGACACTGATGATGTCAGCACCCTATAAGTATATTGGAGAAAAGGATTCTCTCAGTAATCCGAATAGCGCGCTGCGCTAATGCGTCTGTCTCTAGTGTCATAAGTTAGGTAGGGGTTTGAATCCAGCAGGTGGCAAGTGTGTGTGAAGGGGGGTAAGTGTGTATGAAAGAAACATCCCTTTTGGCAACTGGGAAAACACACCACAGGATGATCATTCCACTTTCTAGACTCTGATGATGTCAGCACCCTATAAGTATATTGGAGAAAAGGATTCTCTCAGTAATCCGAATAGCGCGCCGTGCTAATGCGTCTGTCTCTAGTGTCATAACATAGTTAGGTAGGGGTTTGAATTCAGCAGCTGGCAAGTGTGTGTGAAGGGGGGTAAGTGTGTGTGTAAGTGTGTATGAAAGAAACATCCCTTTTGGCAACTGGGAAAACACACCACAGGATGATCATTCCACTTTCTAAACTCTGATGATGTCAGCACCCTATAAGTATATCAGGGGAAAGGAAATTCC
This sequence comes from Protopterus annectens, assembly GCF_019279795.1. NCBI lineage: Eukaryota > Metazoa > Chordata > Ceratodontiformes > Protopteridae > Protopterus > Protopterus annectens. The sequence goes on from NC_056750.1 coordinate 147,451,007, forward strand.
TCAGTAATGCGAATAGCGCGCTGTGCTAATGCATCTGTCTTTAGTGTCATAACATAATTAAGTAGGGGTTTGAATCCAGCAGGTGGCAAGTGTGTGTGAAGGGGGGTAAGTGTGTATGAAAGAAACATCCCTTTTGGCAACTGGGAAAACACACCACAGGATGATCATTCCACTTTCTAAACTCTGATGATGTCAGCACCCTATAAGTATATCAGGGGAAAGAAAATTCCCCAGTAATGCGAATAGCGCGCTGTGCTAATGCGTCCGTCTCTAGTGTCATAACATAGTTAGGTAGGGGGTTTGAATCTAGCAGGTGGCAAGTGTGTGTGAAGGGGGGGTAAGTGTGTATGAAAAAAACATCCCTTTTGGCAACTGGGAAAACACACCACAGGATGATCATTCCACTTTCTAGACTCTGATGATGTCAGCACCCTATAAGTATATTGGAGAAAAGGATTCTTTCAGTAATCCGAATAGCGCGCCGTGCTAATGCGTCTGTCTGTAGTGTCATAACATAGTTAAGTAGGGGTTTGAATCCAGCAGGTGGCAAGTGTGTGTGAAGGGGGGATAAGTAAGTGTGTATGAAAGAAACATCCCTTTTGGCAACTGGGAAAACACACCACAGGATGATCACTCCACTTTCTAGACTCTGATGATGTCAGCACCCTATAAGTATATCAGGGGAAAAGAAATCCCCCAGTAATGCAAATAGCGCGCTGTGTTAATGCGTCCGTCTGTAGTGTCTTAACATAGCTAGGTAGGGGTTTGAATCCAGCAGGGGCAAGTGTGTGTGAAGGGGGGTAAGTGTGTATGATTGATGTATCCCTTTTGGCAACTGTGAAAACACACTACAGGAGGCACATACCCCTTTCTAAACGATATCACAATTATGTATGGCTTTTGATTACAGACATGCCATGTGTGTTGTGCACACACAGAATGCCCATGTGTGTGGGTTGTCCCTCACAATAATGCATGACATTGATTACACCGGTTATGGCAATGAACACATGCTGTATGTGTGTGCCAAATACACATATGTACCTGTGACTTTCAATAGTTACCATGTGTGATGCCTGCCACATGTGAATACATGGTATTTGCACAGGGTAACATTATGACCGTGGTCTTCTGTGCAGATGCTGCATGTGGGATGTGTATATACAGTGTGAGATGTAGATGCTATCAGCCTAGTAGTGAGGGATGCACACCTGGTCTGGGGCATAAAGTCTACATGTTGTTAATGTACAGGAGCTACATGTTCTCACCTGTTGTGGGAGTGGTAAGACAGTATTCCATAGCAATGCAGTGACTGCATGCTAAGAACCATTCAGCTAGGGTGTTGTAGCTACACTTATTCATTAGCATTCATTAATTTGTCGGAATCCCTGGTGAGGGTCTGATGCCAACCAAGGTCAGGGGTCTACCAGCCTGTGTCACTTGCTCAGTGATCCCTTCCATGTTCCCTATCATGTATCCCAGTGAGCGACATCCCACATCAGCTGTGGTGGCATGGACAATGACTGAGTCATGTGTCCATGCATCTGACTGACTTGTATGTTGTTGTTACAGTTTGGCCATGTGTTTCCATCTCATACATGTGATGTACATCAATGGGTAGGGGATAGGGTTGACTGTGTACATGTGGCAGCTGTGACATTACTACATGACACACATATTCCACAACTGTACCATAGAGGTGACTGACAACTGACCTTTGCACATGCTACCGAGTATTGAGATTACATTGGTGATTGACAGCACATAGGGCCAATGGTGAAAAAGAGACATAGGTCCATAGGTTCGTACAGGGATATCTGCCCAGGGCATGTATCCACCTAGCCAGAATGTGCGTGCCTTTCAACATGCATTGTGAATCTGTCTTGCTATGCCCTTTTCCAAGGTTAGTATACTGTGCCTCTTTCTCACAGTGACACATAAGTGATACCCAGGGTAACCCTACAATGTCACATCCAGTCATTAATATCGCTCTTGAAGATAGTCACTGAGTCAGTCTGCCTAACCTCTATTGGGATAATAATCAGGAATGAAGGGAGCCTCTGAGTTGTGAATGTGCCCCTCCACCATGTCCTATGTATATCACTCCTGTGGTTCAAGTATTTCCAGCGTGTATCCTGGTGGGATCTGGATATTCTGAGATGCAGCATGGCCATTACGTGAGGGTATGACCTGGCCTTCTATGTCAGGCACAGATTGCCTATGAAGAGGCAGTATGTCACTGAGTAGAGCTGCTGCTACTTTAACCAGTCAGTATGTGGCATCTGTTTGAGCACTTTGATCCCCTTGTTGAGGTACATATGTGGTAGCCCCAGTTGCTGCAGGTGTCTGGTAAGGTGCATGCCGACAGGTTCATCATAGTCAATTATGGGCATGATGAGGGATGAGTAAAGGGGCACAATGTCCTCCCCTGGCCTACATGTGGATCCCATGATGATGTGGCCCATATAACATGCTTACCTAACCACTTTGTCCATGTCGTTGTCAAATGGTAGAATGCTATCAACCTGCGTACCCCAAGGTCCATAATTCCTTGGACTGCACTTACTGGATTAACACATATGTGGTACATTGTGGTCACTTAGTGTTTGACAAAGGGGATGACTATACTCTTTCTGTCATTCACGTTGAGGCCATGGCTGTGGCACAAGTCGTGTGTTTGCAAGAGTCCCATTTGGAGGATGCGTGTGTTAGCTGTTGAGTTGATTATGGTGTTCGGTCTGCAGTCACCTGCGACTTGCTGAGCCACAGTACTTCCATGATGGCCTGTACCTATGACAAATATATAATGAACATGACAGCTCCTAGGGCTGTGCCTTGTGGGACACCACTTGTACCAGGTTGGAGGCTGACATGGCTCCAGCAATTCTACCATGTGTGTTCTGCCCTTGAGCCACTGTGCAATACCCATAGTGACATAGGGGTTATTATGTACACTGGTGAGCTTCCTAGAATGCACAAGTGGGGTATTGTATCCAAGGCTTATGCAAGGTCCAGGTAGGCTGTGTGGACCTCCTACCCCTTGACAGTGGCCTTGGTGACTGTTTCAAACAAAGCAAACAGGTTTGATAGGCAGGATTTGCCATTGACAAAGCCAAACTGTGTATGGTGACATGTCTGTAGGTCCACAATATCTAGATATGTGAGGTTCATGATGATCCTTGCCATAGCTTTGCAGACAAAGCTAGTCAGACATATGGGGCGAGTAGTGTCCAGGATCCGTGACAGCACCACCTGCATGTTGAGGGACCACTGTTGCTGTATGCCACTCTCTGGCCACATATCGTGTATTAAGGCTGGGATTGAACAGTGGTGTTATGTCTGGGTGTAGATCTTCTTGTGGTTCATGTAGGACACAGCCTGGGACACTGTCTGGTCCCATTGATGCAGTGTTTATTACTTTGGGAAGGGCATCTCTTACCTGAGCATCTGTGATGTCAGGGGGGGAAGCACCGTGCTGCGAGACATATGTTCCCTTTTGGTGTGGTGGGGAGAGAAGGCAGCATTGAACCTGTCCACTAGGATGATGGCAATGTCTGTGTGTTTTATATTTTGTGTGACATATTGTATTACCTCTGAGCATATCTGGGTAGTACCACTCAGGTTACTAACATAACTACAGGCAGCCTTGTGATTATCCTCAGTGGCTTGTGGAATCCTCTCTCAAAGATGGCCTTAGACAATCATATGGGTGCCTGTAGTTGTCATCCAATACTCATCAGTGGTGCCTTCACATTTTGGGAGGTTGTTGTATCATGTAGTGGCGCCATCCTTCTATTGTATAGTGTGTTTATGGCTGGTGTCCGCGCCCAGGACATCTGCCTTTGGAGAATTGGGTCATGCTTTCATATGTGGCTTCATGATCCATGCATTCCTGAATGTGTCCACAGAATGACTCTATACAGGTATCTGCAGTCTGGTCCATATTTTCAACAGGCCTTGGGCCTTTGAAGGTTTCCACATCATTTATGAGGGGTGTGCACTTGCTTGACATGAGCTGTTGACAGGCGTGCCCCTCCAGACAGAGCAAGGGAGGGTCACAGTCAGCTACCTGTTGGGACGTGCCTCCCTGGACCACATGGAAAGAGACACAGAGGAGCTCTTACAGCACCCTCTCAAACTCAGGTCTCCCACACAGCCTTCATGCTGACACAGGAGAGTTTAGATTACTCTGCAAACACCATCATACTGGGTGATGCCAGCTACCCAAACATAGACTGTGAACATTACACAAGCCACAATACCCAAGCTCTAAGGTTCCCATTGATCGGACATTCTTTGGCTATGGAACAGGTAACCAACCTTCCCACAAGAGGGGCAGATATAGTAGAGCTGATCTTTACAAACATGAGTACAAACTGCTCACCACTGGGAGTATATCCCTCATTGTTGCAATCAAACCATATACTAATCACACTGGAGTTCTGGATCCCCACATATGCAAACCACCAACACATCGATGTGTGTGTGTGGGAAATGTCCCTATTAGCAACCGTGACAGTATGGTACAGGATGCAGATCCCCCTTTTGAAACAGTGATGATGTCAGGACTGTATAACTATATCAACTGTAGTAAAGTCCTCAAATAATTTGCATAGCGCTCTGCTAATGCGTCTTTCTTCAGTGTCATAACGTAGTTAGGTAGGGGTTTGAATCCTGCAAAGGGAATGTATGTGTGGTTTATGTGTGTGCACTATGCTGGGAGGGTTAACTGCCTTTGCCAACTGGGAGAACACACTACAGGGTGCACATCCCTCCTCCTACACACAGATGATGTCAGCACCCTCTAAGTACAGCATTAGTAAGGATTTCTCCAACTACTGCAAATAGCACACTCTGCTAATGTGTCTGTTTCTACTGTCATTGCACAGTTAGGTATGGGCTTGAATCTTGCAAATGGAAAGTATGTGTTTTACTGTTGGTGGGGTTAGTGTGTGTGCACAATGATGGGGTGGGATGTGGCTTTGCCACATGGGGCTATGCACTGCAGGGTGGTCATTACCCTTAACAAGCAGTGATGTTGATAGCACCCTATACAAACAAAACTACAAAACAGAAGGTGGTGGTACTGATAACACATGTAAGGTAACACTTCTTCAAGTAATGTCCACAAAACGGAGTAGGATAATCAAACAATTCTTTTATTCTATACAGACAACATGACAACAGACAACTAACTGCCAGTACTCAGTATAGTGTTACATGCTACTGTAACACGCACATGTACCGAATATACCTAGATAGTGTTCTGAAGCCTGAATGTGGCAAGTGTGTGGATGTGGGATGTGTCTGTGTGTGCATTTCCGTATGGGAAACATGTTTGCTGTGGCAATCAGGGTACTACAGTACCTGATGCACATTACATCTTCCAACTGATGAGGTTGCCTGAACCCTGTGAGTACAGGTAGAGAAGGGGATGCCAGTAGTAAACAACATAGTGCACTTCTGAAATGTGTACCTGTCATGTATCAACAGCTACTCATGTAGGGTGATAAATAATGGGAATGGCAGGTGAGTGTGTGCATGTGTGTGGGTAGCAGGGTGTGTATAAATGCATGTGTGACAGAACAGATACATGTAGCTGAATCTACATAACAGCACAAGATGCGCATTGCCATAGTCAATGTTAGCATGTGATGGTGTGCAGCTGGTACACTTTGTTAAGTAGTATGGGTGCAGATAACAATTGAGGACATTCATACAGTTACTGCAGCAGGACTGCTGGGATATACACACATTTATACTGCAACAGTCAACAGTTACCAACATGTTACTACTTATACACATCTATGTAGTCACCCTGTGCATCAGCAACGTGTTTACCTTTACCTGCACCAATGTTGTAGTATGCAGGAGGTGGCACAGTGTCATAATATGCACAGGGTGTGGGTTAGGTATGCCCAAGTCGGCCACTGGTAACACCAATTGACATGTGTGTGTATGTGTGTTTGTGAGGGGCAGCAGTACAGGGTGGACCGTTGTTGGTGCAGTGTGTGTGTGTATGTGTTTGCCCTAGGTGTTAGGTTTCCAGGTTTCTGCATGTGTGTAAGCACGCACACAGTCCCACATAATGGCTGCCATGTACAGGGTTTTGTGGACAGCCACAGACTGCACCTCTCAGGTCATCCAGATCAGTGTCTGTGGGCACGGACACGGTACCTGTGCCTGGCAGGGGTGCTACGGGCGTATCCGGTACTAACCCAGACTGGGTACTGTCATCGGAAGCAGGGGTGTGTTGACTGGACACAGTTCCCTGTTGGGACTGTCCAGAGCCACGTGCACGTGGTCTCCTGGGCGTCTGGATGACAGCACAGACCCAGCATTGCTGGGGCTGGTGCTGGCACTTGAGGCGCGAGTGGGCCCGTTGTCGCGCGGCCACTGCCAGCTGGTGCTCTTGCTGGCATGCGGCCACGTCGGCGCAAACGCACACCATCGCCCTGGCCCATGGACATCTGGTTGTGGAGCAGCTGTTCTATGCCCCCACAACGTCTGTCAACGACATCTGTGAAGTTACGGATAGCATTCGCAACATCATGCATGCCGTCTGTCATGGCTATGCGACATGCTCTCAGCTCCCTCAGACCCTGTCTGGTGTACCTTTCCATACGTGCCTGTGCCTGCATGACAGTTCTAAACATAGTGGAGGTTGACATATCTCCTTGGGCACATCGGCCAGAGGCAGTACGGCCACGGATGCCCCCACGAGATTCCATGGGCGACTGTCTGCGTGGTACCATTGGAGGCCTCTGCACATGGCTGCCTTGTGAGGATGCATGTACCACAGGTACCACATTACCCTGATCTATGCCCACTGCTGACTGTCCATCACCTAGGGACAATGGTGACAAAGGATGTAACGGCAGGATGACTGTGCGCATTGACGGGGTTGAAAGCTGTGTACTGTCAATTGGCTGACCAATGGCGGACCTAGACACACCTTCCTGCACCATTACAGACATTTCATCATCATCAGTACCTGGGGCACAAGATTCAGGTTCCCTGCTGCAGGTCACCAGAGCAGCACCAGAACCTACGGGAGGAAAACATGGAACACAGATTACAGTCTCAATACATATTTGAAAGAGATGCACTTCAATACTAATGCACACATTCAGAAATGGACACATGCACTCATGGACACTAACACACATGCACACTTGGGCACAGGCACACTTGCACACATGCACACCCCACAGTAAACACACACATCAGTACCGTGTTACACTACTCAATTTACTACCTGTCAATTACAGTTATTGTGAACACAGTCACCAGCATGTCTACTACAGAGTTACACTACTCTTCCTAGTTTTATAAATTGTTTTACAGATAATTTTAAAAGACTCACCAGCATGTATGGCCTGCCTCATTGCTACATGGGAGGGACCTGGAAGTGTGAAGAGAGTAATGTCAGTGGGCACATGTGTGCCATTCATTTTGCACATGATACAGTACAGTAGTACACTAGTTCCCTTATACACATCAGCTGCACATCATGTCTGTATATATATCATGATGACAGATACATACCACATGCACACCTTATGCGTGCATGAAGTAACAGCGTACAGAACAGTCATATGTACATACCAGGAGTTAACTCTAATCTCACCCTTACCTCTCTTCAAACGTCAACTCAAACTGTACTTCCAAAACCACTGGCTTTGTTCTTCTTGGAGTCCAGGCTAACGTCCCTCTCCCTACCCTCTCTTCACCCTTAACCTTTCATTGTGCATAGAAACTAGCTTCTACCCTGTTTCTTTCACCTTGATGTCCTTCTATGCTCTGACCTACTTCTCCCATCCCTCCCACCTCCTCTTGACTGTCTTCCTTCTTTTCCTCACTTCCCTTCTTGACTCCTGCCTCTTCCATATCATTGTATCTGTCATACTCCTTCTACTTCTCTACCCTTCTGAGCCCTAACTATTATATATATGGCTTTTGCCTTATTGCATAACCATTATGCTTTAGGTAGGATTGCTTTGAAACCAACGGTACATTGTGTATGACTCTAAACTGTTTGACTTCCTTACATGTATGTTGATTTAATTAACAGGCTGGTGTACAATTCTATTATGTTGGCTGTCTGTAATGACAACTTGTCTGTCTGCCTTTATTACGTTATGTGTGGAGCTTTTCTCCACAGGCCTCTACTGAAAATGAACTTATATCCAGCTAGACTATCTGGGTCAACAAATGTAAAAGTAATAACAATAAATGAATATGGCATCTTACCTGCACGCTCGCTGTCTTGCTGCTGTGTGGATCCAACCTCCATCAGGATGCATGATGGTTGCTGTTGTTCTGGGGCTGGATCCACAACACTTAGCAGTAGCCCCTCCTGTCTGGTGAGGGGGGGATGTGTGGCCACCCCCCACCTGTGGCAGCCTGTTGCCTGCGGATATCTGCAGCACGCTGGTGGACATTTCTTATCAAATCACTGCAGTGATGTCTCACCTGCTCATATGTCCTATCATGCATGCCAACATCATTTATCCTGCTAACAAGGTTTTGCCACAGTGCAGACCTCTCCTGCTGTTTCTGGGTGGTGCGTGAGAACAGGATGGCATAGTCACGCACCAGGCTCTGGTGGATCACGTCATCCTCTGCAGCAGAGTAGGCAGGATTCCGTTTAGGTGCCATGTCTATCTGGAAAGGTACACAAACAGGTTATCAGCATAGTATCTCAACAATACATGGTACACATTCTATACAGGTAGTGTTAACTTCTACTTATTACTGATTGGTTAAAACCTGATTACAGTGTAGATATCATTCTATGTCATTTGTACTAAGTACTTGGCCTTCAGACCAGTTGTTTTACATTAGGGAGGTTGGTGGCAAGCACTGTGGTGGCAGGACACATATCTTTCATCCATTGAAGTTGGGAACTGCTGATTGTGGGCCCAGTGTACAAGTGTATTACTTCTGGTATGGGCAGTTGGCCTTCAGGCCAGTTATTTAACATTAACGAGGTTTGTGGTCTGCACTCATGTGTGACAATAGGCTGTACTCTGCCATTCATAGCTGGGGACATCTGGTTTCAGGTTTATAGTGCCTGCATATCTGAGCTGTATCTTACTGACATTGCTACACCTTGTTTGTTGTAGCAAACACTACATCCAGGCCTCCTGCATCTACCTTTGTTTATATGCTTGTTATCTGTTAGCTTGTTATTTCACTGGTATGCTACTTCCACATAGTACACATCTTTGCAACACATCTGTGACTCACTACTGTTATCTGCATTGCTTACTGTACGTACTTCCATGTTACACATGACAGCAAGTGACTGCTTGTCATTGTTGCATTTACTTCATTGTGACACATTGCACTTAGGTTACCTGGCATTTGCTCACTGACGCTTTTATATCAGTCAGCAGTTGTAGGTAATGTCAGTACACCCTCACTCCCCACTGGACCTTGTTTTCAATCATTAGTGATTACAGAGTTCACAATAGTATTCTAGCATGTCCAGAGGTCAGTTGTCAGTTCCCTCCTCAGTCCAGCTGGTGAGTGTGGTACTCCAGAGACAATGTTAGAACAGATGCATGTACACAGACAACCCTCCTCCTAACAACAAATTCAAACTCATGTGAGTGATGCAACCATATACCAGACTGGAGGCTAGGCTCTGTCTACTCAATACCGCCATAACCAGTCACGTGGCAAAGGGGATCACTCACTACACTTCCAGTCTCACGTAGACCTACCACAACAGACCTAACACATGATCACACATGATCATACTTGTAGGCTCAGACCACAGCTCTGCCTATGCAGCAGAGACCTCCTAAGCAGACATCCAGGCAACCACTACCACATAAATGAACATGTGCAACACATATCACACAAAGCCAATGTGCTGAACACTCACAGCCATTAACAGTTAACAACACACCTCATACACCTGTACTAGGTGCCTCTATCATCAGGCACACTCACATCACGTTCACCAGGCTTAACGAGGTGAGGGTCACGGTGTGCAGCCTGTCAGGTACTATGAACTGCCACATAACACAAACAGTCAGGTAACCCCAAGGCAGGTACAGGTATGACTCAGTCAATGTCCATGCTGCTGTGAATGGCCTGACACATTCCTCCCTGGACTACATGACATGAGACGTTACAGAGCTCTCTGAGCATGTAGCCTGAGACAGTTTGACCCTGACCTTGAGTAGCATCCTACCCTCACCTAGAACAATGCCACAATATCAAGGCACGATGATCCCTTCCAACAATTGACTGACATACTGGTGTCATTCACAGGTGTGCCAATGCCTGCCATCTTGGGGTGGTATGCTTTGCTAGGGACAGCTTGCACCTGTCACCACAGTCCTATTGACATTTGGCGGAGCCTCCTGCTACACCCATAGTGCCTGTATTAGGCAAGGCTCATAAGGCAAACCCACATCCATTTGTATCACAAAGGATCAGGAAGTAAGAGTGATGCTACTCAACACTGGACGTCTAGACCCAAGGATGCACGCACCCAAAACCCTACCTAGCATTCTGGACATCGATATCTGTGCAGTAACATGAACCGGTTTCAGGTTTCACAGGAGCACACCAGTACTACCACGTTATAGCTGTTACCATTCTTGTCGGCCACAACACTTGAACAAGGGAGGGGGAGTATCAGTATTCAATGCAGATTCCCACGCCTCCACATTGGTGGCACAGTACAACATAGGTGTTAGGCCATTGAGTACAGAAGACGTAGTTGGGGACCTGGGAAAGAAACATGGTAGCGGTCTGTCATTTGTCTACCACATGGCCAACGTGGATTGACAGACATGTTATATAGCCCAGCTAATCATGACTGATTCACATGTATGGCAGGGGAGGTCATTGTGCCTCTGTACTCATCCATCATCAGGCCTATAATTGCGTACAATGCACCTTTTGGGATGTACCTAACCAGACACCTACAGCAACTGGTACAGGACAACAGTACATCATCAAGGGGATGCAATGGCTCACACAGATGTCATATGCTGCCCAGGTAAAGTGAATCCAGCTGGACTCAGTGGCATACTGCCTGTTCAGAGGCAATCTGTGCATGCCATATACAGCCATGTCCTACCTAGCAGTAATGAACGTGATGCACCTCAGGCAATCAGAGTCCCATACAGCCACATGCTCAGGAGAGCTGGACCTCAGCACTGACATACATGGACATGCTGGAGGGGCATATTCCTAACCGAGAGGCTCCCTTCACTCTGTAATGAGCTCACACTACTGGTTAGGCAGAGTCCCTCATTGACTCTCTTCCATAGGAATCTGGATGAGTGGATGGAGATCATAGTTGTACCCCAGGTATCACTTCTATGTCGCTGTTAGACAGAGGCAAAGTATACTAAAGTCGGACAAGGGCATAGCAGCATAACTTGTGATTGGGTGGCAAAATACAAACACATTCTACTAGGCTTACCAATGCCCTAGGTCAAATAGCCTAGTATGAACCTATGAACTGTTCATTCTCAACTGTTCGAGCTCATTACAGAGTGAAGGGAGCCTCTCAGTTAGGAATTTGCCCCTCCAGCATGTCCATGTATGTTCTATTCAGTCGCTTACCGTTTGCTCAGAGGTGACCTTTGCCCAACATACAAGGCCATGTCAAACCCAGATTTGATGAATATGCTTCACCTAAAAAACCTAGATCCATCAGAGCCACAAGGGCGGGAGACTTAAACCTCGACACGGCTATTAATAGGACATGCTGGAGGGATAGATTCATCACCCAAAGACTCCCTATGCTGTGGAACAAAATCACGGTATATGTGAGGCAGAGCACCTCGCTGGCCTTGTTCAAGAGAAATCTTGACCAATGGATGGGAGATCGCAGATATACCCCAGGGATTACCTCCGTGTCACTGCTCGACAGAGGCACAGCAAAATAATGGGTATGGTTCCCCATACTAAAGGGGTGGCGTAAGCCACAAAACGATGGGCTAGGCTTGTAAATGCCCTCGGGCAGATAGCCTAGTATGAATCTATGAACATGTGTGTACTGCTATAGTACATCTGCCATATGTTGCATGTGTGTGTGTTGTGGGGGATGCACAGGTAATGGCCAGATACTTCTGCACAGGTGACACGTCTGACACATTCTGGGTGTTCATCCATACATACTGGATGTGTGCTGCCATCCAACCCTGTGATGTGGACACACATTACTCAGCCTGGATATACATATCTGAACAACACCACAAGCACAGTACACTACCTTGCTATGTATGCATGTTATTACACAGTTATTCAGTAGTTATGACAGTGATGCTATCCATGCAGCCCACTGGGCCAGTGGAAGCCACAACACACACCGCCAGCACCTTTGCATATGCTTACCACAGACATCCCACATACTGCATGTACTGTGCACACAGTTATCTAACCCAGAACAACTGCACACCACTTATTAATCCTGTCCAGTGGACTACAGATACAGGCATATTGTATAACAATAGTAGGAGGCTACTGCAGCACAGGGCAGATTCACATGACGGGAAGGCATCTGTTGTCTGCAGTGTTAAGATGCTTCACATTCACCAAATGCACAGATATTGCCAACATTGTTGCAGACAGTTTAGGTGCAGGTATCCCCATTGTCCTACACACGTGTTATTAGTTATCCCAGATGACTGTAACCTCCTATCCTCTCACATGTCCAGGTGAGAGCCACCCTCATCATTGCAGAACACATATCATCACTGTTACGAAATGGTATCCCTGGATGTGTGCTACATTCACCCCTGGAGGACATAGCACCACATGACAGACTGATATTAATCCCTGGCTATACTACAGGATATGTACCTGAACAGTGCCATACATACACAGTGGTCCCACACCAATGAGGAGGAACCTCTACTGACCCTGGGAACTACTGCATCATATGCACAACTGGCCTTGTGTTCTAAGCTATGGAAGTGTTAGTTATGGCCCACATGTACAACAATATTACATATGTTTATATTTCATGACTATGTACACACAACCTATCTCATGGACATACCTATAGATAGTGAACTATGATACATTTGGAGGTGTCACAGTATACACAGGATTAACCTGCTACTTTGCATTACCTGTGTTTGTGGCAGCTGTTGGTGTGTCACTGGTGCTGCTTGAAGTTTGCTGCTGCTGCTGCTGCTGCTGCTGCTGGTTTTGCTGCTGGCTGTCTTTATTTCTGTTTTGTTCTCTCTGTCTCTCTCTCTCTTTCTCTGTTGGTTTTGTGCAATGAATGTATTGCATGAGTGTAGTGTGGGTACTCATTGCTTTTGTAGGTATCTGCATAGGTCCATGTGATGGCCTCTGCACCAATTGTAAGGCAGCATTTGCTAATTGCATGCAGCTGGGTGTGTACTGATTGCATGTCTCACTGTGATTTCAGGACACTGCTATAAAAGGGTATGTGAGATAGGCGTTGCCCTTTCAGATTGTAGGGCGTGGACCATGCTGGTATGCTGTTGACAGTGTTTTGTGAGTGTGAAGGTTAGTACATCTACCATGCTTCATGCTGAGTTGTAGATTCAGGTTGCTGCATTTATCTTGCCTGTTCCCTATAGTGAGTGTGTATGCATACTGACACCTACAACTATATGTCATATGTATTGCTATATAAATATATATATATATATATCTGTGTACATATACACACTTTCATATATGTACATTAGTTGACATTATTGGGTACAAGCTAACAATTAGCAGGGCTGTTTCTGTTAACACTACACTAGTATGGGAACCCAGTAATTGGGACTATAAAAGTCTGCATGACATGCTTTGGGTAGTAGACATACTATATTGCCTTTATCTTCATTCCTACTATTATGTGTTCCACTTATTTAGCACTATATTCCTGTATGAGAGTCATGGCTTAGTGGTAGGTCATACAGACTAGTGTTACAATGGTCTTGTGGTAGGGCCTACTAGTATGCTCATATTCTGCTTTTGAGTTGAGTATAGGGCCTATCAATCAAAGTGCTGGAGGCACCTTTAAGCAGTTAAAGGGCTTAGTAGGTCTCACAGGAGCCAGGCTGTGTTGCAGATTCTGGTTGCTGCATATATCTTCACTGTCTCCTGTAGTGAGTGTGTATGGCTACTGAGACCTACAACTATATTTCATATGTATTAATATATATTTATATATATGTATGTGTAGATATACATACCTTCACATATGTACATTACCTTACATTATTATGTACAAGCTAACAGGTAGCAGGGCTGTTTCTGTTCACACTGAACTAGTATGGGAATCCAGTAATTTGGCCATTAAAACTCTACCTGACATGCTTTGGATAGTACATCTCCTATATTGCCTTTATACTGATTCCTACTATTACATGTTATATTTATTTTAGCACTGTGTTCTTGCGAAGCAGGCATGGCTTAGTGGTAGGACATACAGACTAATATTACCAAGGTCCTGGGTTTGAGACTGACAGTGGGAATTTTTTTTACTTTGCAAACTTTCAAACTGAGTACAGGACTTGTCAATCAAAGTGCTGAGGCCACCTTTAAGCAGTTAGGAGGGTAAGTAGGTCACACAGGGGTCAGGCTGTGTTGCAGATTCAGGTTGCTGCAATTATGTTCACTGTTTCCTGTAGTGAGTGTGTATGGCTACTGAGACCTACGACTATATTTCATATGTATTAATATATATTTATATATATGTATGTGTAGATATACATACCTTCACATATGTACATTACCTTACATTATTATGTACAAGCTAACAGGTAGCAGGGCTGTTTCTGTTCACACTGAACTAGTATGGGAATCCAGTAATTTGGCCATTAAAACTCTACCTGACATGCTTTAGATAGTACATCTCCTATATTGCCTTTATACTGATTCCTACTATTACATGTTATATTTATTTTAGCAGTGTGTTCTTGTAAAGCAGGCATGGCTTAGTGGTAGGTCATACAGACTAATGTTACCAAGGTCCTGGGTTCGAGACTGACAGTGGGAATTTATTTTTCTTAGCAAACTTTCAAACTGAGTACAGCACCTGTCAATCAAAGTGCCATAAAGGCACTTTTAAGCACTTTAAACCAGGTCTGCGCTCGTTTGCGCGGAGCTAACGCATGCGCACTGGCAGTTAGCTTGTGGGAGCGCCGCGCAAACGGTGTGCGCTGGGATAAACCTTAATTGGCTAGTGACACACATGTTCAGCTAAGCACAGCTAGTTGCAAACAGTTTCACTCTGTTAAACCGATGCCTAGCAACAGGCACGCAGTTTGCAACTTTTTAAACACTACTCAGCTACGGGCACTCCGTCTCACAGCAGCTTAGCTATCAGTACATTTCTGACTATTTTTCTTATTGTGTTACTTCAGAATATATGCTCTGTTTCATTCCATTTTACAAAAGGGAATACATTTACATGTGTACAATACTGTCAGGGGGCTTTTTAGTGCTTATTTACAAAAAAAAAAAAAGGTTGTTGTGGGGGCTCGAACCCTGCCTGCCTACTCTTAGGGCGGCAACTCTACCGCTAAGCTATTACTTTTTGGCTTACTTTGCATATTTAGTTCTTATATCCTTTTCCACTGATTGCTAACTGTGATTGCGCTAGTAGCACACCCAGCACAGGCACACAGTAGCAAACATTTACGGGTTTTAAAAAAAAAAAAGGTTTTAATTTAATTTTATTACATCTCTTCACTTTATACAGTGATGGTCTATCGGGGCATGTGTTGTGTAGTGTGTTTATGCACATTTCCATGGCCTCTCGTGGCTGTTTACTTTCAGCCATTCTAGTCTTCCGGGCGTGTCCGCTTGCAGGGCTTAGCCTACTGACACGCTACTCTCTTACACGGACCGTGTAAGAGTTACTAGTGTGATTCAGCATGCCTCATGCACCTCATGCATATGCATGACATGCTGACATCACACAGTTTCACTGCAGCCTCCGTGTAAGAGTTATAACTCTTACACGGAGGCTTCCTGAATCTGGCCCATTATTTAAGAAAAGTAAGTACTTTTTTTTCTTAAATAATGTCATTGTATAATAGCCATAACCGACTCTGTGGTTGTGGTATATTGAAATTTACCCATGGTTGGCTTTATTTAATCACTCAGGCTTCACCCTCATGATTAAACCACACCAGTCATGGGTAAATCTTCAATATACCACACCACTTCATTGGTTATTGCTTAATTATACATATGTAAGAAGACACCTTGTAAAGAGCTGTTTTTGTGAGTGTTTTTTTGTTTGTTAATGATTGGTGGCCTTTATGTATAAATGCAATTTCTTTATATATATATACTGTTATGATATCTTTTATCTGTTTATAATTCTTAATAAAAAATAATTAGAAAAAAAAAGAAACTAAAACCTACCACCTTAGCTGCTGATAAACTCCCAGCTACATTTTTGAAAATAGCTGCTGATGCCATTGCATACCCTGTTTCCATTCTTGTCACCCATTCAATATCTGAACATCTAATTCCTGAAATCTGGAAAATTTCTCACATTATTCCACTCCACAAAGGGAGTACCTCTAAAGAGTTAACCAACTATCGGCCCATATCAATACTATCACCTCTGTCCAAAATACTGGAAAGGTGTCTGCACTCACAAATCATGGACTACCTCAACACCCACAACCTTCTTACAAACACTCAACATGGCTGCAGACCTCGTGATAGCACCACAACAGCCCTTATGTTTTTCACTCACACAGTAAACAATTACAGAAATAATGGCAACTATGTCTCGGCTATCTTTCTTGACCTCTGTAAGGCATTTGATATGGTCAACCACAACAAACTCATTAATTCCCTCCCAGAACTGAATCGTAGCAAACCCACCATAACCTGGTTTCAAAGCTATTTAACAGGTAGATAGCAACCAGTACAGTGGAGCCAAGAACTCTCTCCTTAATTACCAGTCAAAATGGGTGTTCTCCAAGGCTTCATCCTTAGTCCTTTATTTTTCTCTGTCTTCACTAACAATCTCCATACCTCTATGCTACATGCCTCAGTATCCAATATGCTGATAACTCAACACTAATCTGTTTCTCTCCTTCCCTCCAAGAATTTCAGTTACAAACACAGGCCTCTTTCCTTTCTGTAGAAGAATGGCTTACCAACTCCCAACTAATACTAAACCCCAATAAAACCAAACTTCTGATATTCCTACCTACTAATCACTTCACTCCCATACCAACATTTACTATCACTTCTAACAATAAAACAACTATCTCTCCTGTCACTCACACCAAACTTCTAGGAGTAGAGATAGACTGCAACATAAATTTGACACTCACATTTCACTCACCATAAAAAAAACAAACAAACAAACAAAAAAAAACATAAAAAATTGGGGGGGTCAATGCAGAAATAAAGAGTCTCTCACTAGGAACCCCAGAGATAAAATAGCACAAACATACCTCATCTCTATACTTTTATATGCTTCCCCTATCCTCACCAATCTTAGGAAATCAGATTTAACTAAACTTGTTGCCTGCTACAACAAAATTGCAAAGTTTGCCTCCAACAGCCCACAGCAAACACACCACTGCTTAGCCCTTAAACAATTCAACTGGCTTGAACTTCTCCATGTTCTCCTTTACAACCAGCTTATACTAACCCATAAGATTCCATACTACCCTAATAAACCCCCTGAATTACAAAACCTAATACATTCTTATTCCAGTACTAGAGTTGTACGCTCCAGTAACAAACCTCTCCTTCAAGTCACTAAAACCAACAACTCTGCAGGAACCTCCCTCTATTCGAATTGTATAGCAAAAAAATGGAACACCTTACCCACTAAAATAACAGCCACATCATCTGAGGCTCAGTTTAAAAAAAATCACTAAAAATGCACCTACAATCAAATTCGATCTGTAACTGTGACTCCACAGGCTAGTCTATTTCCATCTCTTTCTGCTCATCCAGTGTAATCTCTCCTCCCTCATTCTTAGGAATTAGACTTCTCTGTATCTTGGAAGTCTCATTTCTCATACCTCTCTCTTCCTCTCAATACTGAATGTTATTTGGATTGTGCAGTTTAAAGTGTTTCATTTTTGTACCAGTATAGTGAACTGTTTTTCACCTTACTTTTGATTGATGTACAATCTTCAGTGTTATTATCCTTATTTTCCTTGTTGAAAAGTATAGTGTTATTTTGTACCTATGAAAATGTACTTGATAATCTGTGTTATATGTGGATCTTACTTTTAGCTGATGTACAGTCTTAAGTGTTTTATTTTAGTTTTCTTTTATGTAAAATGTATAGTGTTATTCTGTACCTCTGAAACTGTACTTCTAATCTATGTTATATGTGGTACTTTTCTCCCCAGGTCTCCACTGAAAAAGGACTTGTGTCCAGTTGGACTGTAACCAAATGTAAAATAAATAAATAAATAAATAAAATAATTTAGCTGTGTCTGCAACCTCAAAGGCAATACACAGTTGTGTGCAGAGCTCACTGTAAATGGAGCCACCTATAATGAGCCAGAAGATATAGCAAACCTCCTGGATGATAAATTCATCTCCAACATAAACCCTCTCTCCCCTTCAACCTTCCCTCTAGAAATACCATTAAATATAACTCCCCTACTATCACTAGGGGACAGGTCTTCAATGCTCTCTCTAAGACCAAGAACACTGCATCAATGGGCCCAGGATCCCTTCTAAATAGCATGAAACATAGGTTTTCTGGAATTACTATTTAACTGTAGCCTTCAAACAGACTTCGTGCCTCATGAATAAAGAATAGCAACAGTCATCCCTCTACACAAAGGTGGGGCATCTACAGACCCTGGAAACTACAGACCCATATGTCTCACTAGTCTTATATGTAAAGCCATGGAAAGAATTTTCATGGAAATAATCAACAGAGATATACTAAACCTCCAGACACTGGACCTGACCCAGTCTGGTTTCATCAAGGGCAGATCATGCCTACTCAACCTGCTGGACTTCTTTGATAAGGTAACCAGAGCAATGGATGAGGAAAAAATGGTTCACACTTCTTACCTAGATCTGGCCAAGGCATTTGACATAATACCCCACTAAGGCATTGTTGACAAACTCAAGAGGTTAGGTACAAACTCATATGTCACCTGGTGGATAGCCAACTGGCTCACAGACAAGACCCATAAAGTTAGAACTGGGGAGTCCACCTCTACAAAGACGTTAGTCACAAGTGGAGCCCCTCAGAGATCAGTCCTTGGACCACTCCTTTTTGATATTTACTTCTTTGAAAGCAAGGTGAATGTCAGTGGTCTCTGGCTGACTAAATTTGCAGCTGATTGCAAATTAGGAGCTGTTATTGAATCCCACAGTGAAACAAATGTTCTCCAGGAGGGGCTGACACAGACAAACGACTGGTGTCAGAGCCATGGACTAAAACTAAATGTCAAGAAATGCATAATAGCATCCTTTGGGAAGTCATCTGCCCCCTGGTAACTATCATATTGACAACACACCCCTTAGAGTTGACCCAGTAGTCAGGGACTTAGGGACACACATAGATATTAATCTAGCCTATGACCATTATGCATCTACAGTAGTGAAGAAATCATTCTGTGTTGTACAACTTATAAACAAAGGTATGGCATCTAATCCAATGAAGTCATTGTTCCACTGGGGCAGTGGTAGCGTTGTTGCCTCACAGCAAGAGGTTCTCCCATTCGATTCTTGGCTGGAGTGCGGGGAGTGCCTTCTGTGTGGAGTCTGCATGTCCTCCCGATGGTTGGGTGGCGTTCGAAAGACATGCGCAAATGGGAGTGCCTTCATGGAAGCTTGAACGTTGAGCTGGCACCTTGACGTTTGTAAAAATCTACTGCCAGTCATTAGCGGACCGGAGTTCCACTGTGGCGACCCCTAACCGGGAAAAGCCAAAAGACAACAACAACATTTGACATTCATCAGACCTATCATTGAGTGCAATGCCCCCATTGGTATGTGCCTAACCAGGCATATCCAACAACTGGAATGTCCACAGAGGTTCCTCACTAAAAGAATACAGGGTGCAAATAAAATGTTCTATGCAGACCACCTCAAAGCTCTATCCCTGTATTCTGTCTCCTATAGGCTTTTGAGGGGAGATCTATGCCTGGCATACAGGGCATTGTCAGACCACATTCTGATGGACCACCTGCATATCCACAATATAAACAGCACCAGAATTGCCCATTCTAAAGACTTACACCTTGCCTGTGATATAAATAGGACCTGCTGGAGAGACAGTTATGCATCCTAGAGACTACCCTGTCTATGGAATAGGCTCCTCATCCATGTGAAGCAGAGTTCTTCCTTAAACCAATTCAAGTGCAACTTAGACAACTGGATTGGGAACAGGAAATGCATCCCTGGTTTGGCACCTATGTCTGTAATGGACATGGGTAACCTGTAAATGGGTCATCTTCCAAGCCCCTGCTTATAAATGTTTCATCTCATAAACCCTGGTTTTTACTTATCAAGGGTATCAGAACTTGTCAGAGATTTGGTATGCATGGCTAGGCTTAAAAAGGTCCTTGTGGTTGTTAGCCTAGTAAACATCTATGAACCTATGATCCTATGAATCTGTGGTGGGTGCTACCTGATATGTGTGTTTGTGAGGTTGCTTAAGGTACTTGTTTCTGTATTTCCATTTAGGAGGCCTCTGTGGTTTAGGTAAGTTACATCTAAGAGCCTCAGCATATGTATGTTTATGTGTTTGGTCTGAGGTGTTTGAGACTGGTTTATTGTGGTTTGTGTGGCGCTATCTACCTTACTTGTGGTGTCTTCATGTGAGAGCTTTGCCTCCAATAATGTTATATAACTACATCTCTCACACTGTGACAGATTGTTTAAGAGTAGATGGTTGTCAGTGAACATAAGACAATTACTATGTTGTCTCAGGATGCTTGTTTGGATACAGAGACAACTGGAAGGTGCAGAATCATGTTTCTAGTTGCTTACTAATGTGGGCTGGAGGTGGGTTAGTGCCTAAGAGATTAGGAGATATTTATCTGGAGCACGATCTGTATTAGAATAGTGATACAAGACTGTGCATGAAGACATACCTCTCATCCTCTTAGCTTAAGAAATATGGACAAAGCCTAAAATAATGAGGGGAATAAAGGCCCAAAAATAGGGACAAATTTTAAATATTCTCTTATAAACTTAGAAAGTTGCTAGAATAACAGGATTTCTGCTACCATGCATTTTAAGAATACAAAATCTTAAACTCAAATGTAGGTCATTATTTAGCAATTTCAAAATAATACTGATGGAAGTGGGACAAAGGCCAAAAAAAAAGTGACAGATTTTAAATATTGCTTTTATACACTTAGACATTTGCTAGAATAACCGTGTTTGTGTTAGCATGCAGTTTTTTGAAGGATAGGAAGTCTGAAACTCAAATGTCTGTCATGTAATGACTTCAGTACTCAGTGGTTTGCCAGAAAATAACAAAGGTTTATGAGAAACAGACCACAAATATGAGGCAAAAATCTGCACATTCTGGGAAAGTCTGGACATTAAAAAATTGTATAACAAAAGAAGGAAGCTACTGCACGTCAGAGCAAAATCCCATGAAGGGAACACATCTCTGATCAACATTAGCAGAAAACTACGTTCTCTCGTAAAAACATCCAAGGCCAACTTTGAGAGAAAAATCGCTAAGGACACAAAAGATAACCAAAAAGCCTTCTTCAGCTATGTTAGAAACCTGTGCAGAAACCCTCAGTTATGCTCAGAGTTAGTTCACAACAACAAAAAATACACTGAGCCCACAGATATTGCCAACATTCTGGCTGACAGGTTCAGTGCAAATTTCTCCCCTCCCTCACCCCCAAAAGAAGAAATACTTATCCCAGCTGAATGTAATCTCCCTGTCATCTTAGATGTCCAGGTGAGAACTGCCCTAAACAAAGCTAAAAACACAGCATCAATGGGACCTGACGGTATCCCGGGTTGCGTGTTACGTGAACTCCAAGAGGAGCTAAATCCACACATAAAAATGTATTTAATCTTAGCCTTACTTCAGGATATGTACCTGAACACTGGCGTACAGCAACAGTGGTCCCACTCCACAAAGGGGGTACCTCTACAGACCCTGGGAACTACTTAACCAGCTTGGTCTGCAAAGCTATGGAAAGAATCATTATGGAACTCATAAACAGAGACATAGGGGACCTACAGACACTTGACCCCACCCAGTTCAGCTTTGTAAAGGGCAGATCCTGCCATTTGAACCTGGTTGACTTTTTTGAAACAGTCACTAGAGCCATTGATGAGGGCAAAGCAGTCCATACAGCCTACCTGGACTTGGCTAAGGCCTTCGACACAATACCCCACTCAGGCATCATAGATAAGCTCAACAGCTTAAACGTAAACCCTTATGTCACTAGATGGGTTGCAAACTGGCTAAAGGACAGAACCCATAAAGTTAAAATTGCTGGAACAATGTCAGACTCAAAGCCAGTCACAAGTGGTGTCCCACAGGGATCTGTCCTGGGACCCCTCTTGTTCAGCATTTATTTCTCAGATGTTAAAGCAAACATGGGAGGGTTGTGGCTGACAAAGTTTGCAGATGACTGCAAACTAGGTGCCATAGTCGATACACCAGCAGACACATACATCCTACAAAAAGGCCTCACAGAAACGGACAACTGGTGCCGGAGTCACGGCCTTAAACTAAATGCCAAAAAATGTATAGTCGTCCCATTTGGGAAAAACAAAGTACCCACAAATTATCACATAGATAGCAACCCACTGAGTACAGAAAAAGTAATCAGAGACCTAGGGACCCAAGTCGACAGCAACCTCTCATTTGACACCCACGTTGCCAAAGTGGTTAGAAAAACATTCTACCTTGCACACCTCATCATGAAAGGATTCACATCCAGATCCAAGGATGTCATTGTACCCCTATACTCCTCCCTCATCAGACCCATGATTGAGTACAATGCCCCATTTGGTATGTACCTCACCCGGCATTTGCAACAGCTGGAGAGACCACAAAAGTACCTCACCAAGAGGATCAAGGGTCTCCAACATATGTCTTATTCTGCCAGACTAAAGAAACTTCAGCTCTATTCAGTAGCATACCGCCTGCTCAGAGGTGATCTCTGCCTGACATACAAGGCCATGTCCAATCAGGATCTGATGGACATGCTCCACCTCAAAAAATCCAAATCCATCAGGACCATGAGAGCTAAAGACTTAAACCTCGGCACAAGTATGAATAGGACATGCTGGAGGGATATATTCATAACCCAGAGGCTTCCCATGCTTTGGAACAGGATCCCAGTTTGTATTAGGCAGAGCCCCTCACTGACTCTCTTCAAGAGAAATCTTGATGAGTGGATGGGAGATCGTAAGTTTACCCCAGGGGTCACATCTGTGTCACTGCTAGACAAGGGCATAGTAAACTAATTCTATTATATAAGGGGACCTTCATTGTGTCACTACTTGACAGAGGCACAGTATTCTAAATTTATTCTGTACATTTTTTGTATCATTTCATGGGGTGGCAAAAGCCACATCACTATGGCTAGGCTTACAAATGCCCCAGGGCAGATGGCCTAGTACTATACTTTGAAACTATGAAACTAAGTATACAGGAAGAGGAACAAGACACTTTGTATAAGTACTAACTATTAAGTATGCTTTGAATTTCTAGAGTAGGTTGCATAGAGAAAGTTATGGTTTTAAGAACCTATACCTGTACAGTACATAGCTAAAAATGGCTGTATAATGAGCAAGGAACTTAAGATAGTAGCAAAAAATGAAACTAACAAATGCAAATAGGCCCTTTTGACCAACAGCAAAACAGCACAGTACAAGGTTCTACTAGAAATCTGATGCGTAGAAATGGCTAAGTTCCTCCTGTACTCTCACAAAAGTTTAAACCAACACAATTCTGATTCAGATCACAATAAATGTCAACAATAAGTGCAGTGCTATTTCAGTAACTCACTAAGACATGCAAAAGTATTATACTAGAAGGTAAGGTGTTAGGCTGGTACTTAGTTAAATCAGGCATAAAACAATCAGAAGGGTGGTTGCCTAAAGGTGGACAGCTCTGAATGAATGAGAATAAGGCCATACAAACACAGGCAACTTATAATAGCAGAGAAATAAAAAAAAAAAAAAAAAAAAAAAAGAAAAGAAAAGAAAAAAATTCATAGGAGCTCACAGGCCAATAGCAAATCTATACAATTCAAGATTCTTCAATATATATTACTCAGGTTACCTCATTATGAAGCAAGTTCGTAATTTAGATTTTTGAAAACTTCAGGTTCTCCACTGTCTCACATTGAAAGGGTATGTTGCAATTTCAGTGTTAAGAATTGTTTTTAACTAAGATACATATTAAATAATAATGAATCATATTAAATCATTTAAAAAAACTTTTTGTATGCATAAATTAACACATTTTAACCATCCCATGAGCTCCATGGCTGACGTTGTTAGTAAGGTGATAGCATGTGTTCCACATTTTTCCCATTTGTTCTACATTAAGAGAGGCAGCATTCTGGAAATGGAAGGTTGAGGGCTATGATACTAGAAATCACATATATACAAGCATAATGTTGAGGAACTTAAGTATTCTGGAGTCTAGTGCCTGTACTATACCTAATGTGTAAGAGAAAAAACTCGAACCACGGTTTGAATCTTCTCTATTCAGAGCCAGTAAAATCCAAAAACGAAAGAGATAGAACATTCACTTTATTTAAAACATATAACAAAGCTTTCAGGTATAACCCTTCTTCAGTGTTGCTTAATACATTCTGAAATAAACCCATTCACTTTTTATACCAAGGACAAACAGACATCACATGACACAACCAACCTAGAGATTATATTAATTTAAAATCAATTGGATTATTAAAGTTATATCTCTGTTATTAAAACCTGGTAGCATAACCATTAAATTCTTTCATGAAAATCATTATAAAGCAACAATGTAACAAAAAATCATAAATCATAAAACAACCCTCATACTTCTTAAGAGCAAATAATGCAAATAAAATTATACAATTAATGATATTGTTTCTGCCTAAATTCTAACATTGGCTTAATGGTAACCATATTATTTAAGCCAGGTTTCTTGTCAGCATTCAATCTGACAATCCACTTATATTCGGCTATATCTAATTTATTTATTGTGTCACCCAATCTTACACTTTTAACTATTATTTATAAGACTTTGAATTTGAAATTATGTTTTTCATTCTCATCTTTCCTATGTTGCGCTAAGGCATTGATAAGAATATGCCATCTCATTTCTGATTTGTGTTCTATGATTTTTTCTTTTAAAGACCATGAACATTTACCAACATAGAATCCAGGACACTGTGTGCATGTAGCTAGGTATACAACACTGGTAGTTTTACACGTTGTCTGGCAATGTATATCAAATTTAATTTTGCTTATTGGATGAATAAATGTTTTCTCACTACAGATATCTGTACAACAACTGCAAGTGTGACATGGTATAGTGCCAATTTTCTTCATAATTATTGGTGTTAAATTCATGTCAAAATCTTTATAACATAGCCTTCTCTTTAGGTTATACATATTCCTATGTGAAAATCTTGGAGAAGTGCCTAAAAGTTTATTTAATTCAGGTTGAGCCATAAGGATGCGCCAGTTCTTATGAATTATTTTCTTAACATATTTAGATAAATTATTATAAGTCATAACGTATCTTAAAACATTTTCTGACGTGTTGTACTCATTTATTTGATAAGCCCTATTACTGAAATATGGACATGCATAATCACTTCTATTATTTAATATATAGTCCTTTATGTCATTAACTTGTGTCACCTTATAACCTCTACTATAAAACTCATTACACATTAATTCCATTTGCTGCTTACATTTAGAAAAATCTGTATTTAACTTACTAATACGTAGCAATTGGCTTTTAACTATGCCACGAAATACGTGGCTAGCATGCATACTATTAGCATGTGTATATCGATTAACTTGTACCTTCTTCTGGAAAACTGTGGTTCCTAGCATATTGTCATGTTTTTTATATATGTCAACATCCAAAAAGGACATCTCAATATAAGATGAACACATGGTGAATTTTAAGAAGTTTGTGGTGTTCAAATAAGTGACAAAGTCTACTAGCTGCCTATGCATTCCTTTCCATAGGAGAAAACAGTCGTCTACAAAACGAAGATAAAATAATATATAATTTTATATGAATTTGTATCACAATATATATAATTTTTCTCCCATTGACTTAAGACTATGTTGGCATATGTATTGGCCATGGGCGTACCCATGGCTACCCCAGATAGCTGTAAGTAGTATTGTTTATTAAATACAAAAACATTTTTCTCCAAAATTGTTTCCAACACACTGCATAAAACTTCAATGTCCCTACCTTTACTATTAGTGTTTTCACATAAGAAACTGCGCACAGCATCAATTCCATAATTATTAGGTATCACTATGAATAAAGATGCTATATCCATAGTCACCATCAAATACTCCTGTTCCTTGTTCGTGTCATTCCACTGATATAATTTCCTTAAGAAATCTGTGTCTTTTATATAGCTAGGGCATAAAACTAAATATTTACTGAGTATTTCTTGGATGTAAATTGACAGAGGTTCTGTTGACCAGCCTCGTCTAGATTAAATAGGCCTCATTGGTGGCACTGTAAGAGATTTATGTAACTTGGGAATACCATAAATAACGGGAATGACTGGAGTTGAAACAGTAAAATAGTTGAATATATCTAAACTAATATCACCTTGCGTTTGTAAATCATATATAAACATATTCACATAGCAAATAATTTTTTTAACATCAACTAAAGTAATCTCTTTAAACGTTTGTTTATCTCCCAAGAAATCATGTATTAATTCGATATATTTATTTTTATAAAAAATCACAGTGGCACCACCTTTATCTGCTTGCTTGATTATAATATCTTTGTTGGTGAGCAATGTCTTATAGGCCTCATTCTCATTATACGTTATATTATAGGAGTATGCTTTTAATTTACACTTCGATACATCTACATATAACTGTCTTAATTCATCTTCACAAACAGAGCTGAAGGCATTTAACACAGGAAAGTTATTTGGAATAAACACACTTCTTTTCTTTAACTTCTCCTGACCACCATTGTGCATATTTTTAAAGAACATTTTCAAACTGACATTTCGCACAAATATTTCTAAGTCAGTGAGGGCTTCTACTATAGTGTCTTTACAGCTTACAATAAATTGCAAGCCTTTTACTAGAAGCCTCTCCATGTCAGCAGTCAAATTATATCAATGGAGTGACATGAACAAGGAACAGGAGTATTTGATGGTGACTATGGATATAGCATCTTTATTCACAGTGATACCTAATAATTATGGAATCGATGCGGTGCGCAGTTTCTTATGTGAAAACACTAATAGTAAAGGTAGGGACATTGACGTTTTATGCAGTGTGTTGGAAACAATTTTGGAAAAAAATGTTTTTGTATTTAATAAACAATACTACTTACAGCTATCTAGGGTAGCCATGGGTACACCCATGGCCAATACATATGCCAACATAGTCTTATGTCAATGGGAGAAAAATCATATATATTGTGATACAAATTCTTATAAAAATAATATATTATTTTATCATCGTTTTGTAGACGACTGTTTTCTCCTATGGAAAGGAACGCATAGGCAGCTAGTAGACTTTGTCACTTATTTGAACACTACAAACTTCTTAAAATTCACCATGTGTTCATCTTATATTGAGATGTCCTTTTTGGATGTTGACATATATAAAAAACATGACAATATGCTAGGAACCACAGTTTTCCAGAAGAAGGTACAAGTTAATCGATATACACATGCTAATAGTATGCATGCTAGCCACGTATTTCGTGGCATAGTTAAAAGCCAATTGCTACGTATTAGTAAGTTAAATACAGATTTTTCTAAATGTAAGCAGCAAATGGAATTAATGTGTAATGAGTTTTATAGTAGAGGTTATAAGGTGACACAAGTTAATGACATAAAGGACTATATATTAAATAATAGAAGTGATTATGCATGTCCATATTTCAGTAATAGGGCTTATCAAATAAATGAGTACAACACGTCAGAAAATGTTTTAAGATACGTTATGACTTATAATAATTTATCTAAATATGTTAAGAAAATAATTCACAAGAACTGGCGCATCCTTATGACTCAACCTGAATTAAAGAAACTTTTAGGCACTTCTCCAAGATTTGCACATAAGCATATGTATAACCTAAAGAGAAGGCTATGTTATAAAGATTTTGAAATGAATTTAACACCAATAATTGCGAACAAAATTGGCACTATACCTTGTCACACTTGCAGTTGTTGTACAGATATATGTAGTGAGAAAACATTTATTCATCCAATAAGCAAATTTAATTTGATATACGTTGCCAGGCAACGTGTAAAACTACCAATGTTGTATGCCTAGCTACATGCACACAGTGTCCTGGATTCTATGTTGGTAAATGTTCATGGTCTTTAAAAGAAAAAAATCATAGAACACAAATCAGAAATGAGATGGCATATTCTTACCAATGCCTTGGCGCAACATAGGAAAGATGAGAATGAAAAACATAATTTCAAATTCAAAGTCTTACAGATAATAGTTAAAAGTGTAAGACTGGGTGACACAATAAATAAATTAGATATAGCCGAATATAAGTGGATTGTCAGATTGAATGCTGACAAGAAACCTGGCTTAAATAATATATAAACCATATCATTAATTGCATAATTTTATTTGCATTATTTGCTCTTAAGAAGTATGAGGGTTTTTTATGATTTATGATTTTTTGTTTACATTGTTGTTTTATAATGATTTTCATGAAAGAATTTAATGGTTATGCTACCAGGTTTTAATAGCAGAGATATAACTTTAATAATCCAATTGATTTTAAATTAATATAATATAATATTCTATAGGTTGGTTGTGTCATGTGATGTCCGTTTGTCCTTGGTATAAAAAGTGAATGAGTTTATTTCAGAATGTATTAAGCAACACTGAGGAAGGGTTATAACCCGAAAGCTTTGTTATATGTTTTAAATAAAGTGAGTTTTCTATCTCTTTCGTTTTTGGATATACCTAATGTGTCCTCTGTTAGTCTCTGACAGGTCCCTCTGGCTAGGATAGTGAGAACTACACTTTCCTGTGTCTTGGCAGGGATAGGAAGGACAAACATTCCTATAAACTGCACTTGTGGGAGGTGTACATCCAGTAGAATCTTAAAGTCCTGATCAACACGAAAGTAGTTGACTAGCTCTTGGTTAGGCCAATTATGGCATGCAATCTATTGTTTATATTTCTTTGACTGTGGCCATCTGCCCCTTACTGTTACTAAATGCGATGCTTAGCATAATAAGATAGTGCAGAGCAAGTTTTACCTTGATACTGTATATTACTATTACCATTAAACAGCTATTCCTCATATACACTGTTTTTATTTTATTTTTTTTGCAGAATTGCGCAGCTTGGTGTGCAAGTTCCTCCAAAATCAGCTATGAGTCATGACACTGATTTGACTATAGACATTTGCATATCATCACTGCCTCACTTGCCTTCCTTTACATATTTTTATGTTATCTTTTGCAAGGATGAACTGATGTATTCCATCTCTCACAGCACATCACACAATATTTCTGTGAACCACTAACACCATGCATGCCTGTTAACCACACAGATTCTCACACTGTATGATGAAACAACTTGATTATTAATCTGAGTGCATTAGCTGAGCAACTTGGCCTAGCTTAATGCCAAATTGTTTGTCATTCATTCTAAATCTTACCCACAACCTACTAAGTGTATTTCATCACTTGATGTCTTGTATTGGAAATGATGTTCTCACTGTCAGCTTAAGCTATGAGGGAAGTTTACATCAAACTGTGCAAAGTTAAAAAATATGGCAGTAATAAAACAAGTGAAATTTTAATCCCTTTTAAACAGGTGAACGAGGCATGCCAGGTGCTCAAGGTTCTGTAGGACAAAAAGGCGCAGCAGGCGAAAAGGGAAATACCGGTCCAAAGGGTGACACAGGAAACATGGGTAAGAAACAGGTTTGTAATTCTACGTATAATATTATGTTGGTTACCATAGTGACCAGAGAGAAAAAATATTATTATTATTATTTTTTTTATTTTGTTTAATATGTATTACTGCACAGGCCAAAGCATGAAAAAACAAAATATATAAAATGTCTGTACAGTATGATATTCAGTAATACAGTATACATAGTAAAGTCTAGCAAATGGAGGACAGGATATAAAACATAAGCATATGACAGTGGCCCATTATTATGCACAGAATGATAAGAGGGGACCAGAATAGATGAAAACTCAGCAAAAGACAAAATGAGATCTTAACATAAAATCCAGAGAGAGCAAGAGAGAAGTGAAATCATTCACACATGGATTTATCCTGTAACATTAGTTAGCAAAGCAGTTAAAGGCAGAATATTAGATACCTTGTTCCAAAACCAGGACTTTAGAAGTCCTTAAGCCACATGGGTTAATGAGGGCTTGTGGTGTATTTGGTCATGGTCAACCACGAACTTCTCATTCTTTCAGTAAAATCTATTTCCCTCAACAAGCGTGCTATCCAGTGGTTCCAGTCCTACCTGACTGGTAGACAACAGGTGGTACTATGGCAGGGCAAACACTCCAGCCAGCTGCCTCTCACACTTGATGTCCCTCAAGGGTCCATACGAGGTCCACTACTCTTTTCTATTTTTGCCAACAACCTTCACCCTGCTATCCCTAAAGCTACCTGCATTCAATATGCAGATTATTCCAATCTGATCTGCTCAGCCACCTCCCCATCTGAACTGCAAACCTTAACCCAAAATACATTTAACACTATTAAGAACTGGCTCACCAACCAACGCCTACTTCTGAACCCCAATAAAACTAAACTTCTACTCTTCTCCCCCACTAGTAGATCTACCACACTTTCATTCTCTGTCACAACTAGCAATGGTACCACTATTTCCCCAGATCATCACACCAAACTGCTAGGGGTTATCATAGACAATAATCTCAAATTTGACCTACAGGTCAACAAAACCATACAGACCATCAATAAGAAGCTTGGATCACTGTATAGAAACATTTTTAACCCCATTGGCTAGGACTGCAATCACCCGATCATACCTACTCTCTACTCTTTTATATGCCTTGCCTGTACTCTCAAACCTCAACAAATCTGAACTAGGTAAGCTGTCCCATAGCTACAATCATATTGCCAGATTCGCTACTGACTCCACCTATAGAACCCACCACTGCCAGGATCTTAAACAACTAGAGTGGCTAGAACTGCCCAGCTTAATTCAATTAAATCAACTCTTAATAGCGCACAAAAGTTTGTACCACCCTGAGGATACCCCCTCACTTAAAAATATTATTAAGCCATATAGCAACCTGAGATCCCTACAGTCAGCCAATAAACTACTGGTCCAAACCCACAAAGCTAATAACTCTGCTGGTGAATCTCTGTTTACCAACTTCATTGGCAAAACCTGGAATTTGTTGCCAAACTATATAACCCTACAATCCTCCAAAAGTCTCTTTAAAATAACCTCAAACAGTATCTCAAAGTGAATTGACTATGCCCATGTACCAACCCTGATTAAGTTATAAACTGAAAGCATATTCTGTAATTATCATAACTTGTAACTACGTCATCAAGCTCTGCTTCCAATCTGATGTCTCTTAGGTTCATAGGTTCATAGGTAGGTAGGTACTAGGTTATCTGCCCGAGGGCATTTATAAGCCTAGCCAGAGTATGTCAGCTTTTGCCGCCCCATTGATTAATTAACTGAGCCTCTGTCAAGCAGAGCCAATGAAGTGATCCCAGGGGTGTATTTTCTGTAACCCATCCACTTGTCAAGGCTTCACTTGAAGAGTGTTAGTGAGGGGCTCTGTCTAATGTAGTTAGAAATTTTGTTCCAAAGCATGGGGAGTCTCTGTGACAGGAATCTATCCCTCCAGCATGTTCTATTTACTGTTGCAGTGAGGTTTAGCTCACTAGAGCGTGTGGCTCACAGTGACTTGGATTTCTTTAGGTGGAGCATGTCCATCAGTTCTGAATTGGACATGGCTTTGTAAGTCAGGCAGAGATCACCTCTGAGTAAGCGATATGTCACTGAGTACAGCCGGAGTTTTTTCAGTCGGGCTCCATAGGACATATGTTTGAGGCCAGTAATCCTCTTGGTGAGGTGCTTTTGTGGACTTTCCAGCTGTAGGAAGTGTCTTGTGAGGTACATCCCAAATGGGGCATTGTACTCTATGATGGGTCTGATGAGTGAAGAGTAAAGGGGCACTATAACTTCTTTATTTCTAGATGTGAACCCCTTAGTAATTAGATGGGCCACACAGAAGGATTTCCTAACTACTTTGGCAATATGATTGTCAAAGGAAAGATTACTATCTACCTGGGTCCCCAGATCTCTTATTACCTCTTCTGTATTAAGGGGGCTGCCATCTATCTGGTAATTTGTGGTAATTGTCTTACTTTTAATTGTGTCTGTCCATGAGAATTGTGAGTCCCTACTAGGGAACACTACTAAGCCATTGTATACAATCACTTTGTTTTTATAATTGTTTGCTAACTTCTGTGTAATCTATGTAAGTTTGTCTGTGTGGAGCTTTTCTCCCTGGGCCTCCGCTGAAAATGGACATGTATCCAATCGGACTATCCCAGTAAACAAATGTAAAATAAAATAAAAAAAAATAAATTTATTTATTTAAATTTGTTTAACAGGAATATTGAGTTTGCTGCAAAGCATCACCAGAGTTTTTACACAGGTATTTAATAACACTGCAAAAACTCTATGTAACAGAGAAGCTCATTGAAGCCTGTGTTGTAATATCATACCGACAGCTCTGCTTGTATGCAGTACATGGTACTAAGCCCAAATGTAGTGTTCTAACATTCAGATAGAGTTGTACTGCAGGATGAGGCGAGCTGGTTGAGGAATTCTGAGGATGTGTGAGTGCATAGCTGATGTTTGGCAGAATATTTTACTTTTCAGTGTCTGGGATGACTTTAATATATAATCTTCAGTATTTTGGGCTGCGTTTCATTAGTGCATGCTATGACATGCATCCCATGTCATGTCAGACATGAGAAATGCCTGCATGACAGAATTTTACCTGGTATGCATATATTTTCAGGTCTAACACAGGTGGTGTTGTGGTGCTGGCTAACTATGGACTTGTATAGAAGCTCTATTATTGCAGGCAGGCTAAATGCCTGTAATACCAGTGCTAACAAATAGGTAAAGCTATGGTGATGAGTGGCTTTAAGTAAACTCAGCAAGTGTACAGCAAGCTTGGCACCTTTTCGATTATGTGAGGAATAGGTAATGAGGCTCATTAACATATAATGTTAGTGACATTTAAATATCTGCTTCAGTTATAGTGTGTATAGGTTCACAGAATCTTACTAAAGTTTTAGTATGGATCAGCCATATCACCTAGCACTGGTGAAACTACCAATGTATTTATTAAGTAGACTTTCCACACATATCCCTGGTATAAATTTGAAATAACCCATCCAGTCATCCAGACTGGTTTTACAGGCTGCTGTAAAAGGACAAGTTATTCTGGCAATGACAGGTATGTTGAATTAGGTGCCTGCACACCATCTGATGTTGTTGATGGGATGTCATAGGTTCTGGAGCAGGTTGCCTTACCTCTAGTTCTGTTTAGGTGAAGGAGTTCAAAGTGTACTGGTTCATTCATGACATGGAATGCTAGGCAGAGTTCATCCCTCGGATGTCTTCATGACACTGAGAAGGCAGACAAGACCTTTAAGTCTATCAGAGAACCTAAGAGTACATAGTTGCAGCATTGACATAATGTTGGGTAGTGTAAGGAATGCTAACCTGCTTCTAATATGATGTCACCTGGGGCAGCATTACAGAGTACCAGAGACTGCTCTATCATGCTACCCTGTACTTTCTTTTAATCCATCCCAGAGCAGTAATCACCACAGATTAAATACAATTTGTGGAGTGTTTAATTTTGAATTGAGATGTATTTATATTTTTAATTGCATGCTCTGTTGCTTTTGTTAACTAGATAAGTGGATTTGACCCATTACCAGGCATTATTCAGTCTCAACCTAAACCATTGACAAAGCAAAGATACTAACACCATACAGTGATCTATTTATATATTTAGAAGAATAACTTCAGAGACATGCTTTCTCCTGTCTCTGTTTCTCTCTCTCTTAGTTGTTCACTTTCTACGCACATGAGCACACGCGCACTATAGATAGATATATATAGTAAGACTTATGTGGCAGTGAACTGATCTGTGCAGGGCAACATACGGAATATAGATCAGCAAAATTTGGGCCAAACTATTCAAAAATGCAGTGCATAGTTGCATAGATGCATTTTGTGCACCGTGTTTATAACGCAACCAGTCATTACCACAGTTCATAAATGTGGATCATGTTAGTGACAGGCAGATCACATTGCTATCTCTTGGAATGGCACACAAGTTCACATAGTATGGTGCTGTGTACCCAACACGCAGCATCACAGAATGATCCCTCTGTGCCAAGATGGCACTAATTAGTAGATAAAAGAACAGTTATGTATAAGGGAATGACGTAGTTACATACATTACAAAGTAGCTCTTCACTGCTTTGCTGTGCCCTGCCATTGTACCACACAGCAGTTTATAAAAGACCTGGGGTTGTTACCTATCATGGTAACAAGGAGATATAATGTTCCCAGTGATGGGAGCTCAGCACTATCACTATGTAGGACCAGGGATATATGTGAGGTTGTGGTAGCAGGTTTGCCTGCACCACAGGAAACTCCATGATCAGTAAAATGTTTCCTACTTAAAAAAAAAAGTACTTTAACTTTTTATTTGTATTTCCAACTCATATTGCTGATCATCTCTATTATCTGAGCAAAATACCATCAGGGATGGAGGTTGGTTTGGTGACAAGCATTATACCAACTGTAGGTATGCAAGTGTAGCCCTGCAAATTGCACAGTAGGAACCAGACCACATACATAGGTTCATAGGTTCATAGGTTTATACTAGGCTATCTGCCCTAAGGCATTTATAAGCCTAGCCCAAAGTTTTGTGGCTTACGCCACCCCTTATATGAAAAAATACTGTGCCCATTAGTTTGTTGTGCCTCTGTCCAGCAGTGACACAGAGATGATTCCCAGGGTAAACCTACGATCTGCCATCCACAGGTCAAGATTTCTCTTGAACAGAGCCAGCGAGGTGCTCTGCCTCACATGGAACGGGATTTTATTCCACAGCATAGGGAGTCTCTGAGTGATAAATCTATCCCTCCAGCACATCCTATTTATATCCGTGCTAAGGTTTAAGTCACTTGCTCTAGTGGTTTTGGTGGATTTGGATTTTTTGAGGTGGAGCATGTCCATTAATTCTGGGTTGGACATGGCCTTGTATGTCAGGCACATGTCACCTCTGAGCAGACGGTATGCGACTGAATAGAGCTGGAGTTTCTTCAATCTGGCAGCATATGACAGATTTTGGAGTCCCTTTATCCTTTTGGTGAGGAACTTTTGGGGTCTCTCCAATTGCTGCAGATGTCGGGTGAGATACATCCCGAATGGGGCATTGTACTCGATCATTGGTCTGATAAGTGAAGAGTACAGGGGAACAATGACCTCAATAGATCTGGATGTGAATCCCTTCATGATCAGGTGGGCAATGTAGAAGGTCTTTCTAACCACTTTAGCAACATGAGTGTCAAAAGAAAGGCCACTGTCAACCTGGGTCCCCAGGTCCCTGATAACCTCTTCTGTGCTTAGTGGATTGCCACCTATATGGTAGCTTGGGGTTACCTTGTTTTTCCCGAAGGGTATGACTATACATTTTTTGGTGTTTAACTTCAGGCCATGGCTCTGGCACCAGCTATCTGTTTCCGTGAGTCCCTTCTGAAGGATATCCGTGTCCGATGCACTTTCCACTATGGCCCAGTTTGCAGTCGTCTGCAAACTTTGTCAGCCAAAGTCCTCCCATGTTGGCCTGTACTTCTGAGAAGTAGATGCCGAACAATAGGGGCCAAGGACCGAGCCCTGTGGGACACCACTTGTGACCGGCTTGGAGTCTGACATAGCGCCAGCAACTCTAACCCTGTGGGTTCTGTCCTTAAGCCAGTTTGCAACCCATCTTGTGACATATGGGTTTACATTTAAGCTGGTAAGTTTTTCTACAATACCCGAGTGGGGTATTGTGTCGAAAGCCTTTGCAAGGTCAAGGTAGGCTGTATGGACTGCCTTTCCCTCATCAATGGCCTTGGTGACTGTTTCGAAGAAGTCGACCAAGTTCAAAAGGCATGATCTGCCCTTGACGAAGCCAAACTGGGTCAGGTCTAATGTCTGCAAGTCCCCTATATCTTTGTTTATGAGCTCCATTATGATCCTCTCCATAGCTTTGCAGACTAGACTTGTTAAGCTTATGGGGCGGTAATTACCAGGGTCCGTAGAGGCACCGCCTTTGTGGAGTGGGACCACAGTTGCCGTACGCCACTCCTTGGGCACGTATCCTGTGGTAAGGCTGAGATTAAACAGCTGCCTTATGTGCGGGTTTAATTCCTCATTTAGCTCATGTAGCACACAGCCGGGGACACCATCCAGTCCCATTGATGCTGTGTTTTTAGCTTTAGAGAGAGCAGCTTTCACCTGCGCATTTGAGATGTCTGGGAGGCTACACTCCGCTGGGATAGTTATCTCTCCTTTAGGGGAGAGGGGTGAAGTTTGCACTGAACCTGTCTGCCAGTATGTTGGCAATGTCTGTGGGTTCAGTGATTTTGTATCATTTTGGACTAATTCTGAGCATATCTGGGAGTTTCCACCCAGGTTCCTAACATAGCTGAAAAAGGCCTTATGATTGTCCTTTGAATCCATGGCAATTTTTCTCTCAAAATTGGCCTTAGGTGATTTTATGAGTGCTCGTATTTTTTACTAATAATGATCAGGGGTGACTTCCCTTTTATGGATTTTGTTCTATCATGTAATAGCTTTCTCCTCTTATTGTAAAGTTTGTTAATGGCTGGGGTCCACCAGACTGGACGTTTGCCCTTTGTGGAAAGAGTCTTGGTTTTATTTGGGATTGCCTGATCCATGCAGTCCTGGAGGTGTTCATAGAAGGCATTTGTAAGGGCTTCCGCAGCTTGGGTTGTGGTTTCCACTGGCTCAGGGGCCTTGAAGGATACCACACCAGTCTTGAGTAGTGTGAAGTTTGCTTTAGAGAAGTTCTTCACTGTGGTCTTTTCTGTTTGGGGTGGGGGCGGGATGTGGATTTCCAGTGAGATTAGTTTATGATCAGATCTCACCAATGAGGGATATACTACCGGTGTGGAGCATTTTGTCCCCATGTTTGTGATAATGAGATCTAGTATATTTTCTCCTCTCGTGGGAACAGTGACTAGCTGTTCCATGGCATTTGAATTTATGAACTCCAGGAACCGTTGGGCTAGAAAGTTAGGGCTTGAGTAATGTTCCCAGGCTATATTCGGGTAGTTGAAGTCACCCAATATGATGGTGTTTGGAGATACATTTATACCCTCCAGTGTCTTCAGGAAGGCTGTGTGGGGTTCCTGAGTTTGAGAGGGTGGCCTGTAGCATGCTACAATTTGTAGAGCAGTTTTGCCTATGGGTAGTTGCACCACCACATGTGGTGGAGGGTTTTTGAATAATATACAGTCTGGCAGGAGGACTGGA
This sequence comes from Protopterus annectens, assembly GCF_019279795.1. Classification (NCBI taxonomy): domain Eukaryota; kingdom Metazoa; phylum Chordata; order Ceratodontiformes; family Protopteridae; genus Protopterus; species Protopterus annectens. The sequence goes on from NC_056750.1 coordinate 147,488,751, forward strand.
ACATATGCATGTGTACTACATGTGTAAAGTACTGTGTCCTCACAAAGGGGTAACATAGTGCCCAAGGTCTTTCCCTATTGTAAACCAGTCATTATGAGTCACCAAGGTCTTTGTTATGCAATTCAGTTGCACATCAGGTCCAACATGTGGGGCATGATGTTCATGAATCCCACCTTAGTATTTACATCTTTTGAAAATAACATTTTAATGTCCTGATTCATAAGGGAATTGTGTGAAGCTGGTATGTGTTTGTGCAATGATGACTGAAAATAAAATTAAAAAAATCCAGAGGGAGAATGTAAAAAAAAAAAAAAAACTAAATTACATGTGGAACATGCTAAAAGAAGCATAAACATAAATATAAAAAATGCAAAAATAAAAAAAAAAGATACATGAAACATAATGTATATACTAATGACTATAGAACTAGTCATTTTATTTGAAAAGAAAGGCATCTAATGTTTTAAAAATTGGATTTCAGATGCTGCTTATGACATGAGTCGTGTGATTGCTTTGGAAAACGATCTTGCAGACCTGAAAACCGTCATCGGATTTGCAAAACAAGGTAAACAATCTCATGCTTCGTTTGACAGAGTAAAATGATAGCATAATTTCATGATTGCAGAAAATATTTAACTAAAACTCATTCTATAAAACTGATTTTATAAGAAAGAAGGCAACTAATTGCCAAGACTATATAAGTATGTAATACAACTACATTCATATTGGAATGTTTTATGAAATGTGAAAAAAAGTGCAAAATGTCACTGGTTATGTGCTTATTTAAAACAAAAGCATACAACATGTGAAAACTTAATCATACAGAGGTTGAAAACATCATCACAGGGATTTAGTAACATGATGAGTGTGATAGTGGTTAGCAGGTTCTGATCTGGGCACGATGCAGCACTGAACTCATTATCGATTAACAACATGAAAACTCTGTGTTTGAGCCGCTGCTAATTACAAATCCTACTCACTCCTAAAACTGCAGTGAGGAATAGAAAGTTGCAGTTGTGGACAGGGAGTCTGAAGAAAAGAAGTGCTGAACCTAGAGTGTGCAGATGTACTACAAAAGTGAATTTACAAGAAAGTGACCTGCTACTTTAAAGAGTCCACTGCACTGCTGAAATCTGTTTTTTTTTTTTTTTTTTTTGACCAAATGAAGGGGTAGAAATGGGAGATTAGAATGATAAGAAAAAGAAGCAGCAGTCAAAGGAAAGCAGGTAAGAGTGGGAGGGGGCAACATTAAACATTTATTTATTTATTGTAGGAGATGTGCTCATTTATTTCTTTATTTTTCAAGTAAGGTAGTTGGCAAAATGTGTTAGGGAAGGTGAAGGTATGGTATGAGGTTGAGAGCAGGTAGAAGGGGCAAACAACTAAAGAAACATATAACAGAGACAAAGACTAACAGCGGAGGTGCTGACACAGTGAAAGGAGAAGACAGTGGAGTCAGAGACATTATACAAACAATGGAATTACTTTGTTAATAGAGAGATTTGGACAGCAAATGGGGAGGGGGCCAATGACACAAAAGGGAGGGCGGCTAAAATGGGAGGGAGAATAGGATGGGTATGGTGTGGAAGACAGCATTATATGGTATCCCATACTGCGGTGCCTCTGTGGTTCCCAGGGAGAGGTCAGGGACCACCATGTCCATCCCCCCACTGAGTCCTGTTTGAGGTGCTACTGGTAGGACCAGGCAGGGATGCACCTCTGCTTGTCACAAGAAGAGGTTTTCCAGGTGGCTGATGTGGGAATTTGGCTGTTGGTTCTCTGGCTCTTCAATCATCTCTGCCATCTCCCTGTGGGTTAAAAAATAACCACATCTGACGGCGCAACATATGAGAATGATGTCAGTCCCAGCTGATGAAGTATGACTAGCAGCAGGGGAGGTGGTCTGTCCATTGTCCCCTGGTACAGCTTCTGGGGAGGCATCCCTGGATGTTGCCTGAGAAGATACAAGGGATGGCTAAGCTCACTGAGGGATTGTGGAAGCAGCCCTAACCACTGGCACTGTTTTATATAATTGCAAAATAAAAGGAGAGAAATAACATAACAAACACAACAAAATAAGTTAAAAAGAAAGGACAGTGACAAAGGAAAGAGGGGAGAGAGACAGGGTGGGAGAAATTATAAAATCAATGTATGAAATTTAAAAGACATATTTATGACTAATGATGTCAGAAAATTATAAGTAAAGCTAATAAGCGTATTAGTAGCATCAGTATCTGCTGTATAAAAGTATTCGCTGGTATGATGCGCTATCCTAATAAAGTGGTCACAAGTAAACATTCTGACAGTGTATACCTGTTGTGTCTATTGCACTCAGGTATAGGAGTGTTGCTCTATATGCAAAGTGCTGGAATGTTACTGAGAGTCACTGACCACTTGCCTTTCTGTACCGATCATTTTCTGTAATACCTGTATCTGTAGATGCCTACAAATGGAATAGACACACACATCATTTGAATAATGTCAGTATTTCACAGATTAGTATACAAAGTCCAGTAGTAATACCAATGCATGCATACATACATTTACAACACTAGGGGTGAGTGATATGTATAGCACAGAACTAATACAATTAAAAAAAAGGTTCTAAAGCAAAAGCCTTTCCATCCTCCTCTAGTATAGGAGATGATCCTCTTCTATGGCATGCTGAGCTGCAGAGTACAATATAACCATTTAGGAACACGCCCCCAAACCTACTTTATATTAACCAGTAAACTGATTGTCTCTACAGAATGGACAGATACTTACAGTACATTGCGGGTGCCCTTAGTCTGAACTCTTCTTCCTATTGACTGAGAAGGTCAGGATACCACCTCTGCAGATCACTGTAGAGATGCCTGCAGTGCTTACCTGAGCTTGATATGCCAGTGGTATCGATGAAAACCCTAGCAAGGCAGTTCCATGTGTTCACTTTATACTGTGAACCCTGACAGGTGTCCCCCATCAGACACTCCCAATGGTCTCTATGTTGCAAACACAGGATGATTTTTGATTCCTTCCTGCACTACCAGGGTGTCCTGCTATCATAAGCCATGAACATTCTCTAGTTATAATTTCCTAGCATGATGACTGGTCTCTCATGGTCATGCCTATTTTGAATTTCAGCAATTGCTGCACACCATAGCACATTTCACTAGTTTGACCTTTGGTGAGATGTGAAAAAGATAATGCTGAAAATGTTGGTATATCAGAGTGTCATAAAGGTGTGAGGAGTGTCATAAGATTTATATACTATCTACGCAAGGTTTAGCTTGTAGACCAGATTTGTTCTTTAGCATTTTCATTGACTGTAAATGTAAAATATATTGCATGACGTCTCTGTTTGCCTGCACACACATGATCAGTGCACTCCATGGACGCTCATACTGCTTCATGAGAGTGAGAGCCACTTTCTGTAACTATGGCCACAGCTATAATACATAGCAAGATCAATTCAGAAACATTTATGGACTTGGTCACCATTTGGATAATTGCCATGCTCAGAGGTTCAAATTTATATGATGCAATCCCTGGTAGCCACAATGAGCTTCATCCTGCTACTGAAAAGTAGACATAAGAACTTAAACTGAATTGTGCTACAACTGAACAAAATTGTTGAAAAGAAAGCAATATACTGTAAGGTAAACCTTACCATTTTTCTGATTTTTTTGGCTTAGGTTGTTTGCCTTCAGTGTGTTCTTGTTTGTAGACCTATGCATGTAGTGTGAGGTTTGAATGCAGAAGAACCATTTGTAAACTGCAGTAAGTGGTGTAATTAAAGCAGGTGTACTAATCAAATGGTGAGGTTACCTAGGGTCAAAGCAGGTATACTAATCAAATGGTGAGGTTACCTAGGGTCAAAACAGTTATACTAATCAAATGGTGAGGTTACCTAGGGTCAAAGCAAGTATTCTAATCAAATAGTGAGGTTACCTAGGGTCAAAACAGTTATACTAGTCAAATGGTGAGGTTACCTAGGGTCAAAGCAAGTATTCTAATCAAATAGTGTGGTTACCTAGGGTCAAAGCAGGTGTAGTAATCAAATGGTCATGTTACCTAGGGTCAAAGCAAGCATATTAATCAAATGGCAAGGTTACCTAGGGTCAAAGAAGTAATACTAATTAAATGGTGAGGTTACTTAGGGTCAAAGCAAGAATACTAATGAAATGCTGAGGTTGCCTAAAGTCCAAGCAGGTCTATTAATCAAATGGTGACGATATCTATGGTCAGAGCAGGTGTACTAATCAACTGTTGAGGTTACCTAGGGTCAAATCAGGCATACTATTCAAATGGTGAGGTTATCTAGAGTAAAAGCAGGAATGCCAATCAAATGGTGTGGTTACCTAGGGTGAAAGTAGGTGCACCAATCAAATGGTGAGGTCACTTAGGGTTGATTCAGGTGTATCAGTCAAATGGGGAGGTTACCTAGAGTCTTGACAGGCGTACTAATCAAATGGTGAGGCTACCTAGGTTCAAAACAGGTGTACTAATCAAATGATGAGGTTACATAGGGGCAAAGCAGGTGCACAAGTCAAATGGTGAGGTTACCTAAGGTCAAAGCAGGTATACTAATCAAATGGTAGTTACCTAGGGTCAAAACAGGTGTACCAATCAAATGACGAGGTTACCTATGGTAAAACTGTTTACAGTGAAGGAGCCAATCAGTACTAAAGATACAAAGCATTAGTGTTTGTAATTGTTGTTTCCAGCCATTGTGTAGTTTAGAACAAGATTATGCTAGTGTCAGAAGTGTTGTCTTCTGTTATTTTATGAGGACATGTTCAGATTTTTGGTTAAGGGTCACATTGCAGATAGTACATGCTTATTGTATGTGAAGTCATGCAGGCATTGCCATATGTATGTTGTACTGACACTGAGAGAGGATAATTTTCAATGGGGGCACTTGATACAGCAGTGATATCACTGATGAACATAACCTTTAATGAAAATGATTGTTAAGTCATTTTATTATATGAACTGGGATACTTGTAGCTTGCTGCAGCACAAAGAAACTACACAGTAATGCAGATGTGGGTGGGGGCAACTCCCCTACTAAGCAGAAGATACATAATCTGCTCATGCCTGCACAGCAGTAAATGCAGCTGAAACAATTTTGTCTGTTATATACCCTTGGTTGAAGCACCCATACCCTGCCTGCAAATTTGCATGCCCTGTACAGGTTTTGTCTTTTGCTAAGTGTGATTTGTATCTGTGAAGATACACATAACAGGTGCCCATGCATAGAAACCCATGCAGAGAAATGCATACCAAGTGCTAGGTCAACAATGAACAAGTATGACACAGAAAACAGGTGACAGAGCTGTCTGGAAAAAATCCTTTGTTTCTTAGCCTGAAGTGCAGGCTGAGTTAGCATGTATACTGAATACACTGTTGCTGTGCTGGTTGGGGGGTTGCTATCATTTCATTTGCTATGGTACTTTAATTAAGCCAGTGTGTTTCCAATAATATCACATTTATAAATATCTTACATGACCATAGGGTTTGCTGAGTGCAGAAAATGTTTAATAAATGCATGATATCTATATCCTCATGCACTTTACAAAGGGGGGCATATAAATACATGTCCCCCCATGCAGACAGTGAGATCTCGTGCAGTCCCCCCATCTCCACGTCTCATGGATATTCAGCCATAAGACATCAGACTGACATTATCACAAGCATACCTACCAATATGAAGTTAATGATATCATTGCTCTCAGTGGCCAGAGTAGGACTACTAGCAGGTCAGATGCCAGACCACTGACATGATTCATGATGTTCAAAAGCATGCCGCACAACTGAAATGCTATGGCAGGACAACAGGAGTTTGTCCTTTAAATAAACCACTATTAAATAAACTGGAGGACTGCCTTGTTTCTCTGTGTGGAAGATCAGAAACTTCCGTATCCCATGGTGTGGTGCTACATGTTGATACAAAACTGCAGCATGCTCCTAAAATCTCCATTGCAAATGTCCCAGGTATGTGTCAGTAGCATTGTGGGGAATGCATACTATTTAACTGTCTAGTTTAAAGCTTATCACTAAATGCATTTTCCTTTGTTGCATAAGAACAGCAAGACTAAAAGTAAGAGGAGTAACTGCACAAGGAATAATCTATCCTATTACATTGTACCACTATATATCATACTTATGATTTCTTCACTCAGAGAAAAATAATGGCAGCGGTCTTACTTAATGTGGACATTTTTATTTGGTTGTTACACATGTGAAGTACCAGCTGGGTCCTACGCCATACATAAAAACCTTCCTGATGCTAGAGACGAGTCTGACTCTGACAATGATAGTGGTGACCAGTTAGTATGTTCAGGTAGCACAATGTCTGTGTTCTGTATAGGGAATGTAGATTCTAGATCCCCTACCTAGTCAACAGATATGGCCTCAGTGCCTGTGGCACCCACTCCAAATGCACAGATAGTGTAGCACAAGTTGTTAGTGACAGATCTGGCTGAAAAGGTATGTCTTCCCTATCAGTACAGACCCCTCTGTCTTCTGCAAGCTCCACTGGGCATAGGAAGGGCAGATATTGTCAACATGCTGGTTGTTGTAGAAACCATGGGCACCATCCCTGCTGAAATACCTGTCTCAATGTATGCAAACAGTGAACGTGTAGGGCCATCATAGATGGACAGGCTAGCAACAGCTCAGTCTTTGCAGAGATGGTACATATCTTACAGTGTGTGTGATGACCTGAGGGAAAGTGAGCTTATATATGTGTGACTTCACAGAAACAATCTTTCAGCAGCTGACATGAATAAGACCCTCTTTTGCTGACAGGGCATGGGCTAGATACTTATCAAAAAGCTACTCCACATCTGCTTCAAGTGTAGAGGGCCATTCTGCGTGTGGTCTAGATCATACACACACAGTGACAGCACTTCTGTGCCACTATCTAGTGTTGAGATGCACAGAGTTAGTTGTAGACATTCACAAGGGAATTAGACTTGTGCTGCTAATGCACCTTATATAAACCTTGATCCCACTCACACAGCATGCCTACCTCAAGGCAAGGACTTGTTATTACCTATGGTTCTTCAAGGAAAGGAAACTCCCATGGACAGGAGCATGTACTGGATTCTTGCATGTCTGATGGTTCTCTGCTCTTGCCCATATGAACTATTGTTTAGTAGGTGTTCCTTTAGTGACACCATAAAGTTATTTATTTTGTTTATCTGTCTTATTTCAGGGGAGATTTGGTTCCAGGTTTTTGCAACCTGGTTAGAATATAATGAATCACCTGTACTGTTATTAGATCTTGTGATGGATAGTAGACCTTTGTTGTTGGACCATAGAGCTTGATTAGTGGTATGGGCTTGCATTCTTTTTAGAGCTGGGCAATCTTCTGGGTAGTGTATTAGTTTATGGGCTATGGTATACTGAGAGTATAGGATCATAGGATCATAGAAAGTTACTAAGCTTCTGACCCTGAGGCCCTTATGAGCCTAGCCAAGAGTTTAGCCAATGTTTAGACAAATAATCACCCAAAGTCCCTGTCCAGCAGGGACGCAGGTGGAATCCCAGGGGTGTATTTTCTGTTTCCCATCCAGTTATCTAGGCAGCACTTAAAAAGGGATCATGAGGTACTCTGCTTGACGTGGAGAGGGTGTCTATTCCACAGATGGGGGAGTCTCTGGGACACAAATCTGTCCTGCCAACAAGTTCTATTGATATCACAGACCAGGTTGAGGTCATGCATACGGGTTAGTTGAGTGGAGCTTGACTTGCGGATATGCAGCAGTCCCATCAAGGCAGGGTCACCAGACAGAGGTCACCTCTGAGGAGTCTCTATGAAATTAAGTAGAGGGCTAGAGCTTTTAGCCTATCTGTGTAGGGTATATGTTTGAGGTCCTGGATTCTCCTGGTGAGGAACCTCTGTAGTTTCTCCAGCTGCTGCATGTGCTTTGCAATGTATATGCCAAAGGGGGCATTGCATTCAATAATTGACCTTATAAGGGAAGAATACAGGGATGTTATGACCTCTTTGTCTCTGGATGAGATACCCGTACTTATTTTTTTTTTTCAAAACAGGTTTATTGTTTTAACATATAAGAGAAATATCATAACAATTTTATACAAGTAATTAAAAATAGGTATTATTATAATATTCAACAAAACAACTAAAGTATTTACAAAGACAGCCACTACAATCAGATCAATTAATTAAACTAAAATACCATGCTATTGAAATTAAAATTTTTTTAACAAATTTTGTAAATTATCCCATACAATATAATAAGATGTTTTTCTATTTGTTCTTGTCCTAATTGTGTTTATTTCCATATGGCACACTATATTCATAACATTTTTAAATTCATTGAACGAAGGAGGTGTATCTGAAATCCAATTTCTAGTTATTATTTTCCTAGCACTGCTAGAATAGACCATAACAAGGGAAGCTTAACCTTTTTAACAATTTGAGGTACAGGTGTGTTGAATAATATAAGAGATTTAGAAATAATGAAATTATCTGTAAAAAGAGCCTGCAAAAATTCATTAATTGACTTCCAGTATTCTTTCAATTTTATACAGTCATAAAACATATGAGCCCAGTCAGCATTAATTTCTACATTACATCTCTTACATAAATTATCTTTATTATTTATTTTATTCATCATCAAAGGTGTATAAAAAGATCTATGTAAAAATTTCCATGTATAAAGTCTCCAGACAATGGAAGACGTAGTTCTATAAGCAGATTCCAAAATATATTGTTTATCTTGTTGATTTGGTGGGTCCCCATTAATAGAAGTGAAATAATTCCAGTAGGAATCTACACTGTAAAAAGTTTCTTGTCTAATAATTTTATGTATGTATGAAAGTTTACCTTTATCAGAAACTTTATGTTGTAAATTTAATATCAAGTAATCAATCAGTGTTGGAATAGATTCTTTAACTGTTATAGACATTAGATCTATTTTATTAATGAGATGTTGTCTAAAGGTCTGAACCTCTAACCAGCAAGTCTCTCTTAGATCAAATTCTTGTTTTAAGAAATCTAGATTTTTAACTTTATTATCAGATATCAACTGATACCAGTACTTTAGATCATTATCTATAGCTAAATGAGTTTCTTCAGAAGTAGATGACAAAAGCATACCCTGAGTATACATTATAGGGAATACAATAAAATTCCATCCCCTATACTTAGAGTGCATGAATATAAAGTTACGATAACTAATAATAATATTTAATGGGTAACAAACCATATGTTTAGGTGTAATAGGTGAAGTACAAAATTCCTTTAGTAACCATAACATGGAGTTATTTACAATCATATTTTTATGTGTTAAGGAGATTTTCATGAAGTGCATACTAATTAGCTCCCAATAATCTTTCCATTTTGCGACATATGACTGATCTATTAATAAAGTAATAACTTTTACAATAGAAGAGATAGTATATAAATTAAAGTCTGGAAAAGAAATACCCCCTTGAGACCAGCTATTAGTATGTTTCTTTAATGCAATCCTAGGTCTATTAGGTGCCCATAGGAAATTTAACATTAGTGTATTCAGTTTCTTGATAATTATTTTTGTAGGTGGAAGTATTATTGATTGTATTAAGTATAAAATCTTGGGGAATATTATCATTTTAATAATTGTAAGTCTCTCCTCCATAGTAAAAACATATTATTCCAGGTATTAAAAAGATTTTGTATATTAAGAAAACAGGTATTATAATTATTATATATAATAGATTTAATATCTTTAGATAGTATTATACCTAAATAAGTTATCTGACCTGAACTGGGTACATATTTAGTAAAAATCACTAATGAGAATATTTTTTCGTGTATATATATATATATATATATATATATATATATATATATATATAGGTAGTATTTTAGTTTTTTCTTCATTGAATATTAAACCAGAAATACTTTTAAAATTCATCATGTTATCAAATAGAGACTGCATAGAAGAATTAGATCCTGCTGATGTAATTAGAACATCATCTGCAAAAAGTTGAATTTTGGATGTTGTATTTTCATCTATTTCAAAACCCTCTATGTCAGTACTGTTTCTGATCAAATTAACCCAAGGCTCCATTACTAAAGTGAATAATAGTGGAGAAAGTGGACATCCTTGTTTTGTACCTTTAAGAATGGGTATTTTTTGTGAAACATAAGTTCCTACCTTAATATAAGCCAACGTTCCTTTGTATAAATGCTCAATTAGATTTACAAATGCATCTGAGAAGTTTGTGCACTTCATTAAGGTAAACAGATAGTCCCAACTTACTGAATCAAATGCTGAACTTATATCAAGACTAATAAGTGTTAAATCTTTCTTTTTCCTATTTGCATAATCTATTAATGTTAAAGTTCTTCTTATATTATCAAAAGTTTTTCTATTTACAATGAAGCCTGTCTGATCTATATCTATAATGCCGGGAATGATTGTCTTCAATCTATCAGCAAAAATACTCATAAACATTTTATAATCAACATTAAGTAATGAGTTGGGCCGATATGAAGAACATCTAGTTGGATCTTTATTAGGTTTTAAAATTGGCGAAATAAATGTATATTGCCAAGATGGGGGGGTTATTAACTCAGTTTGGGCCAAAATAAAAACCTTATGTATTAATGAATATGTACTTTTAGAAAGGATTTTATATATCTCTGGTATAATACCATCATTACCCAGTGCTTTGTTTGATTTAAGCTTATTTATTTGTGTAATAACCTCTGTATATGAAATACTTTTGTCCAATAGTTTAAGCTGTTGTTTATTAAGCTTTTTATTCATGTTTGTGGTTATAAATTCCTTTATTTTATCTTTAGGTTCCATGTTAATGTTATTATGGTTAATTTTGTGAAAGTGATTTCTAAATTCATCTAGTATTTCTGGTATACTAGAAACATTCTTCTTTTTCCTTAGAGAAAATATTTCTTTGATATGGTTTTGTTTATTCAACCTTTTTGTTTTATTTTTAAGTCTATGTAAGTATTTGGGGCTTATTGAATAAGACAAAACTTGTATTTCTCTAAAGTTATTTTAACTTTATGAGTTAAAATTTCTTTGTATTTCTCATTTAGTTTGTTTATTTCTTCAATAACTTTCTTGTCCATAATATTTTCTTTATTATTATGTTTATAAGATTCTAATTTACTTTGAATATCTAACAATTCCTTATCCCAAGATTTCCTTTTATTATTATACCATCTGATACTTTGTCCATATAGATATGATTTTAAGGCATCCCAAACATAAACAATGGAGACTTCAGGAGTATTATTTATGTCTAAAAATGTTTTACTTCTGAAAGTATATATTCTTTATAGTCTTTTAGTTGAGTTAAGTATGCTGGTATCCTTTTGATCTGAACATTATGAGTATTTTTTATCATGAATTCAAAAACAATTGAATTATGATCAGATATAGGACATGAAATGATTTTGGAATTAATTAAATCTGTTACCATCTGGTTAGAAATAAAGACCCTATCTATTTTGAATAAGTTTTGTATCTGTTAGAAAAAAAGGTGTATGGTAATGAATTTGAATCTGTCTGATTATTAATATCATTCAAATGATAAGAATTAGCAAAATCATTTAAATGTTTTGCATTAGATGTAATTCTTCTTTTCCTATAGTGGTAGTATCACTTTCATGTAGTATACAATTAAAGTCACCAGCTAAAATAATATCTCCTATAGAGAATGATATGATCTTATCAAGATGATGTTTCACTGTATTAATACCAATTCCAGGTATCCAATATACATTAATTAAAGTGTAAGTCTTCCCATTAATTTGTATTGTAACCATACAAAACATTCCTTTGTCATCCTGATAAGACTTAATGGTTTTAGGAATGGGCATACTTTTATTCCATAAAATAGCCACTCCTCTTTTTTTCTGAGTGTGCTCTGAACTAACCAATACTGTATATTTGTTTGTGGCTAGTTTATCAATATCTTTTTTCAAGAGATGGGTTTCTTGCAGGAAGACTAAGTTGGCCTTATGTAAATTAATGTATCTTATTAGGCTTGTCCTTTTACATGGATTATTCAATCCATTAATGTTTAAAGAAATTCCTTTTAAAGATGTCATTTGGCATTTATAAAACTTAAGAATCTTATTATCAAAATAACAAATAACAACATAAGTAATGTTACATCTCCTCCTTTAGGTGTACCTTTAAATATAGCTGTATTTATTGAATCTCTTATGGGATTTCGTATAGGATTCAATTTTGTTTGTAGTGACAACGAATGTACAAAATATATTGTGGATGTCAAAACTATATACAAATAACAATGAACAAGTGAAAATAATGTAAGGATTAAACCTTGCATCCAGCCTGGAGTTATAAACTCCAACTTAGAGTAGTATTTACCACTCAAGTTAACCCCCTACCCTAAGCAGCAGTACCTCAGCTACCACCTTATCAATTTAATACTAGTTATATTTAACTGAGGTTAACAGTTTTCAATTCAATTATCTAGCAAGACAAGACTACACATTTGGTAAAACAGCATCATATAAACTAAAATAAACCTTTTTTTTTAAAACTGTTCATACTACTATATACATCCATGTAATATAAAACACTTGTATTCAAATAGCATTCAAATAATCTTGATGTTAGAAATCAAGAGAAGAGAAAAATAAGTTCTAACATTCATTTAAATCAAAAACTTTGGCTAATATGATTCAGACATTACATATATTAAGATGCATCTATTTTCTGTCATGTAAATGCAATTAACAGCTTCCAAAAAACATTGAATTGCTTGTATATGAGCATTTACTCAAACTCATTATTGTCAATAGAATAAAATATTGTATTCATAGAAATTGTTATAAATCATACTGCATAGTTATGCAGATTCTCAGAAACACTTATATACATATATACATACATACAAACACACACACACACACACACACACACACACACACACACACACACACACACATATATATATATATATATATATATATATATATATATATATATATATACACACACACACACACACACACACACACACACACATATATATATATATATATATATATATATATATATATATATACACATACACACACAAACACACACACAGACACACACACACACACACACACACATATATATATATATATATATGTATATATATATATATATATATATATATATATATATATACATACACACACACACACACACACATACACATATACATATATATATATATATATATATATATATATATATATATATATACATACACACACACACACACACACACACACACACACACACACACACACACACACACACACACACACACACACACACACACACACACACACACACACACACACACACACACACACACACACACACACATATATATATATATATATATCTGATCTCACTGAGTTGTGTCCTTGCCGAGCACTATCTTACTTGCTGTCCCTACAATAAATCTGTCTGCTTTATACAAAATAATGCACAGCAAACACATTTTAGTAACCAGATTTTACAACCATGCTATACTACTGCTTTAAAATATATCACGACAATTTCTTCCAGAATAGAGTTATAAAATTATTTATGCTTGTCAATCAGATGAATTAAATGAGTTATAGTAATGTATATTTTTAGAACATAAGTTTTTAACACAGATTATTAAGCTGCTGTTAAGTAGATTTTCAAAAACACTTGAATAAATGTTTCATTTTCTATGCCTTCTAAAATAAGACATTTACTTACTACAAGAAACTGTATCATTTAAACTCATTATAACTGACATATTTTATGAATTATAACATAGATATTTAAGTAATTATATAAAATAACTCACATTTAGATGTTAAAGAGTTCATTTTCCTTCACATAGTCGCATTTGTATCAATTCTATTTCCTGGTAGATTGACATTCCTGAATCTGTGATGTGTCAGTGTGATATCTAGGTCAAAGGTGAGACTGGCTGCTTTCAGCTTCTCTGTGAGAATTCTGAGAGTTGAAGCTTTTGAAGTAGCTCATGGACACTGTGCATGAGACAGCCCACATCCCAGATTGTCTCTCTTAACATTTTGGCGGGAAACATATTAAAAACTAGTGACAAACATTCATTTAGCAGTGTAAATGCATCTAAACATGACAAAACCTTCACAATGTATTTCACAGGTTATTACAGCCTCTATGTAAGTGAAGTTAAGCCCAAAATTATTAATAAGTAATAAAACTCAATATTTTTGTCCCAACTCAATTTTTATGCAAATCTTATTATTTACTGTGTCTATATGATCAAAAGCATTTCTATATATTAATAAAGAAAAGAAAAAGAGAGTAGAAAGTAAAAGGGTGTAAGGCAGAAATAAAAAAAAATGTAAGAGAAAGCTATAAGAAGTATATACAATGGAATATTACTTACTGTTTATATTAATAGAGTTAAAAATAAAACATATTATTTACTATTATTTAGTTCTAATTATTATTAGTTAAAGCATGACAGATTATTTACAAACAAGCATAAGCAGTATAATCAAGAAAGTATAATTAGGAATAGCATTTGAAGAACATATAAACTTTTTACAAGGAATAAATGTTATTATTCTATTAATCATATTTTCATTACTCTTCTCTCCCTGCCCTCCTCCACCCTTTACCCACTACATAATCTAAATAGAATGTCATTGTTTAAACAAAGAAAAGAAGAAAAGGAGAAGAAAAAAAAAGATAAAGAAAAAAATGTATCAAATTACTGACCTTACTTCTCCTTTTCAGAAAGAGAAACAAGTTGAATCACAGCTTGCCATTAAATCTCCAGATATTTTGACTAGTTAAGAAACAAAACGTTTCTTTGCACACAGAGAATAACTTTGATTAAATCTTTTTCAAAATATTTGTGGCTTCTTGGAAATGCAGGAACTATATTTAAAAGATTAATAATGAAATAAAATGATGAAAAAAAAAAAACATAGAACAAATCATTTGTTTTTTAGTCTCTTCTTCTTCTCTGAAGTCTTCCACGAAGTTTCAGTTGCCAGTCTCTTTAATGAAGGACTAGCCCATTCCATTTCCTCTATTTTATCCAAAATCTTATTTTTTTTGATAAACAGTAAAGCAGAGTCTAAGTCATTGAAAATTTTAGGACCATCAGGAAGGAAGATTTTAAGCTTGGCAGGAAACAGAAGGTATGTTTTAAACTGTGCTTTTTAAGCTCCCTTATTAGTGGCAGAAAAACTTTTCTTTTAGCTATTACCATGGAAGAATAGTCATTGTCAAAACGCACAGTTGTCTCATTAATCTTAACAGGAGCTTTAGCCCAAGCAGATTTAAGAACCATCTCTTTATCAAAAGATTATAGAAATCTAACTATAACTGATCTAGGATAGTTTTTGTTAGAGTTAGTATTAGCTATAGATCTATGTGCTCTTTCGATACCAAAAGAGAATGCTTCTGGTAAGTCTAAAGTTTTAGGGAGCCATGCTGTTAAAAAAGAAGTAATATTGTTACCTTCAATATTTTCTGGCAGTCCAAAAATCCTAATGTTATTGCGCCTAGATCTATTTTCCAGGTCATCCAGCTTTGTTTGTAAATGTGTATTTTGTTTCAGGAGAAACTCAATGTTGATTTCCTCTTCTTGTATTCTATTTTCCATGTCATTCACAGCTTCTTCTATGCCTGTCATCTGGATCTTCTGTTGTTGCAGGTCTATATGTAACAAGTCTATTTGTTTTGTAGTTTTTTCTATGAAGGTGTCTATTTTAGTATCCATTTTATCCATCTTAGCAGTAAGTTGCTGGATTATAATTATCAGAGACTGAAGTTCTTTCTTGATGCTGGAGTCTTGAGAATTTGTCTTACTGGAACTCATTTCAGACTGATAAACTGACAGGAAAATTTCCAAAGTGATTTCTGACAGGAATATTGTTAAGATTTCCTTTCTTTTTTATATATAATTCAAGAACTATATAAAACAAACATATTTAGAAAGAAAATTACTTCAAAAATTAATTTTTTAAGTAATTAATTCCTGTCAGTGTAATGAAATTGGTGGAGCTGAAGAAATCTGCTCTGTGTTCATCCTTGGCCACAGATACCCGTACTTATGAGGTTGGCCATGTAGAAAGCTTTGATTACAACGGAACCAACCTGGTAGTCAAAAGTCAGGTTGCTATCAACCTGGGTGCCCAAATCCCTCACTACTGATTGAGTACTTAGGACACTGTTATTATTGTGATAATATGTGGGGACATCACCCTCTCCAAAGGGGATGATGATGCATTTTTTGGCATTCAGCTTGAGGTCATGTTTCTGGCACCAGTCCTTTGTTTGGGTGAGATCCTCTTGGAGGATGTTCACATCATTTGGAGAATTGATGACCATGCCCAGCTTGCAGTCATCTGCAAACTTGGTCAGCCATAACCAACTGGTTTTGGCCTACATCTCAGAGAAGTATATTCCATATAACAGAGGCCCCAAGACCAATCCCTGGGGTATGCCGCTCATTACAGGTCTACTGCTTGAGGTGACTTCCCCTATTTTGATTAGGTGAGTTCTCCTCTAGAAAAAAGGAGGTCATCATTGCTCTCTACTCATCCCTCATCAGACCCATTAGAGAGTACAATGCCCCATTTGGCATGTATCTCACAAGACACCTACAACAATTGGAAAGGCCACAGAAATACCTGACTAAGAGGATTACCGGCCTCAAACAGATGCCATATGCAGACCGTCTAAAAAACCTCCAGCTCTACTCTGTCACATATTGCCTACTCAGAGGTGATCTCTGCCTAACATACAAAGCTATGTCAAACCCAGAGCTGTTGGACATGCTACACTTAAAGAAATCCCAATCTCTCCAAACCACATGCTCCAGGTTCCTAAACCTTGTCACCACAATAAACAGAACATGCTGGAGGGATAGATTCCTGTCTCAGAGACTTCCCATACTCTGGAACAAACTACCCATTCATGTCAAGCAAAACTCCTCATTGGGCCTCTTTAAGAAAAATGTTGACGACTGGTTGGGAAATAGAAAATTCACCCCATGGATCACTTCTGTGGCACTGCCTGACAGGGGCACAGGAAAATAATTTTCTTGGGTGGCGAAAGCCAGGGAACCTTTTTGGCTAGGCTTATATAGGCCCCAGGGCTAATAGCCTAGTACCTACCAATGAACTTATGAGTTCTATCAGTGAGTGAGTTTGCTACCCATCTGGTAACATAGTGATTGATGCCTAGTTGAGAGAGTTTATCTGTTATGCCCGAGTGAGGAATAGTGTGGAAGGCTTTGGCCAGGTCAACGTAGGCAGTGTGCACCATCTTCCCCTCATCCATGACTTTGGTGACTGTCATAAAGAAATCAACCAGATTTAACAAACATGAACTTCCCTTGACAAAGCCAAACTGTATGGGGTCAAATGTTTGGAAGTTGTCAATGTCCATGTTAATGAGTTCCATGATAGCCCGTTCCATGGCCTTGCAGATCAGGCTAATTAGGCTGATGGGTCTATAATTTCCTGGATCGGTGGATGCTCCACCTTTGTGTAAAGGGATGACAATGGCTGTCCTTCACTCGGCTGAGACAAAGCCGCTACTCAGGAGCTACAAGTTCATGCCTGAGTTCATGTAGGATGCTGCCTGGGATGTTATCGGGTCCCATGGAGGCTGTATTTTTAGCCCTTGAGAGGGCAGTGATGACCTGTTCCCTAGATATAAATGGTGGGGGCAGGTACTGGGATGTCCTGATTTACTGATGGGGGAGACAGAGGGGTAAAGTTTTTGTGAATCTGTCAGCCAGTAGACTGGCTATATCTATAGAATTTGTATATGTGGTATCCTTGACCACCAGTTCTGATCAGATATGGGTACTTCCTTTGAGATTGTGGACATATGTGAAGAAGGCTTTATGATTGTCTCTAGTAGATGTGACCAGTGTGGACTTGAATTTAGATTTAGAGGATTTCACTAGTGCTCTTATTTGCTTGTTCAGGCTAAGGAGAGATTGCTTCCAATTGGGCACCTGCTCCTTCTTGCTCCCTTTGTTATAAAGTTTATTTATTGCAGATGTCTACCAGATAGGTTTACTCTTCCTTGCAGAGGATGATTTTGTCCTGTCAGGTATTCCTGATTCCATGCATCTATATAAATGCTCTTATAGTACTTTGGTCTAGATTTGGACACTGATGCCAGTTCCTACAGAGGCAGAGGGGGCTGTGAAGCTGTTTATACCATCCCCCAGAATGTTGTAATCAGTTTTGGAGAAGTTTTTAGTTTGACACTAGCTATAGGGGTGGGGCAGGAGAGATGGTGACTTTGAATGTACCTGCGTTATGGTTGGATCTTACCAGTGAAGATGATACTGCAGGGGAGCTGCAGTGGTTACTCATGTTGGTTAACCCAAGTCCAAGATATTATCACCTCTTGTGGGGGCATCGTGTAGCTGTTCCAAGGCATTTACATTGATAAAGTCAAGGAATCGCTGGACATTTGTGTTCTGGCATGAGTAGTTTTTCAATCTATGACTGGGTAATTAAGGTTGCCCAGGATCAGGGTAAAGGGTTAAATCTTGATAGATTCAAAGAGGTCCAGATAAGTGGAGTGGGCATCTTGAGACAAATTTGGGGGCCTGTAGCTAGCTCTGATTTGAATTGGGGTCTTGTCAGTGGTTAATGGAGTGTCTCCTGTGCATCATACTGTTTGACCAGCTTGGAGGTGCGTGTGTCTTTAATATATATTGAAACTCCAACTCCTTTAGCTTTGCTGCCCACAGTTTGGGTTCTGAATGTATGATAGGATGAGTAACCAGACAAAGCTGTGGTGCTCTCCACAGCTTTAAACCAAGTTTCTGTGACTGCACAAATGTCAGCATCTTCCAGGGTTAAGAATGCTTGTAATGAGTGCAGTTTCATGTTTCGACTCCTAGTGTTTAGCAGCATGACCTTTAATTTACGTTTTCTTGAAAATTTTATGTTGATAGTATCAACCTCATGACTTTTCTTAAAAAAGGCACTATGGGGGAGGGGGGGCAAGGGCCTTTGTCAGAAGCCTGAAGCCCAAGTGAGACAGATGCAGGCCATCTCTTGCAAAGCATCATGATCTGTCGATCAATTCTTCCCAGGCTGTCAGGTACTGGATCCCCCTGGAATGACACCATAAACTAGCCAATTGTTATACTCAATCAATTTCTATTTGTATTCTGGCATCATTCTGGGTGACAGTAGAATGTTGCTTAAGGCTAGGCACATACCTGCCTGGGATGCATATTCAGTGAGCTCAATCATTTCTCTCTTCATATAGTCCAGGGAGGTATGTCTCAAGTCATTCATGCCAACATGGACTATGACAGTCATAACAATACCTGTTGTTGAGAGACTTGATGGATTCTGGCACCTGACAAACAACTAACCATGACTTTCTCCTTATCCAGCCTAGTGAGAGGCACATCTGTGTGTCTCACAATGGAGTCTCCTGTGACTAATATGTTGGGTTTATGGTTAGGCCTTAGTGGTTGTGAGACACCGGTGTGTGGACTATGAGCGGTGTGTGGTGTGGAGGGTTTTGGAGTTTGCGTGTGCTTTTGCCTCTCAGGTCTCCTTTGTTTGAGTTTGTTTTTGTTGAGAACCTCCGCATATATGGGTATGTATTGTGTAGTTGTGGGTGGTGTTTGAGGTGTAGTGATTGTGCTGACAACCTTCTCAGTGCTAGATAATTTGGCTTGTGAGGGAAAGAGCACAGACTCTAGCTTCTTTGTATAACTACATCTCTCACAAAGTGTATCCCTAGGTGGTAGTAATAGATTGTTGTCTGTGTACACAAAGCAGTTGCTACACTGTCTCAGGAGGCCCATATCAACCAGGCTGACAGGAGGAACCATAGGAAATTGTCCATCCATATTTGTCAGAATCTGAGGATAGAGGCCAGGGAGAGCTAAGAGGTACGGCTAAAGCCCAAGTGTTTAAACCAAAACTAAGAGGCTTAGAATAACACTTAAAATTTAAACAGGTTAAAAGCAAGCAGTAATAAATGCAGCAGAAAAGATGCAATTTTAGAGAACAAGTATCAGAAAAAGCAAGATGAAGTAACAGAGTAGGAGGAGGAAACAGAAAATTGTAAAAGCAGCTGAATAAAGTGTTTTTTTTAATGAAGTGTTTGTTTGTTTTTTAAGTGGAAAGGGAGAAAGGTGGAAGAGAAGTTAATTCAAGGTTAAGAAACTAAGGGGGTTGGGCTTCCCAAATGTTCCCTCTGTATTAAGTAGAATGAGCTAATGAGACAAGACTGGAAGGAGTGTCCCAGATCAAATTTACATTAGGGGCGGGCAACTGCAAAGCCACCAAGTTTAAGAACAAGACAACAATAGGAAGGGAAGGTGGGAAACTATGCTACAGCTACAAGCTACACTATTTTAGGCAGAAAACACTACAAAAATGTTTATCACAACAGAAAAACAGCAGTGAGACAGTAAATGAAAGTTTAAAACAGAAAAAAGGAACAATGAGACTCTAGAAAATGCTTTTAACTGCAAACAAATTAGTTATATGATACACTCCTTGTCAGGAAATCAAAACAAACATACAGATGCTTTTCAAATGGAGAAAATTACCAGTTAATACCTTTCACACAGTGAAACTAAATAAAAAAGCTTTACAAACAGTGTGACAGTAACAAAAGTGATTTAACAAGCCCCGTATTAGAGGGAATTTCTAAGTTCTAACCAGTTAAGGGTTTTTAGAGCTTTGCAGTGGTGTGTTTTGTGGGGGGTTATTACTTGCAGATTTTACGATTGTGTTATAGGCTATGTC
The DNA here is from genome assembly GCF_019279795.1 of Protopterus annectens. Taxonomy (NCBI): domain Eukaryota; kingdom Metazoa; phylum Chordata; order Ceratodontiformes; family Protopteridae; genus Protopterus; species Protopterus annectens. The sequence goes on from NC_056750.1 coordinate 147,509,536, forward strand.
TAATTCTCTTTATATGGTTCTGTAAAGTTTATTTAGATGGGAGAGGCATATATTTGGGGGGAGTGGGTATGTTTGTGCAGTGGCTTTCCTGGAGACATCAGTAAGGATTTTTTTGTTTCTATAGAGGTATCTTAGTTTCCAGTTTGTCTTTTTGATGGCTAGTAGTAGGTGGTCATACTTAAGACTTGCATCAAGTTATACTCCAAGGAGTTTGTATTGTTTTACATGTTCTGTTTTAGTTTTATTGGCAGACTAGATATGGGGTGATTGTTTTTGATCAGAGTAGTTTTTATGGGAGAAAAGCATCAGTTATTATTTTTTTCTAGTGTTTAGAAGGAAGTCTGAGCCATCTAGGCAGGATTCAATGGCCAGAAGGGCCTGTTGGTGCTGTTCTGTAGGAAGGTTAGTGTTTCGGCAGATAAGTGTGTAATCATCTTGTTGTAGCTTGTTTAGTGACAGAGTGTAGGTTATTATTAAAGACATCAAAGAGTAGGGGTCCTAGAATTGATCACTGGGGGACACTGACTATTACTGGGAGGAGATCAGACTAGTCATGGTACCATTTCATGGCTTGTTTCCTATAGGATAAGTAGCTGTAGAGCCAGCTTAGTGATGAGTTATTCAGGCCTTGAGAGGTTAGCTCCTGGAGGAATTTTTAGTGTGCTTTATTGGCCTTAATGTAAACATCAATACTTGGAAAGTAAAAAGTGATGAACATTCAGAAGCCATCTAGTTGAAACATGTAATGCCCTCGAGGCATCATTAGTATATATCCTATGACCCTCTATTACAGGATGTTTAAGGTACCACACAGTGAAAACTCTCTCTCTCTCTCTCTCTCTCTCTCTATATATATATATATATATATATATATATATAGGTCTACTTTGAAACATCAAAAACCCATAACATCTAATTTCATAACATTGAGACCAGAACATCTAAAACCCAAAACATCTAAAACCCATAACATTTAATTTCATAACATCTAACACTACAAATCACAAGAAAATAACATCCTTTCCACATATAATGACACCAAACTACCAAACACATGTTTTACTATATTTGTGCCCCCCACACCCACAGTAAATTAAATATACCAACTCTAAGATCACACTACAGTGGGAAAAGGTTAATTTCCTAACCTCACTAAATCAAGCCCCCCTGCAGAAACCTAGTAAAAAGTGTGTTCGGTAGTTTGGTGTCATTATATGTCATTATATGTGGAGGGGATGTTATTTTCATATGATTTGTACTGTTAGATGTTATGAAATTCAATGTTATGGGTTTTAGATGTCATGGGTTTTAGATGTCTTGAAGGGACCCACTTATACGTATGTATGTATATATATATATATATATATATATATATATATATATATATATATATGTATATATATTTATATATATATATATATATATATATATATATATATATAAATATATGTGTATATATATATATATATATAAATATATGTATATATATATATATATATATATATAAATATATGTATATATATATATATATATATATATATATATATATATATATATATATATATATATATATACATAGATATTTATATATATAAAAATATATGCAACTTTGAATCAAGATACTGGGGACTGCCAGTGCCTATGTTTTGATTGTGCATTAGCATATATCCTATGATCCTCTATTACAAACGGATTAAGTTACCAAACAGTGAAAACTCTCTCTCTCTCTCTCTGTGTATGTACATATATATATATATATATGTATATATATATATGTATATATATATATATACATATATATATATATATATATATATATATATATATATATATATATATATATATATATATATATATATATATATATATACATATATATATGTATATATATATATATATATATATATATTTACTATTAAATTACGAAATTAAAAAAAAAAAATTAATTAAATGTCGAGATGTATTGTCAAATCTGCACATTTTCGACTGTTTAGAAAGTTGAAAATCTGCAGTAATTATCGAAAAAGTTGAATCGACATTTTACGTCATTTAACAGCAATGCCACCCTTGCCATAAACTACTACAAATAACAGCCCATTTTTGCAAGGGGGCAAGCCCCTTGAACCCCCCTGTGGGGTGCTGCTCCCCTCACACCCCCAACTATATATTCCAACTCTGAGATTGCACTACAGTGAGAAAAGAGATATATTTTCTTAGCTGCACTGTACCGCGCTCTCTGTACACCCCTTCAATTTTATATTAGTTAATGCACAGGACATTTGCTAATATAAATGTTCGAACATTCAGAATGTACTTATATGAACTATTCAAACATCTGAAGTTCGAATTGCTCATATGTGTGTATATATATATATATATATATATATATATATATATGTATATATATGTATATATATATATATATATATATATATATATATATATATGTGTGTGTGTGTGTGTGTGTGTGTGTGTATGTGTAGACAGAGAGAGAGAGAGAGAGAGAGAGAGAGAGAGAGATAAAAAATATATGAAACTTTGAATCAAGACACTGGGGGCTGCCAGTGCCTATGTTTTGATTGTGCACTGACAGAGCCCAAATTACCCTATTCTACCTAGAGCTAGAGATATACTTAATTTGGTAAAAATAAGTAAAATGAAGTAAAAAAAAAAAAACTGAAACACAGATCTTATCACCCATTGACTATGATGCAAAATGTAAACTTACATTTTTTCCACATACCAAAACTATCATAATATGGTGTTCCATCCTGAAGTCTCTTATAATCTCCAGTTTACTAAAACCTGAAGGAAGACTAACAATACCAGTTGAATGTGCTGATGTCCAGACTGGAATATGTACTCCCAATAATTTTACTTCCTTCCCAAGGAAACACTAAAGTATTTCAGACAAGACTGAATAACCCCCCTTGAAAGCTTCTGGGAACATTTTTGTTGTACCAATTAAAATCAGTTGAGCTTCCTGGGCAAACAAGAGCCTCTCTACTACTGAACCCTTTCACTTATAAACTGGTTCATAGCAGCTACTGCTAAAAGCAACACTCTTTCAAAAATAAAAAGTGTATTTTCCTTAGAACAGATAACACCTACAGTTATGTCCTCCATTCAAGGCATTTCTTATAAAAAAGAAACCTTGACCAAGATGTCACCAGCCTATTGCAATGACATTCCAGAGGACATAAAATAGTGTAGTAACCTTTTAACTTTAAAAAAAAAACTCTTAAAACTCATCTATTTCAACTAAGCAAGTGTTCATATTTCAAAGATGCTAACCAATGTTTCCATTTATTGGTGAAAATATTCTATATTAATAGTAATCCTTTATCTTTGGAATGACTTCTCATCAACTTTACCTTTCTTGATATCATTTAACCTTGCTTAAAATCCTAATACAATGTGCTAAACCAAAGCTTGAACCTACTGCACTTAATTACACCTCCACAGACTAGTATGGCTTATACATGTGAATTCCTTAGCTTACAGTTAGGACAATTCAGTTAATCTAAAATCTCTCCTCCACATTTCTCTGTGTTGAACCAGGGACTGTGTTTTGTAATATACGGAATCATTATGTTTCTATTGCTTTTAGTCTGTCTCACTTATATGTATTATTTATGTATTCTTTGTTGACCACGTTAGTCCCCCTAGGTTTTATAGAATTTTTCAGTGGAGACCTAAGGTGGTATTTATACTATTACTAGGGTAAATATTGGTCAGGGCATCAAGGAACTTTCCCTCCTCTTTTCATATGTGCCCTGAGATGATATATATCTTACAGTGACATGTGATTTTTTTTTACATATGTCAGAACTACCAGTAACTCAAGTAGATGGGACCTCAGTTTAATATCTTATTGAAAGGACGGCAACAAAAAAGTGAGCCTAGTATGCCCATTTATACCCTACTCTGCTGGATATACAATATCCTGTAATCTTACAAACTGATCTGCATAACACATTAAAGCAGATTGATCTAGAATGTTTCTGTTTAATCTGTCATATCAGAAAGTATTACTAAAATGGTTATGATATGAATTCCAAACCCTTCAAAAAATGCACGAGACTCATGGATATGAAAGGAAGAAGAAATGGAGATGAAATGTCATCACTTTTAGTACTGAGATAAAATGCCACCAGGTTACAAAATTCAGGAACCTAACTGAATATTAGAATATAAAATAGATTAGAGAAAGTATAGTTAAATCATAGAACAGAGTAGGTTTAAAGAAGATAAAACACACTGAGACCTTTGTAATGGCATTCAGTGAAGAAATCTACAACAACAGTCTTCAATTCTAGTAGAAGTTGGCAACTGAAAATACAGAACAACTTAAATCTTTAGATCCTGAAAAAAATGTATGATGAGTCATAGCTGTCAACCTCTTAGCACATGAAATCTGGGCAAAGCCTTAAATATGGGAAGGCAATAGCCCCAAAGCAGGGACAGATTGCAAATATTGCTGTTATAAACGTAGAAGGTTGCTAGAATAACAGGATTTGTGTTAGCATGCATTTTTTCTGAAGGACATGAAGTCTGAAATTCAGATTTATGAAATTATTTAGTGACTTCAACCCTTGATTTGCCAGAAAACCACAAAACAGACCAAAAATATGAGGCTAAAATCTGGACATTCTGTGAAATTCTGGACAATTGAGAGGTGCCATATGAGTGTATACAAATAATTTTCCTATGTAATAATTATATGATATGAAACAGACAAGGTATGGGGGGTATAATAAAGTGAAAGGGAAGGGCAAAAAATCAGGTGATAATAGAAAAGGAAATAATTATAGCAGGAAAGAAAGAAAGAATGAAGGGGAAAGTGTATACTTTGTTTCAAAATATACATCCTTTTCAGGGAAATGAGAAGAATTAATGAGGTACTACTGGACTTTTGTAAAAAGGAAAACATATTTTTAAATAACATCAAATTGAGTTTATCCTTTAAAAAGAGGAAGAAATATAAATGCTATTTTGGTCCATGGGGGGGGGGGGGTTAAAGGCCCCTTATAGAAAGAGGTATTGGGCTATTATTTAAAGGAACTTATCCCTGTGGTATCTGTACAATATGCCAGTATGTTGTTAGACGTTTTCCTGACATTAATGGAAAAAAATTTCCATGAGTAGGGAACTTTTAGCTGTGGTAGCGAGGGAATAATATATGGACTTAAGTGCCCTTGTGGGAAATACTACATAGGGAAGAGTAAAAGTAGTTTTGTTACTAGACTCAAGGATCATGTAGGAGATATAAAGAAAAATAAACAGTTTAGGCCTGTAGCAGAGCATTTCCATAGCTGTCATAATGGAGATCCAATGGAATTGCAAGTGACAGTTTCGGAACAGTTGAGTAATGAATTCAATACATCTGAAAGCATTAAATATAATTTAAGAAGGAAATAATCTATTTTTATTTTAAAATATAATACACTTTCTCCTAAGAGTCTTAACAGGGAGTGTAACTGGAAATCTTTTATATGAGATGACTTAATTGTATAATGAATTAATAGGAATGATATGGTGTATACAAGGAATTCAGTGGAAAGCAAAAGTATACTTTGTAAAGGCTTTCAGTAGCCGAGGCACTAGAGAATTCAATCTTGTTTTTTTTTTTTTTTAATAGAAGTGTTCATGTCAATCTTACTAATCGGACTCAACTGGCCTGGTGGTTTATGTGGTATTTTATTGTCTCTACAACTATTGTGGTCCTTATAATTTTCCTATGTAATTTACACACAGTTCAAGGTAAAGATACATGTAGAGCTCACTTTCTATGACAGGCAAACCGACTTTCAAAAGAGTTAAATAATGGACAAACCGCTACTGAAATGAAATAAGATAAAAAAATCAGGAGAGCTGAAATTCAAGCAGCATACTCAAAACATTTGTCAGAAGATCATAGTGCCTCATTTGTAATATTTCAAGAATATACCTGAAAGGCTACAGGCAAGACGCTAGGTTGTTCTAAAGTGAAACAATGTTAACCATAGTTTAATCACTAAATTCAGACAATTGAAGGTGAGGGAGAAGAGTTCACAGCTCATGGAAACAGTCATTCAGCCTTCCATTTCATTCTATTTGAAAAGAATGTCATACAATGGAGAATATCTGCTAAAATTTATGTAAGGTAGAATTGTTCAAGTTAAAAAAAAATGACTGTTAGGAATATAGACATTTTCAAAAATAATGATGCAGTATTGTGCCTGCATAATTTTTCAAAATACTGTATAGTTGCAAACATTTTTAAAATATACATTCTTTTTTGCAGTGCTGACTAAAATATATCTATCACTTCCAAACCTAAGATGTCTCTAGGGAGTCAGAACATACAGCTGAATATGACAGTGAACATTATTTGAGGCTGATGACAATATTATATATTTTAAACTGATCACTGTGATTTATTTTTCTGTAACCTTTAACAATATAGGTTCATAGATAGTTCCTAAACTTATGGGTGAAGTGAACATTTCTAAGCATTACCAAGTAACATTTCTAAGTAGTTGTCCCAGACCAGAAGACTCTTTCCACTGACCCTGGAGTGAATTTGCAGTTGCTAATTCACTAGACAAGTCTAGAGTTTAAAACTGCCAGGGTATTATTCTGTTTGATATGAAGGAGGACTATGTTCTAGAAACTGTGGATGTGGTAGATTACATATCTATCACACCATCTGGTGGTTTTACTGTCACAATGAAGGTTTAGATCTTGGTTGTACTTCTGATTCTCTGGAAATGCAGGACATCAAAAATGTGGGGTCTTTCTTGGCACAAAAAAGCAAAGCTTATGTGAGACACAGTCTAGTGAGAGGTATTTTAGTCTTAACACAGTTGCTTCTGGTCCCTAAGCGTAAAACTTTTTAAAGAAATGTTTATGGTCTTTCATGTTTATTTATTTGTATTTGTTAATTGGGATTGAGTGTTGATCCATTGAGGATCTAGTTCAGTCTCAGCCTGGTTGTAAACCTAAAACATCAATACTGTAAAAAAAACATAAAACATTAGAAATAGCAGTCACAGTAAGTAATACATTGAGAAAAAATAGTTGCAACTGTTTTCATATTGTGCATGTCATAACAAACATAAAGGGGTTCAAATAGAGAGATGATAAAATCAGCAGGCAAAAGAGAGTAGTATTGCTGGAACTGAATTAATCCTCAAGTCTTGGTGACCACCTTCACAAGATGGACCCTGTTTTTTCAAAATCTCACAAAGATGATACTGATATATAGATGGTATTTTATATAGCATATATCATGGACAGACGTAGACAAAAAATGCTGCTGAGTGCAGTATCTTTCAAGGAAATAAGAAATTCTTCAAATTGTGATTCTGCAGGATTCTTCCATTGTCATATAATACTTTTTCTGACCACAGCAAGAATTGTCCACATTAGGTAGGAAAGGTTTTTGTTTGGATTTTGTTTTATTTCCAGAACATTGAATAAAACCACCTCTTTTGTTAAAATAAAAGACTCAGGCCATAGAGCTTTAAGAAAATCTTGAATCTTTTCCCAAAATGTACATATCAAAGAGCAGTCATAGAATATATTCAACCAGTTAACATTACAATATTTTTTATACCTCCAGCATTCAGAGACTTTTTCTTTTCTAAATATAGCAACTGCAACATGAATCAAAAAAGCTCTGTGTATAAATTTCTGTATAAATAATCTCCAATAAAGAGTCCAGGATGTGCCTTTAACAGAAAGATGTTTTTCTTTTTTTTTTCAAGATACTTGGCGCTCTTTTGTAATAAAATTCCAGAATATGCCATTTAAATTCTTAGTACGTTTTGCTATAACTGCATACAATTTTGAAATCAATCATCAATTTCCTGATTTTCATATAGAATTTCACTTAATTTTAAACTAGTCTGAAACCTCATTACATAGAGAATTGGATAAATGAGAGAACTTAGTATGAATTATTGTAATAACTATCTGTATAGTAGCTGAAGCTTTAATATCAATATTAAATTCTAAGCACATGGATTCCAAATATTTAATTTTAATTCCTTCAAAGCATTGATATGAACAATATAATTGTTGTCTTTCCCAAGAATTAAGTATATGTGCTGGTAAATTATTATTAATATTTTTATTAAAGAAAAAGGAATAAGGAATTCATGCCAAAATTTATAGTTAGAATTGATTGGTATTCATTTTTAATTCTTTAAAATTAAATGTATATAATTAGATGGAGGACAGATAGAGATACGACTATAATTCCAGACAAACATCCAAAGGTGATTATAATTTTTATTAGGTTCATAGGTTCATAGGTTCATACTAGGCTATCTGCCCTAGGGCATTTATAAGCCTAGCCCAGAGTTTTGTGACTTTCGCCACCCCTTTAGTTTGAAGGATACTATGCCCATTATTTAGCTGTGCCTCTGTCAAGCAGTGACACTGAGGTGATCCCTGGGGTATACCTGCGATCTCCCATCCATTGGTCAAGATTTCTCTTGAACAAAGCCAGCGAGGTGCTCTGCCTCACATGTACCAGGATTTTGTTCCACAGCATAGGGAGTCTCTGGGTGATGAATCTGTCCTTCCAGCATGTCCTATTTATGACCGTGTCAAGGTTCAAGTCTCGTGCTCTTGTAGATCGGATGGATTTAGATTTTTTGAGGTGAAGCATGTTCATTAATTCGGGTTGGACATGGCCTTGTATGTCAGGCACAGGTCACCTCTGAGCAGGCGGTGGCGACTGAGTAGAGCTGGAGCTCCTTCAGTCGGGCAGCATAGGACATATTTTTGAGACCCTTTATCCTTTTGGTGAGGAACTTTTGGGGCCTTTCCAATTGCTGCAGGTGTCGGGTCAGATACATTCCAAATGGGGCGTTATACTCAATCATCGGTTTGATGAGTGATGAGTACAGGGGAATGATGATCTCCCTTGACCTAGATGTGAATCCCTTCATGATCAGGTGGGCAATGTAGAAGGTCTTCCTAACTACTTTGGCAACGTGGGTGTCAAATGAAAGGTTACTGTCAACCTGGGTCCCCAGATCCCTGATAACCTCTTCTGTGCTTAGTGGATTGCCACCTATATGGTAGCTGGGGGTAATCTTGTTTTTCCCGAAGGGTATGACTATGCATTTTTTAGCGTTTAACTTTAGGCCATGGCTTTGGCACCAGTTATCCGTTTCTATGAGACCCTTCTGAAGGATATCTGTGTCTGATGTGTTTTCAACTATGGCGCCCAGTTTGCAGTTATCTGCAAACTTTGTCAGCCATAATCCTCCTGTGCTTGCCTGTACTTCTGAAAAGTAGATGCCGAACAAGAGTGGGCCCAGGACCGAGCCCTGTGGGACACCGCTTGTGACAGGCTTGGAATCAGACATGGCGCCAGCAACTCTGACCCTGTGGGTTCTGTCACTTAGCCAGTTTGCAACCCATCTTGTGACGTATGGGTTTACATTTAAGCTGGTGAGTTTTTCTATGATGCCCGAGTGGGGTATTGTGTTGAATGCCTTTGCCAGGTCAAGGTAGGCTGTGTGGACTGCCTTGCCCTCATCAATGGCCTTGGTGACTGTTTCGAAAAAGTCAACCAAGTTTAAGAGGCATGATCTGCCCTTGACAAAGCCAAATTGGGTTTGATCCAATGTCTGCAGGTCCCCTATGTCTTTATTTATGAGTTCCATTATGATCCTCTCCATAGCTTTGCATACCAGGCTTGTCAAGCTGATGGGACGGTAGTTTCCAGGGTCGGTGGAGGCACCGCCTTTATGTAGTGGGACCACAGTTGCCGTACGCCACTCCTTGGGTACGTATCCTGAGGTGAGGCTAAGATTAAACAGCTGCCCTAATTGCGGGTTTAATTCCTCAATGAGTTTGTGGAGCACACAACCGAGGACACCATCTGGTCCCATGGATGCTGTGTTTTTCGCCTTGGAGAGAGCTGTTCTCACCTGAGCATTTGAGATGTTTGGGAGGCTACAATCCTCTGGTATAGATATTTCTCCTTTTGGGGGGGAGGGGGGATAAATTTGCACTGAACCTGTCAGCCAGTATGTTGGCAATGTCTGTAGGTTCAGTGATCTTTACATCATTTTGAACTAGTTCTGAGCATATCTGGGAGTTTCCTCCCAGGTTTCTAACATAACTAAAAAAGGCCTTGTGATTGTCTTTTGAGTCCTTGGCGATTTTTCTTTCAAAATTTTCCTTGGATGATTTTATGAGAGCTCTTAGTTTTTTACTTATAATGATCAAGGGTGTCTTCCCTTTTAGGGATTTTGTTCTATCTTGTAGTAGCTTTCTCCTTTTGTTGTAGAGCTTGTTTATGGCTGGGGTCCACCAGACTGGACGCTTGCCTTTGGTACAAAGAGTCTTTGTTTTGTTTGGAATTGCCTGATCCATGCAGTCCTGGAGGTGCTGGTAGAAGGCATTTGTATGTGATTCAGCGGCTTTAGTGATGGTTTCCGCTGGTTCAGGGGCCTTGAAAGAGACCACACCAGTCCTAAGAAGTGTGAAGTCGGCTTTAGAGAAGTTCTTCACTGTGGTCTTTTTTATCTAGGGTGGGGGCGGGATGTGGACTTCCAGTGAGATTAGTTTATGATCTGACCTCACCAATGAGGGGTTTACCTCCGGTGTTGAACAATGTGACCCCATGTTCGTAATGATGAGATCTAGTATGTTTTCGTCTCTTGTGGGTATGGTGACTAGTTGTTCCATGGCATTTGAGTTTATGAACTCTAGGAACCTTTGGGCTAGAGTGTTGGGGCTTGAGTAGTGATCCCAGTCTATATTCAGATAGTTGAAATCACCTAGTATGATGGTGTTTGGGGTTACATTTATCCCCTCCAGAGTTTTCAGGAAAGCTGTGTGAGGTTCCTGAGTTTGAGAGGGTGGCCTGTAACATGCTACAAATTGCAGAGCAGTCTTGCCTATGGTTAATTGCACCTGGATGGTCTCTGATGCATCGTGCATTGCCACCAACCTGGAGGTGAGGGTGTCTTTGATGAATATGGACACCCCTCCTTTCTTGGTGTTGTCCGGATTTTGGGGCCGGAACGCATGATATGAGGTAAAACCTGATAGTGCCGGGGTGCTCTCAGGAGCCTTGAACCAGGTTTCAGTCACAGCACAGACATCGATGTTCTCCATACTGAGAAGGGCTTCAAGTGCGTGCATCTTGAGGTTGAGACTTCTGGCATTGAGCAGCATTACCCTTAGTTTTTTTCCTTTGTTTTGTTCTAGGGTGGTAGGTTTAGAATTTGAGCCTTGCCTAAAAAAGGCACTATGGGGGTGGCAAGAGCCTTTGCCAATATCTGGAAGCCCAGGGGTGACAGGTGCAAGCCATCCCTTGCAAAGCAGCGTGGCTTGTCCAGCATGTCATCCCAGGCAGACAGACATTGGATTCCCTTTGAATGACACCAGAAATTAAGCCAATTATTAAAGCTGATCATCTTGTCTCTGTATTGTGGCATCATTCTTGGTGAAGGTAGGATACTGCTCAAGGTCAGGGTCATACCTGCCAGGGCTACATAATCAGAGAGCTCCTCTATGTCTCTTTTCATGTAGTCCAGGGAGGTGCGTCTCAGGTCGTTCACTCCAGCATGGACAATGACTGAGTCATACTTGTACCTGCTGTCGAGTGACCTGAGTGCTTGCGTTATGTGGCGGATTCTAGCGCCCGACAGGCAGCTTACTGTGACCTTCTCCTTGCTCAGTCTGGTGAGTGGGACATCAGTGTGTCTGACTATGGAGTCACCTATGACAAGAGTGTCTGGCATTGTGTTTGGCCTTAAGGTCTGTGACTGTTTGGCACACTGACTTTGTGGTCTATGTGTTGCATGTGTCTTGGTCTGTGGTGGCAGTTGTTTGGGTGTCTGCTTTGGTGGCCTCTGCTGTTTTGGTCGATTTTTGGTCAGAGCCTCCGAGTATGTCTTTATGTGTTTATGTGTATGATATGAAGTTGTGATAGTGCTATGTGAGACTGAGTTTGTGGTGTGTGTGGTTACCTTCTCCTCCTGTCTGGTCTTGCCAGTCCTGTGTTGAGAGAGCTCAGCCTCCAGTTTGGCTATATAGTTGCATCTCTCGCATGTCTTTGTGTTTATATCCAAAAGTTTCAATTTATTTATATTATGCAGATGATAATGTAAGATCTTTTTTTCCCCTAATAATCTTAAGAATAGTCCTTGGTTGATAGTATTAGCTAAATTGAAAGTTTCTCATTTTAGATATGGTCTTATTATTTGGCACTTGAAATCTTATTCATGGCTTGTGTAACTGATTTATAATCTGGTCTCAGGCAATCGGCATATATTGTAAATAGTTTATTTTCCATTTGTTTGAAAATTGTACTGTTATAGACTGAGACATCTGAGTAAAAAATATGAGCATGGGAAAGAAAAAGAGATTTAATATGGTGCAATATTTATGCAATGGAGAAAGCAAAACTAATCAGTACAAAATATCACCACAAAGACTAACAGATCACCAGAGATATTTGAAGAGAAATACAGGCAAAGGCATCCAGAACCGGAAAGTTTTACAATACAAAAATCATGAAAATAAAGGGGGAAGAAGAAAAGAGTATTAGTAATGAAGAAATTATAGAAATAGAAACTGAAATTATGGATTATCTGCGAAGTGAAGGACTGAGTGTGGAAAATCTAACTCTGATAACATCACAGCATAAATAATAGAACAATTGGCTCCAAAATTAAAGAGAAACCAATGAAGCAGGAAGCATATGATCAGTTGCCATATGAAGAAACTTTGGAGCCTTCACTGGGAAACTAGTACAAAAGTTCAGTTGGAGTTGCTCAGCGAGGGAAAGAACAGGAAACTGTGACAACTATGACACAGGCAATGTTGTGGAGTGATGGGCCAGTGAGTTCTCACATGAAACCAATAATGGATACCACAGCATGATGCTGAAGAGGCTAGGACACAGGAAACTGAGACTTTCTGAAGAATGCCTGCAGTAAATAGAGAACAAATAATGTGCCCTTAGTTTGGAAGAAAATAATATAAGGAAAGAGCTGCTTGATTTAATAGAGATGTGTAGACATTTTAAGATCAATGAAAGAAATGGATTACAGAAAGTCAATAAGACCCAAAATGTTAGAAGTTTGATAAAACAAATGAACACAGTAACCAAGACTGTTCATAGAAATCCATGCGATATAATGGAAGTAAGTAGAAAATATTACTGTGCAGCTAAATTAATAACAGATGAAGTTTTACTACAAAAACAAAGGCCAGTAAGGGAAAGGAAGGGGAGAAATCAAATGTCTTCTTGTAAGTATCAAATAGCAAAAACTATAAAGCAATTAAGACAAGAAGTTTTGCTGTTAGAAGACTACAGAAGAGGGAACAGATCAAAACAAATATTCAGAAAGATAGCTGTGGTACAAGTAATGTGCAGTATCAGAACAGACCAGGATCTATCATACACCTTTGGAACTGATAAACTAAAGATATCAGCACAGACAGAAAAACTTAGAAGATATGCATATAAATATAAAGGAAACATACAAAATAAGCAATTTATTGATGACCCCAAAAAGTTTTATAGAGAATTAGGAAACAAGATAAAGGCAATAGAAACACCACCAACAAAAAAAAAAAAAGAAGAAGAAATAGACATGTTTTGGAGAAATATATTTGAAGACCCTGTGGAACATGACAAAGATGCTGACTAGATAGAAGAAGTAAAGGAAACAATAAGAAGTTGGGCTACACAGTGGTGCAGAGGTTAACATTGTCTCCTCACAGCAAAAGGCTCTGTGTTTTGATTCTCAGCTGGGCTGCCTTCTGTACAGACTCTGCATGTCCTCCCCGCATTTGCATGGGTTTCTTCTAGGTACTCCGGTTCTCTCTCACATTTCAAAGACATGTATCTGGAGCATTTCTCTCCATCTTTCCCACTCAACAAATGTTAAATAAAAATAAACAATGTTCAAATGTACAGGATATGAAATATGATGCAGTAACAGCTAGAGAAATTTAAAAAAAATTTAAGAAAAGCTCCTAAATCGAAAACCCCAGGCCCAGATGTAGTACCTAACTTCTGGCTAAAAGTATTAACATCTTTACATGAAAATTTAGCCATAAGTAAAAAGTATGTATATGTGTACCCCTAACAGACACCAACCTGGTTAACAACAGGAAAAATTATATTCTTCCTTAAAAGTGTACCTGCAAGATATCCTAAAAACTATAAACCAATAACTTGCTTTCCAATGATGTATAAACTATACACTGGAATTGATGCCGACAGAGCTTATAGTCATTTCGAAGAAAACTCAATTATGGCAATAGAACAAAGGGGTAACAAAAGAAAGTTATATAGAAAAAGAATCATTTATCATTAAATAAAGTTGTGATGGAGAATTGTAAAAAGGGGAAGAATCTAAGAATGGCATGGATAGACTACAAAACAGCATTTGACAGCATCCCACATTCAGGGATAAAAGAGTGTTTACAGATTTATAAGATACACTCTACACTGATCAATTACATTACTGTGACCATGAAACAGTAGAAAACCACATTCCAACTAAGCCATGATAAAGGGAAAATTATTATTTCAAGGATAAAAATTCAAAGGGGGATATTCCAGGGTGACTCTTTGTCACAGCTTATCTTTAGTCTTGCCCTTAAGCCATTAAGCTGTCTACTTAACCGATTTGATCATGGTTACAATTTGGCCCATGTTTGCGTGTGTTTCAGCTTGTTTAAGCTCCATGGATCCAGTTTTGATATCCTGCAGACTACAAGAGCAACAGAACGGAGAAAGAGAGACTTTAAGTGCCTCCATTTTGATTTTGTTTTGATTATACTGCTTTCTGCACTTGATTTAAGTTTTTTTTTCATTTAACTGCATTTATTTTAACTGTATTTGCTTTAATATTGCAACACACTGAAGCGTGCTAGCTTGCACTGCATTTAAAGTGTTTTTTATTACTGTTTTAACTGTTTTTTGTCTGCAAAAAACAAAAAAAAGTACTAAGCTCATTTCTCACCTTTCTGTTACAAGAGTAGTCCAGATGCAGATTTGCTGTATCCAGGACTGTTTTGTAAATTTCTGAGTTTCTCAGACCTTTCTGTGTTAAAGGGAAGCCTTACAGCTTATCAGTGAGACTGGTAAGCACTAGGTAGCCTATCTACCAAAAGAGGAGTGGTTTCTGGCTCTGAAATTGTAGTTTATTGGCCATTTGGGCAGTTTTTCTATCCCTTTCAACTTTCTGGTTTAAAAGTCCATGTTTGCATGGGTTTGCACAGGTTTGCGCACTGCATACTGCCACTAAGCAGGGGTAAACTTTTACTGGTGCCAGAAAGTCTGCTCTTCAGTTTTTCCCTTAGAGCTTGCTCGTTCTTTTCTCTCTTGCACTTTAATTAGCTTATTTGCCGAGCACTTCATCAGGCTTTTTGTAGCAATTATTGTAGCACACATAAGTGCTGTCAGCACTAGATGTTCTATAAGGAAACAGCTCCAGTACTTAGTAATGATGATCATCCCTCCTGGCATATCTAAAGGTCAGTTCCCTATGCTTTCTCCTATTTAACTGGTGAACTTGGGCATTCTGAGACAGTGTAGCAACTGCCGCATGTATGTACACAGACAAACCTCTCCTCTTACCTCCCAATACTCAGACTTGCGAGAAATGCACTTATATCTCCAAATTGGAAGCCATACACTCTCCAGCCAAGACTGGAATACCTGGTCCAGAGGAGAAGGTCACCACCTGCACCACACCACATGGAATGCATAGCCCTCCAGAAGACCCACTATCACAGCTCTCACATAAAACCACAAACCACAAAAAACACCTTCACAGAGGCTCCCAATAGAAATCTACCCAAACAGCAGAGACCACCACGACACAGCACTAGCCACAAGACACAAAGCTCACATACACAGTGTGACCCACAACCTAAGCCCCTAAGGCAAAACAGCTTGCCTGATACACTAATCATAGGTGACTCAATAATGAGACACACTGATATCCCACTCACTAGGTTGAATAAGGAGAAGGTAACAGTCAGCTGTCTATCACATGCCAGAATCCAACACATAACACATGCACTCAGGTCACTCCACAACAAGTACAAGTAGACTATGTCATTGTCCATGTGGAGTGTGAATGCCCTGAGATGCACCTCCCTGGACTACATGAAAAGAGACATAGTGGAGCTCTCAAATTATGTGGCCCAGGAAGGTATGACCCTAGCCCTGAGCAGCACCCTACCATTGTCCAGAATGATGCCACAGTACAAGCAGAAAATGATTGACTTCAACAACTGGCTAAGTTTCTAGTGTCATTCTAAGGGGATCAAGTATCTGTCTGCTTGGGATGACATGATTGACAGACCTCAATGCTTTGCCAGAAATAGCCTGCATCTGTCACCCCTAGGTTTCCGGGTACTGGCTAAGGCTCTTGCCACCCTTATAGTGCCTTTTTAGGCGGTGTTCCAAAGACCAAATTACCACCGTAACAGCTATAAATAAATGCAAACTGAGGGTCATGCTACTCAACGCTAAAAGTCTAAATCTCAAGATGCACTCACTCAAAGCACTCCTCAAAATGGAGAACATCAACATTTTTTTCTCTAATGGAGACCTAGTTTAAAGCAGCAGAAAATGCCCACGTGCTACCAGGCTATAACTCATTCCACACCTTTCCATCCCAGAACATGGACTGAAGCTCCAACGGCAGTGGCATCTCCATATTCATAAAGGATATGCACACCTCCAGACTAGTAGCCCAGCATAAGGCATCTGAGATACTTCAGGTACAACTAACATTGGGTAAGACAGAGATTCAGGTCATAGCCTGCTATAGGTTCCCAACAATGTCCAATACTCTCACTCCATGTTCCTAAGCACCCTGGAAGCTATTAGCATACAACCCAACACTCTCATATTAGGTGACTTCAACTTCCCCTCCATCAACTGGGAAAACTACTCATGCCCCAATACACTGGCCCAACGCTTCCTGGAATTCATCAGTTCCAATGCCCTGGACCAGCTCATTCTTACCCACGCTAGAAGAAGTAACATCCTTGACCTGGTTATCACTAACATGGGCAACTGTTGCTTTACACAAATAGTTAATTCCTCCCTAGTTAGATTCGACCCCAAACTCATCACCATGGAAATCCACATCTCATCCACACCCCCTGTAAGGGTAACCACCATGAAAAACTTCTCCAAAACTGACTTTGGGCTCCTAAAAACAGAGGTGGCAAACTTCATGACACCCATTCCAATGGAAAATGGATGCACGACTGCCGAATCATATACCAATGCACTGTATGAACATGTACATAAATGCATGAAACTAACCATACCCAACAGAACCAAGAAGCTCTCCTCCTAAAAAAGGAGCCAAACCTGGTGGGCTCCTGCCATTAATAATCTCTACAACAGAAGGAAGAAATTGTTGGAGAAAAAGGTGAAATCCCAAGAATATAAAACCTCCCTTATTAGCCTCAACAAAAAGTTGAGATCCCTCATCAAAACCTCTAAAGCTAGCTATGAAGGCATAATTGTGGCAGAAACTAAAAGCAACCATAAAGCCTTCTATAGTTATATCAAGAATCTCCACAGCATTACCCAGATTTGCTCTGAGTTACTACACCATGGTACCTCCTATATTGAGCCAACAGATATTGCCAACATACTGGCCAAGAGATTCAGTGCCACCTTTTCCACTGTCTCCCCCCCTAAAGGACCAACCACAATACCAGAAGAATGCCAGGCACCCAGCATAACTGCAGCACAGGTTAAAGCTGCATTGTCCAAGGCCAAAAATACATCTTCCGTTTGACCTGACAGTATCCTTGGATGTGTTCTATATGAACTACACAGTGAACTGGCATCACATCTGTGTGCCCTGTTCACTCACAGCCTCACCTCAGGCTTTGTCCCTACTGAATGGTGCAGTCATTCCTCTCCATAAAGGGGGAGCGAATAGAGACCCGGGGAATTACCACCCTATCAGCCTAATGAGTCTGATATATAAGGCTATGGAGCACATCATCATGGACCTAATTAACAAGGATATAGGGAATCTCCAAACTCTAGATCCCAGGCAATTTGGTTTTGTGAAATGTAGATCATGCTTGCTCAACTTGGTTGACTTCTTTGAGTCAGTCACCATAGCTGT
The DNA here is from genome assembly GCF_019279795.1 of Protopterus annectens. NCBI lineage: Eukaryota > Metazoa > Chordata > Ceratodontiformes > Protopteridae > Protopterus > Protopterus annectens. The sequence continues at coordinate 147,527,679 of NC_056750.1, forward strand.
GGATGAGGGTAAGGCAGTTCATACAGCCTACCTCGATCTGGCCAAGGCCTTTGATACCATTTCTCACTCAGGAATTATTGATAAACTCACCAAACTAGGCATCAACCTCTATATCACTAGGTGGGTTGCAAATTGGCTCACAGATAAAACCCACAGTGTGAAAGTAGCAGACTCCAAGTCAGACTGCTGACCAGTCACAAGTGGAGTCCCACAGGGATTGGTCCTGGGTCCTCTCCTGTTTGGCATCTACTTCTCAGATGTCCAGACCAACATGGAGGGACTCTGGCTGACCAAGTCCGGAGATGACTTCAGGCTGGGAGCCATTATTAACTCCCCAAGTGATGCAGACATCCTTCAGAAAGTCTCACTGAGACCAATGACTGATGTTGAAACCATGGCCCTAAGCTTAATGCCAAAAAATGTGTCATCATCCCCTTTGGGAAAAACTCAGTTCCCACTAAGTACCACATCGATGAGAGCCCACTGAACACTGAAGGTGTTATAAGAGATCTGGGGACACAGGTTGACAGCAACCTCTCCTTCAACCACCACATTGCCACTGTGGTCAGAAAGTCCTTCTATATGGCACATCTCATTATCAAGGGTTTTGTATCCAGGAAAAAAGAGGTCATCATCTCTCTCTACTCTTCCCTAATTAGACCAATCACTGAGTATAATGCCCCATTTGGCATGTACCTCATTAGACACCTGGTACAGCTGGAGATGCCATAAAAGTACCACATGAAGAGGATCCTAAGCCTTAAACACATGTCCTACATGGACAGACTCAAAAAACTCCAGCTATTCTCTGTCTCATATCATCTACTTAAAGGCGATCTCTGCTTGAATTACAAAGCCATGTCTGACCCACCTCTGCTAGAAATGCTGCATCAAAGAAATCCCAATCCCTCTTCACCACACACTCCAGAGACCTCAACCTCATTACCACAATCAACAGAACATGCAAGAGGGACAGGTTCATAACCAAGGGACTGTCCATGCTCTGGAATAGACATCCCATACATGTCAAGCACAGCACCTCACTGGCCCTCTTCAAGAGAAATCTTGATGAGTGGATGGGAAATAGAAAGTTCACCCGGTGATCATTCCAGTGGCTCTACTTGATAGAGGCACTGGGAACTAATGTCAGGCGGCACTATACCAGAGCACTTCTATGTGCTAGGCTTGTAAAGGATACAGGGCAATTAGCCAAGTACACAGCTATGAACCTATGATTACTATATGGACTCCAGAAAGTTATATGCAAAATATATAAATGGTATACAGAACTAGTGAAAAAATATGTTTATTAGCATGAAGTACAGATAATAATGTACACTTTGTCAATAAGGTCAGAAGAGAAAATTAGTAAACTACAAAAGAAGAAATGTGTCAAACAAGGTAAGTAACTGGAAGCTGAAGGGTGGGAGTGACCTATTTCTTCCTGGATGCAAAACCCTTAGTAATGAGATGTGCCACATAGAAGGACTTTCTGACTACAGTGGCAATGTTGTGGTCAAAAGAGAGGTTGATGTCAACCTGTGCTCCCAGATCTCTTATAACGCCTTCTGTGTTCAGTGGACTACCATCGATGTGGTAATTCATGGGAACTGGGTTTTTCCCAAAGGGGATGATAACACATTTTTGGCATTGAGCTTAAGGCCATGGTTCTGATGCCAGTCATTGGTCTCAGTGAGGCCTTTCTGTAGTTTGTCAACATCACTGGGAGAGTTAATAATAGCTCTCAACTTGCAATCGTCTGTGAACTTTGTCAGCCAGAGTCTCTTCATGTTGACCTGGACTTCAGAGAAGAAGATACCAAACAGGAGAGGACTCAGGACTGAACCCTGTGCTACTCCACTCATGAGTGTTCGGCAGTTTGACTTTCACACTGTGGGTTCTATCTGTGAGGCAGTCTGCAACCCACCTAGTGATATAGGAGTTGATGCCTAGCTTAGTGAGTCTTTCTATGATTTCAGAGTCGGGAATGGTATCAAAGGCCTTAGTCAGATCAAGGTAGGCTGTGTGAACCACCTTGCCTTCATCCATAGCTCTGGTGATTAACTCAAAGAAATCATCCAAGTTGAGCAGGCATGATATTCCCTTTACAAAACTGTGAAGGATCCAAAGTTTGGAGATTCTCTGTATCCTTGTTTATTAAGTCCATGATGATGCATTCCATAGCTTTGCATATCAGACTCATCAGGCTAATGGGGCGATAGTTACCAGGGTCTGTAGTCATTTGTCCTTTGTGGAGAGGGATGACTGTAGCAGTGCACCATTCAGTAGGGACAAAGCCTGAAGTGAGGCTGTGATTGAACAGGGCACACAGGTGAGGTGCCATTTCACTTTGTAGTTCATGTAGAACACAGCCAGGGATATTGTCAGGTCCCATAGAAGCTGTATTCATGGCCTTGGAAAGTGCTGTTTTAACCTCTGCAGCAGTAATACTGGGTGCCTGGCAATCTACTGGTTTTGTAATTGGTCATTTTGGGGGAGTGGAGGGGTAATGTTGCCACTGAAACTGCAGGCCAGTATATTGGCAATATCTCTTGGCTCGATATAGAAGGTACCATTGTACAGTACCTCAGATCAAATCTGGGTATTGCCATGGAGATTCTTTACATAACTATAGAAGGCCTTGTGGTTGTCTTTACTTTCTGCTGCAATTCTGTTTTCATAGCTAGCTTTAGAGGATTTGATGAGGGATCTCAACTTTTTGTTGAAGCTGATAAGGAAGTTTTTCCAGTCTTGGGAATTCACTTTATTCCACATTACTTTCCTGCTTCTGTTGTAGAGTTTGTATATGGCAGAGGACCACCAGATGGCTTGCTTTTTTTGGAGGAGAGCATCTTGGTTCTGTTGAGTAAGGCGAGATCCATGCATTTGTGTACGTGTTCATAAAATGCATTGGTGTATGATTCGTTGGTCATGTAACTATTCTCCATTTGCATGGCTGTCATGAAGTTAGCCACCTCTGTTTTAGGAGCCCAAAGTTAGCTTTGGAGCAGTTTTTCATGGTTGTTACCTTTGCGGGAGGTGGGTGGAAGGGATGTGGATTTCCAAAGTGATTAGTTTGTGGTCAGATCTAACCAGGGAGGAGTTTACTATTGGTGTAGAACAACTGTCGCCCATGTTAGTAATGACCAGGTCATTGATGTTGCTACCTCTAGTAGTGGTAAGGACAAGCTGGTCTAGGGCATTAGAATTAATGAATTTCAGGAAATGCTGGGCAAGTGTATTGGTACATGAGTAGTTTTACCAGTTAATGGAAGGGTAGTTGAAGTCGCCCAGTATGAGAGTGTCAGGTTGGACCATAATATTCTCCAGGGTGCTTAGAAATGTGGAGTGTGAGTCTTGGGACATGGTTTGGGACCTATAGCAGGCTACAACCTGAATTGCTGTCTTACCTAATGTTAGCTGCACTTGAAGTATCTCTGATGCATTATGTTGGGTTACCAATCTGGAGGTGTGTGCAACCGTTATGAGTATGGAAACACCACTGCATTTAGAGCTTCAGTCCAAGTTCTGGGGCCAAAAGGTGTGGAATGAGTTATAGCCAGGTAGTGAGGGGTGCTTTCTACTGCCTTGAACCAGGTCTCTGTTACAGCACAAATGTCTATGTTCTACATTTTAAGGAGTACTTCAAGTGAGAGCATTTTGAGATTTAGACTTCTAGCTTTGAGCAGCATGATCATCAAATTGCATTTGTCTGTAACTGTTACAATGGTAATTTGGTCTTTGGAACACTGCCTAAAAAAGGCACTATCAGGGAGGCAAGAGCCTTGGACAGTATCCAGAAGCCCAGGGGTGACAGATGCAGGCCATCTCTGGCAAAACATTGTGGTCCCCTTAGAATGATACCAGAAACTTAGCCAATTGTTGAAATCAATAATTTTCTGGTTGTACTGTGGTATCATTTGGGGTGATGGTAGGAGGCTGCTCAGGCTAGGATCATAACTGCCTGGGCTACATAATCCGAGAGCTCTTCCACGTCTCTTTTCATGTAGTCCAGGGAGGTACATCTCAGGAGATTCACACTCACATGTACAATGACAGAGTCATATTTGTACCTGTTGTTGAGATACCGGAGTGCATGTGTTATGTGGTGGATCCTGGCACCTGACAGGCAGCTGACTGTTACTTTCTCCTTATTCAACCTAGTGAGTGGGACATCAGTGTGCCTCACTAATGAGTCACCTATGACTAGTGTGTTGGGCACACTGTTTTGCCTTAGGGGCATTGGTTGAGTGGCACACTGCTTAGGAGAGTTATGTGTCTCATGATTAGTGTTGTGTTGTGGTGGCTGAGTGCATCTCTACTTTGGAGGTCTCGGCAGTTTGGGTAGATTTTTATTGAGAGTCTCCATGACGGTGGGTGTGTGGTTTGTGTTTTTATGTGAAGGCAGTGCTGGTGTGTCTTCTGGAGAGCTATGTGTTCCATGTGGTGTGGTGCAAGTGTTGACCTTCTCCTCTTGACCAGCTATTCCAGTCTTGGCTGGAGAGTGTGCGGCTTCCAATTTGGATATACAAGTGCATCTCTTGCAAGTCTGAGTACTGGGAGGTAAGAGGAGAGTGTTGCCAGTGTACATGAGGCAGTTGCTACATTGCCTCTGGATGCCCTGTTTCACCATGTTAATAGGAGAAAGCACAGGGAACTGACTTTTAGACGTGCCTTGAGTGGTGGGCATTAATAATAAGTACTGGAGCTGTTTCCTTGTAGAATATTTAGTGCTGATAGTACTTTTATGTGCTACAGTAATTGCTACAAGAAGTCTGTTAAAGTGCTAGACTAATAAGCTAGTCAAAGTGCAGGAGAGTTGAGATCTAGCAGATCTAAGGGAAAAATTGAAGAGCAGACAGAACTCTTTAGTATGGGCTTGTATTTCATAGAAGTAGATACATAAACAGAAGAGTTCCCAGCAGGGAACTCCAGGGAACTCCAATGGTGATGGATTTCTTTGTGGAGGTAACTTCCTCTATTTTTGATTTCCTGCATCCTATCTGTGAGACAGTTGACAATCCAGTGGGTGGCATATGGATTTGTTCCCAGCTTATCTTTCTGCTATGCCTAAGTGGGGAATTGTGTCAAAACCTTTGGCCAGGTTGAGGTATACAGTGTGTGCCATTTTGCTTTCATCCATTGTTTTGGAAACCATTTAAAAAAAAAGTCCACAAGGTTAAGTAAGCATGACCAGCCCTTGATGAATACAAACTGAGATGGGTCTAGTGTTTAGAGCCTCCCTATGTCCTGACTGATTAGTTCCATGATAACACATTCTATGGCCTTGTTGGTGAGAGTTAAGGGTCTGCAATTGCTTGGATTTGTGGAAGGTCCTCCCTTATACATGGGAATGACTGTAGCTGTTCTCCATTCACTTAGTATAAAACCTAAATGGAGGCTGAGACTGAACAGTGTTGTTAGGAGTGTGACTAAAGCATGCTTCATGCTTTCTAAGATGCATCTATGGATATTTTTAGGGCATGTTGATGCAGTATTTTAAGCTTTTGATAGCTCTTTTAGGACTTGAACTTGTATGACAGCTGGAGAAGAGTCAGTTTCAGGTATATCTTAAGGGACAGACTAAGGGGAGAGAGGATTAAAGCTGGAGCTCAATTTATTGGCCAGTAATTTCACTGTATCCTCAGCCTCAGTGTAGGTGACAAAATTCAAAATCAGCTCTGTGCATTGCTATATTGTGCTTTTGAGATTATGAACATAAATAAAAAAGGCCTTCTATATAATATTTCCTCTTTTTAATTTATATTATGTACCCAGTTTTGTGGTTGTACGATCTTGCTTTCAATTAATCTTAGTAATCTGCCTAGGTGCTTCCTTCTACAGTTCCAAAAATTATCAATCTATAAATCTAAAACACATTTATTTTTATTTTTTATACAATTTATCTTTAATTTACCAGGTTAGTCCCACTAGGCAAGGGTCTGTTTTCAGGAGAGACTGAGGTGGTATTTATACTGCTGGGGAAATGAGGCCAGGGTATCCAGGAGATTCTCATATTATTTGGTGCTGCTAAATGGTGCTGGAGGGCTCTTATAACACCAAAGAAAAGATTTAAAGGAAGTAGCAGCATGGAGGAGGGGAGAAAAACTATGGAAAGTTTGGTGGTGGAAAATGAGAATTTGGAGAAAATTTTCTTTGATATGACGTGTCAGAATACAGATAAAAATTCCTGTATGAAGGACAATACAACTGATGGTGCAACTGGAGGATGAAAGAAGTGAGTCCACTGGAGTGGTGTAGATAACAGAACGGCCATCAAGACGGCTTGCAGAAGGTGTTCTGTTGAAAATAATCAAGCAGGACGATCAAGGTGAGAGTTCTGTTGTTTGATGGGGTGAATGGCAGATAACTTCTCATACGTGCTAAGATGGTAATGCAGAGAAGAAACCAGGCAATGTGGCAGCAGATAATACAGCAGTTAAAACTTTTGCAATGGAGACACAAAGTAAAGGAGGAGAGTGGCAACAAAATGTAAGTAAACCTTTTTTTTAAAAGAAGAGAGGGCAACTATGACAATAAGAACAAAATTGAGACTATAATTGTCAGATTTTATGTATGGGACACTGGTAACATCTGGGATTTGAAACTCAAGAAATTCTGTCTTTTATATATATAGGGATAGACATTTTTTGTGACTTCACATTTGAAACTGAAGGACTGGTGATGAAATTTTTGGAAATATGTAACAAAAAAGGATATTATCTATGGAACAATTATTTTTTTTCTGGTAGTAACTTAAATGTTAAAAAAATGTTATTTTCGATATAGAAATGGTGACCATAGGTTCATAGGTTCATAGGTTCATACTAGGCTATCTGCCCTGGGGCAATTATAAGCCTAGCCCGATTCTGTATGGCTTACGCCACCCCTTGATTTGAGTATACTGTGCCCTTTTTAAGGTTTAGTTTACTGTGCCTCTGTCTAATAGTGACATGGGAGTAATCCCTGGGACAAACCTACGATCCCCCATCCACTTATTGAGATTCTTCTTGAAGAGATTCAGTGAGGTGCTCTGCCTCACATGAACTGGAATTCTATTCCAGAGCAAAGGGAGCCTCTGGGTTATGAACCTGTCACTCCAGCAAGTTCTATTTATTTCTGTGCTGAGGTTCAAGTCCCTCGTGCGTGTGGCTCTAAGGAATTTAGATTTACTGAGGTGGAGCATGTCCATTAATTCTGGATTTGACGTAGCTTTGTATGTCAGGCATAGATCACCTCGAAATAGGCGGTATGCAACTGAGTAGAGGTGGAGTTTTTTTAACCGAGCAGCATATGGCATCTGTTTGAGACCCTTGATCCCCTTGGTGAGATACTTTTGGGGTCTTTCTAATTGCTGCAGGTGTCGGGTAAGGTACATCCCAAAAGGGGCATTGTATTCTATGATGGGCCTGATGAGGGATGAATAAAGGGGCACGATTACCTCTCTTGATCTAGATGTGAAACCCTTTGTGATGAGGTGGGCTATGTAGAAGGTCTTTCTAACCACTTTGGCAATGTGGTTTTCAAAGGAGAGATTGCTATCAACTTGGGTCCCCAGGTCCCTAATAACTTTCTCTGTACTTAATGGGTTTCCACCTATGTGGTAATTTGTGGGCACATTGTTTTTGCCAAAGGGTATGACTATACATTTTTTGGCATTTAGCTTTAAACCATGGTGCTGGCACCAGTTATCTGTCTCTGTGAGACCTTTTTGAAGGATGTTTGTGTCAGCTGGAGAGTTGATTATGGCACCCAGTTTGCAGTCGTCTGCGAACTTGGTGAGCCATAGTCCTCCCACGTTTGCCTGTACCTCGGAAAAGTATATACCGAACAAGAGTGGTCCCAGGACAGAACCCTGTGGGACACCACTTGTGACCGGTTTCGAGTCTGACATGGCTCCAGCAACTCTCACTCTGTGGGTTCTGTCTTTGAGCCAGTTTGCGACCCATCTTGTGACATAGGGGTTTATATTTAAGCTGGATAGCTTATCTATGATGCCCGAGTGGGGTATTGTGTCAAATGCCTTTGCAAGGTCCAGATAGGCTGTGTGGACTACCTTCCCTTCATCTATGGCTTTGGTGACTGTTTCAAAGAAGTCAACCAGGTTCAAAAGGCAGGATCTGCCCTTGACAAAGCTGAACTGGGTAGGATCTAGTGTCTGTAGGTCCCCAATGTCATTGTTTATGAGCTCCATGATGATCCTCTCCATAGCCTTGCAGAATAAGCTAGTCAGGCTTATGGGGCGATAGTTTCCAGGGTCCGTAGAGGCTCCACCTCTGTGGAGTGGGACCACTGTTGCTGTACACCATTCTGTGGGCACATATCCTGTAGTGAGGCTGAGATTGTATAGCTGTTTTATTTGAGGGATTAGTTCCTCTTGTAGTTCATGTAGGACACAACCTGGGATGCCACCTGGTCCCATGGAAGCAGTGTTTTTTGCTTTGGAGAGGGCAGCCTTCACCTGAGCATCTGAGATGTTTGGGAGGCAGCCCTCTGCCGGGATAGATACTTGCTCTTTTGGGGGGGAGGGGGGGGAGAAGTTTGCACTGAACCTGTCTGCCAGGATATTGGTGATGTCTGTGGGTTCAGTGTATTTTTTTGTCGTTTAGAATCCACTCAAAACAAGTCTGGGAGTTGCATCCCAGATTTCTAACATAACTGAAAAAAGCCTTATGATTGTCTTTGGTGTCCTGTGCAATTTTTCTCTCAAAGCTGGCCTTGGAGGATTTTATTAGGGATCGTAATTTTTTGCTAGTACTGATCAGAGATGCCTTCCCTATTAGGGATTTTGCTCTATCATGTAGTAGCTTCCTCCTTCTGTTGTACAGTTTATTTATGGCAGGGGTCCACCAGACAGGACGCCTGCCTTTGGATGATTGGGTCTTGGTTTTGTTTGGGATAGCATGATCCATGCATTCCTGGAGATGTCCGTAGAATGCATCTATATAGGATTCTGCAGTTTGGGCTGTAGTTTCCACTGGCCCTGGGGCCTTGAAGGATTCCACTTCGGTTTTGAGAAGTGAGAAGTTTGCTTTTGAGAAGTTTTTCACTGTGGTTTTCTGGGCTGGGGGTGGGGTTGGGATGTGGACATCCAGTGAAATTAATTTATGGTCTGATCTTACCAATGAGGGATATACTTCTGGTGTGGAGCATAGAGTCCCCATGTTGGTAATGATCAGGTCTAGTATGTTGTCCCCTCTTGTGGGAGTGGTGACTAGTTGTTCCATAGCATTTGAATTTATAATTTCCAGGAATCTTTGGGCTAAGGTGCTGGGGCTTGAGTAGTGCTCCCAGTCAATGTTTGGGTAGTTGAAGTCGCCCAATATAATGGTGTTTGGAGAGATCTTCATGTTCTCCAATGTTTTCAGGAAAGCCGAATGGGATTCCTGACTTTGAGGGGGTGGTCTGTAGGATGCTATAAACTGAAAAGCAGTCTTGCCCACTGTTAGTTGCACATGGATGTCTCCGATACTTCGTGCAATGCCACTAACCTGGAGGTGTGGATATCCTTGATAAATATGGAAACTCCCCCTCCTTTTGTGGTTCGGTCCGGGTTTTGGGGCCGAAAAGCATGATACGAGGTATAGCCTGGTAGTGCTGGGGTGCTCTCTGGAGCCTTGAACCAGGTTTCTGTCACTGCACAGATATCAATGTTCTCCATACTGAGGAGAGCTTCGAGTGCGTGCATCTTGAGGTTAAGACTTCTGGCATTTAGCAGCATTACCCTTAGTTTCTTGTTCCTTGTGCTGTCTATGGGGGTGGGTTTGACTTTTGAGCCTTGCCTAAAAAAGGCACTATGGTGATGGCAAGAGCCTTTGCCAATATCTGAAAGCCCAGTGGTGACAGGTGCAAGCCGTCCCTAGTGAAGCAACGTGGCTTGTCGAGCATGTCATCCCAGGCTGACAGACACTGGATCCCCTTTGAATGACACTAAAATTTTAGCCAATTGTTAAAATCGATCATTTTGTCTTTGTACTGTGGCATCATTCTAGGTGAGGGTAAGGTGCTGCTCAAGGTCAGGGTCATACCAGCCTGGGCTACATGATCAGAGAGCTCCTCTATGTCTCTTTTCATGTAGTCCAGTGAGGTACATCTCAGGTCATTCACACCAGCATGTACAATGACTGAGTCATATTTGTATTTGCTTTGGAGTGACCTGAGTGCTTGCGTTATGTGTCAGATCCTAGCACCCGACAGGCAGCTCACCGTGACCTTCTCTTTATTCAGCCTGGTGAGCGGGACGTCAGTGTGTCTGACAATAGAGTCACCTATAACAAGAGTATCAGGTGTGTTATTCAGCCTTAAGGGCTGTGGCTGCTTGGCACACTGACTTTGTGGGTTATGTGTTGTGTGTGTTTTGTTTTGAGGTAGCGTTTGCTTGGATGTCTGCTTTGGAGGTCTCTGTTGCTTAGGTAGATTTTTATTTAGAGCCTACGAGTATGTTTTTTTGTATTTATGTGTTTGGTTCGCTGATGTGGTGGGGCTATGTGATACTGGAATTGTGTTGTGTGAGGTTACCTTCTCCTCCTGACTGGTTACACCAGTTTTGAGATGAGAGAGCTCAACCTCCAGTTTGGCTAAATAGTTGCATCTCTCACATATATTTGAACCTGTTTGGAGGAGGAGAGGGTTGTCCGTGTACATGAGACAGTTGTAACATTGCCTCAAAATTCCCAGATTCACCAGCTGGACTGGAGAGGAAACCATTGACCGACCTTTGGACATGCTAGAGTAACAGGGAAACTGAATTTAAGATGGACCAATAGAAGACAGGGTAATCGTAGAGAGTATAAGAGTAAGTAGTGCTTATGGTTTAATAGTGTTAACTTGTAGGATTACTTAATTGGACCAGTGAAGGGCCTTAGAATGAGAATATGGTGTTTAAATTGAGAGATAGAGCAGTTCTAAGGGAAAAAGTGAAGAGCAGACTTTATGAAGCCAGGAATAGTTTAAACCCAATTAGGCAGCGCTGCCCGTTGTTGCTCTATGCTCAAAAACGCGCAAAACCACGCAAAAGAGGGTTTTAAGAGAGGAAGATGAAGGAGTTTTGGAATTGACCCAAAATGGCCAATAAACTACAGTTTCAAGTCAGTAACCACACCCACAGGGGCAGGCAGTCTGCTCAATGTTTTTCACTGCCACTGATCAACAGAGAGACTTTCCTTTAGCCCAAGTAAAAAATGGCCTCACAGAAACTTACAAACAGTTCAAGAAGAAAAATAAATTAAAACATCATGCAGAGTTTGTGTGAAACTGTTGATTACACTGTGAAGGGTAGAAATGAGGGAAAATTGTGGAATGGGGGTGAAGGTTGGAAGCTGTTTTGAAAGGTAAAATATAAATAAATAAATAAATAAATACATAAAATAAAATAAAATAACACATGGTGAAACACTTGCCAAATGTTATTTTTGTGGTTGGTCATAGACAGAATTTAAGATATGCTGGTTGACCTAAACCATGTGTTTTTTTCTCTCTTGGTGGGGGTGGACTTTTCTCATTTAATTTAGTGATTATGACAAGACACAATGTAACCCATTTTGGAAGAAAGGAAATACAGCAAGAAAGTGGATGGCTGAATGCAGGTTATATGATAAAAGGATACTTTTGAATGATCTGTCAGTAGCAAATACTACAAAAGAAAGGGCAGCAAAGAAAATATACATGCAGAAGGATAACAAGAGGTTGTGAGAGAGGGTGAAGTAGGCAAAGAAGAAACTGCAGAAGAAGAAAGAAAATGGAGTAGAAAAAGCAGAGAGTTTGCATATAGGAAGAGAGGTCAGGAGAAGGGATTGACACAAATATTTTTTTTATTTGAAATTCTAGTCAGTGAAAAATCTGATTCTGGAACTCAGGGATTATTTGTGCATAAACCCAGGAAAATGTCAATAGGGGGAATAGTAAACTGTGAAAACAACAATTTAAAATATTTTTTCTGAACTTAATTTTAGAGTACATTCAATAAATGTATACAGTATTATTAACACTATAAGAAGGATATGGATGCTGGAATGGTGTACTAAATGTGATGTGGATATTATGTTAGAAAATGTAAGATACCTGATAGGTAAATAATGACTGAAAACAGAAAAAATTGTGTGGTGTAAATATAATACAGAACATAGGAAATGAAAGTTATTCTGATTGGCTATATTGTGTAAAAGATAGTGAAAATACTAGATGTAAAGTTGGTAAGGATGGGAAGATTAACTGTTGTGGATATGAGGTGAAGAGAAGATCTTCATAGAATTATCACATTTTATGCATATATAGCTAGCAAGGAAAGAGAGAATCCATTTCTTCAAATATAAGATTCTAGGGTAGTTAAATTGAAAAGTGCAATTACAAGGGACCTTAATTTTGAGTTTAAGGTAAAGACATAAAATAAAGGGAAATGATATACAAATACAGCAAGTGATACATTTTGGTAAATTAACTGTGTGGAGGAAAATGGATGGGGGTCATAGAAAAAAGGGTGTATATTAAATCAGGAAAGGCAATAAAAATAATAAATGAGAAATTATGGGGTGAAATTGGTGGCTGGAAATGTATTGCAGTTATAGAAAGATCATGTAAAAATGAAGGACTTCTATAAAAACTGATCTGATCTGTGTACTGAATTTATAAAGAAGTACAAATAGTGTTTTTTTCAGTGGCAGGATTGTGTAAGAAATTAAATATAATTGAAGTACAGGAAAATGTATAGAAATGTATTAGAGAATTGAGAGAGTAGTACAAGAGAGTATTATGATATGGGAAAAGAAATATATAAAAGAAAGTAAGAAAAAAATTAAGGCATTATTGTTTAGACAGGGATTATTTTCATTGAAGAAAGGAGAAGGTATCTACATATGTAGCTGAAATGGTAAAGGAGGATATTAGTATAATGACAGAAATGAAAAAATGGAAAAGGAGAGGCAAAAGAAACATAAGTGCAAATTATAACAATTGTTGCACAGTATGTGGAAAATATGTGTAAGAGTACAAGGATGGATAATAAAAGTCAATAGAAGGTAAATAAATTTCCAGAACAAGTTAGGGAAGAATTTGCAAAAGAAATTACTATTAGTGAATTGGATGAAGTACTTAAGAAAGTAAATGTTAATTCAGTATCAGGCCCAGGTGGATTAACAAAGAAATTATTTTGTAAATGCATTGAATTAATGGTTTTAGGAAAATTATGTTTATAAAGAGTTCTAAGATATTAAAATGTATATGGAATAAATCTGAGAAGAATGAAATAAAAATTAGAGACACATTATGCTAAATAACACAGATTTTATTTTTTATGGGAATGATACAAGGAAGTATGGAAAGAAGGATGAGGGATATTATGGAAGAAAGTATATATGGTATAAATGGGAAGGGATGTCAAGAATTATTATTGGTTATGAAAAAAATTGTGGATGATGTTATAATTAACGCTGTAAGTAAAGCGATGGACATGAAAGTTATGGTAGGTGATATTAGCAAGGCATTAGATATTGTAGGACATGATACTTTGTGAGATGTTATAGAGAGGTATGGGATAGGTAACAGAATTAGGAGAATGTGCATGTCAACATATCAAAATAACAGAGTGAGAGTGTTAATGAATGGGTGACTGAGTAAAGAGATATGCGTAAAGTGTGGTATAATTCAAGGATGTCCAATGACTGGAATATTGTTTGCATTGCTAATGAATGTGATAGTGAGTGAAGTAACTTATAAAATGAATGATGTTAGATATGTGATGCAAAAGGAGGTGGTGATACTAATACTTTTATAACACACAGACAATATAGTTGTAGTTGCTAAGAACAAGACATTGATGAGCAAATTATTGATTTGTTTGAATGAATGTTTAAAAGAAATGGGGGTGACCATGAATAAAAATAAAGTTTGGGTGATGGGGTGAAAATTGGAGGTATTTATTTTCAAATAATGAAATTGTCTTTTCTATGAATAAAATTTGTAAAAAGTATCATAGTAATGATAAAATGAGAAGGATTGATAAAAGAAGGGAAAGCAATATGTATTCCATGAAACAGGCATAGATTAGCCCTGAGGAAGAAGTTTTTCTGGTGTTTTCTTTACCAAGGGGTTCAATATGGAACTTTGTAAGAAGAGGGGTGTTGTATATAAGTATAGATGAAGGGGATAGGGGTTACTAAAGCCAGTTTTTATTCTGCTTCTTTAGCCTTGCATAGACTATTAAAGTGGGTAAAGGAAGAGAATGAGAATTTAATAGTGAGAATGTTTAATACAGCAAATTCTGGGAGATAATGGGAATAAGAAAAAGAGAAAAAGAACATGTGAATGAAGAAATTTAAAAAAATCAAGAAAAACACTAACATGGAAAATAAAAATGATGATATAATGAAAGATAGAAATATGTGGTATAATAATGTGCTGAAGCTATATTATTATGTAAATCCACTAGAAATTTTACCAGATGTAATTAAAGGTATTAAAGTAAGAAAAAGTGGTATACCAAGATAAAAGAGTGTCAGGGCTTCCTATGGAGAGTGGTAATAAATAATTAATATATAGGATTTATTTTCACTTCTTATACTACATTTCATCTTATGGGCGGCCATGGTGGTGCAGTGGTTAGCATTGCCGCCTCACAGCAAGAGATTCTCCGGTTCGATCCCCGGCTGGGGTGCCTTCTGTGCGGAGTCTGCATGTCCTCCCTGTGGTCACGTGGGTTTCCTCCGAGTGCTCCGGTTTTCTCCCACATCCCAAAGACATGCTGCAGGTGGATTGGACACTCTAAATTGGCCCTAGTTGTGCGTGTGAGTGTGCCTTCTGTGGAAGGTTGGACGCCGGGCTGGCAACTCGACACTGTAAAACTCCACTGCCAATCAATGTGCGGACAAGGTGATCCGCTGTGGTGACCCCTAACCGGGAAAAGCCGAAAGAAGAAGAAGAAGAAGAAGATACTACATTTCATCTTATAGCTTCAGAAATACAAACAGCATTCACAAAAGAAAGAGGTTTGTTGTTAATTTGAAAGAATACAAGAAATTACATTTAAATGAAATTAAATGTATTTAATGAGATAGAACTGAAAACATTAACTGGTACTGCACTAGCAAATTCCACAGAAAGTCTCAAAAATGTAAAATGCTAGATAACTTGGCAAAACCAATGTTGGTTGTGTAAGTTGGCCAATTGTCTTTGTTGAAAACTGAAAACTAAATAATAAATAAAATAAATAAATGAATAAGTTACCAGTAAGTGGAGGAATGCCAAATAACAAAAAAGTTTAAATACAGTGCTTATTTCACGGGGAGGAAGAGACAATAGACCATGGTGCAGATTCAATAAAGCCTACACAATAGTGCACTGTTTTGTGTTCAGTAAGCAGCTCTACATGTTATGTAGTGCTGCACAAACATGGTAAAACATCATGGCATGTTAATTGCAGTATAAGCATCTGAAGTGTATGCTCAAGGTGAAGGAGATATTCAACACGCTATAGAACAATAATGTAGACTCAGTGTAGGTTTTCCCTGCAAATTCCACAATCTGCATGATGTAGAAATTGTACAGCACTACAGGGTGGATACAGGCACACTACAGGAACTCTGCAATCTCTGTCATCCACAACTGACAGCAATGACAAACCAAGGGGAACCAATACTTCTGGAGACTAAGGTATGCGTAACACTTAGAATATTAGCTACAGGAGCCTTTCAGAGGACAACAGGACATATGCTGGGGTTAGCACAGACATCAGCATCAATGATCCTGCATCAATTCCTGAATTCTATGCTATAACATGCCACTGATCACATACAATTTTCCCATACACCTGAGGACAGAGCTGCAACTATGCAGGATTTCTACCCCAACAAGGTCTCCACAGTCACACGCAGGTGAGGATTCAGAGGAGGAAACACCAGCTGCTGTGAGTGTAGGTAAATGTAGGTGTACACAGTATGCCCTCACCCTGGCCAAGAGGCAATGGATAGAACGCATGCTCACCACCTAAGGATATAAAACCTGCATCCTATGCATATACATACAATAACATTGATGCCAGGCAACACTCACAGTGATTACTTACCCAGGTGATGGCTATGTACTGCTAGCATCACACAGATTCGCCCCTGAAGTAAAACACTTTTAACTGCTGGACTATTCAGTTAAGTGTTGAACGTGGAATATGATAATAAATATAAGAACACAATTGAAAATGGAAGATTCTTGCATATTGTCAATTGCTAATGTAACTAAGTATAAGGTGTGTGATATAAAGCTGTGTTTGTAACATATCACACTTTCACACAAGCCAATATGTAGTATAAAACAAGGAATACCAAAGGAGTGCTGTATTGTTTATCATGAAAATATGAGGATGACTACACAACTGCAAGAGCAAAACTCTTTTAATATGGAGATATGCAAATAGTAATTGGCTCCCCCACCTCCAAAACAACAGGAAAATGACAGTTTGTACAGTCCAAGTAATAACACATAATAATTTTGTTATAAATGATTTCCACAAAATATTTTGTTATAAATGCTTTCCACAAAATATGTTCACATTTGCAACAGAAAAGTCAATAGTATATGATTGCTAAGCACCTCTCACTCCCCTTGTGGTGTCTATGGGCCATTTTAGAGCATAACACCCCTGTGTCATTGACAATATAGTACTTTACATTGCCATGGAATAAGATGGAAAGACTGTAAGGTAACCAGTTTTAATAATAAAACTTGGAATGACAGTTATGAAGGCTATCCTGTCTGTGAAATTCAATGCATGGCAAAAATGGTTATGCTAACAGTGAATCATAAGAAGTGCATACAGGTGAGAGCTTAATCCCCTAATGTATATATATATATATATATATATATATATATATATATATATATATATATATATAATGCAGTTGTCTTTGTAACATGAACAAATCTAACATGCACCTGAAAAATATAAGCAGGCTTTAGCATGATCATAAGTCTTCTGTGCATAAATCTAATGAAATCTCAATCCTTCAGGTTCCCTAGCTACACAGTTAGCTTGTTATGGTGTAGAATCATGCTTCTGAGTATGGTGAAGATGCAAAT
Source organism: Protopterus annectens (assembly GCF_019279795.1). Classification (NCBI taxonomy): domain Eukaryota; kingdom Metazoa; phylum Chordata; order Ceratodontiformes; family Protopteridae; genus Protopterus; species Protopterus annectens. The sequence goes on from NC_056750.1 coordinate 147,544,740, forward strand.
GAGGTGTAAACTCTATAGAATTTCAGAAACTTTTAGACTCAGGTATCAGATGCAAACATAGTGTAGACACCGCCTCAGCACCTGTTGCTAATGGATTTCAACTGTGAATGATTAGTGGGAGAGAGAAGGAATACAAAACAATTCAGACTTCTTACCTGCAGTGGGTTTGTCAGCCAGGATACAAAGTATAGAACTAATTATAGCAAGCTTTGAAATGGAGGTGAACAGCAAACATTTCTCATTTTCATTGCAGTAATAGCCAAACTCTACTTCCTTTAATGAAAATTGTATTTTACTGTCATGCAATATTCCCATACATTTTAAGGACAATGATACAAAATGTCCTACAGACTGCATGTGTGAGAGTACAGCACACATAAGAGAAAAACAAACACAATATAAAGAGAAGACAGAGCTGTACTGGTTGTGTGATCTTTCATTGCACTAAATATGTAAGCAACACATGAGCAAACAACTGCTAGTGTACAAGTGTTATATGTCTTTTTAATACCGTAGCTGAAATGGGATTTGCTTATATGCACAATGATTTCCATTCTTGCTGCAAATCTGTTTCTGTGGCAAAGAGAGATAAAACACCCTTAATGTGTTTGCATGTTCAGTAGTCTTACAGTTCAAATTAAGGGCTGTGTAGAAATCTGCAATGTGTGTTAAGATGTGATTTGTAATTTATTTTTTCTTCTTTTACTTTTTCTTTTATAATATTAATATTTGCAGGGCACACATTTTAGTGCAAATGCTGCGAAATAGGTAAATACATTCAAATTTAGTGTTAAGTTACTTGTATGATAAAGACTGCATAAATTACAGCTGTGAATTAAGTGTGTGTGTGTCACACATCTGGTAATCACAATGAACCACACAGTCTATAATATTTGTAGATAATGGTTCAAGTGCCACATTTATCTTTTAGTGTTGAAAGCTAATAAATATGTTACCAGGATAATGCATGTGTAGCTATGTTTATCGTGTTTGCACGTAATGTACCCTTGCACAAACATGGTCTAATGGCTCTCTAAAGAAGAAGACATTTTCAGTTTCAAAAATGGCACATTGATACCTCTTTTGCTTTACATCACGCAAACCCACTAAGTGGAGTAGCGCAATGGTCAGCAACATCTGCAGGTCCAAAGCACCTGCAGAGAGGAAACAGAGCCTATTTCAAAACAGATACATTGTTGCATCTTTTGCTTATCATCGCTCAAACCTGCTAAGTGGTGTTGGGTGATGGTCAGCAAGCTTCCACAACACCTGCAGGTCCAGAGGAATTGCAGTCAGGAAGCAGACAGTAGACAATTTCAAACATTTACATCATAACATGTGTGGTTTGCCACTGCTGAAACACACTAAGTAGTGTTGTGTGGTGGTCAGCGAACATACATAATAATCAATGTGAAAATATACAGCTGCTGCCTAGTTGCTCCTGTGGTTATTATAGAGGTGAGCCTGAGTTCTAATCCAGCTAAGGCCAAACTTTTCTTACTGATGTTCTGCTTTACTTTTTAAAAATTTAACAGTAGAAAAATACTTGCACATGGAATAACTATCTATAGGATGTGCACTGAGTGTACACAGGATATCAGAGATATATTGCATGTGTATCTCTGGTATCAGTACAATTATGGCTATACAATTGCACATTTATTTTCTGAACTTTCATGTCACACATATACCTTTTTAAATACTCAACTCTTTAATGCATTTTGTATAACTAATGAGCAGGTCTTACAAATAGGTTGCAGTTGCAATGAGCACTCTGCACAGTAATGATTGTAAAAATGATACTTACAGCCACCCTCCCCTGTGTCAAGTGATATAGGTTAGTGCTCATAATGCAGGTGCGACAGAGTTCTTAGCTAGCACATGGTCGATTTTATAAATGCTTATCAAACTCAATTTAAAAAATATATAAAACAATGTAAACATAATTATAAATAACAGTAAGTATGTATAGCATTGAAGCTCATATGAATTATATGTGTGACTGATGGTATACTGACAATTATGTTTCTGTAATTATAATAATCTTCCAGCCTTGGGTGGACTTCTGGCATCAATGATAGTCATACACACTTGACTGTATAAACCAGGACCTTGTCAGGTCATACACATAGATTGTTAACCCCTGACTCTATGTGTATTTATATATAATTAATGAGCATGTGTGAAAAGCCCTTCTTCTGTGGTAAGGATGAAATGTCACCAAGGTAGAAAAATATGTTTTGTTTATTTTGGATAGGTCTGCATCCCACATTGTCAAATTAATTTTATCATTGTGCAAAGGCACACCAAAAATGTGTTAGGTCATAAAATTTATGCTCCCAACAAATGTCTGCAAAGTTTAATCAACTAACATTTACAACAGCAACCAACCTATAAAGTAATGATAACTGTCACAGTAACCTTCCTATTTCATAAACTGCTTTCCTCTCTATTTGGCAGTATTGCTGTCTAATTAACATTGTGGAAACTCAGTTGGCATGGTTGTTCAGGTTTGCACACTAGTATTAAATGCAATAACATGAACTGGTGGGAAAACACTCCTAACTGTTGCTCTTTGACCTGTGCAGACATGCCTGAAGCTAGAAGAGAAGGTGCTCAATTAAGGGCTCAAAGGTGGAGTACAGAGGAGTCCAGAATTTTTATTTGTCTCCTTGTAAAATATCACAGCTGAAGGCTGCTGCAGGGGGACTATACCGGGTCACAGAATAAATCTGAGACTTGGAATAATCTGGCCAAAGGTGCCTCCCGTGCAACTGACATTCCACACACTGGAGAGCAATGCAGACACCACTGTAATGACCTCAAAAAGTGCAAGCAGGATATACTCGACCAGTGGCTAGGATATACTTGACTAGTGGCTAGATGAGTTTAGGACTGCTGTCATCCTACAGTTGTGTAAGTATACAGATAAAGATAATTTAAATTAGATGGGAAGCTGGATATATATAGACTGGTATGTATAACGCTCTTCTCTTTTATCTCCTTTCTATTCTACAGGTGACCAGGAGATTACAGTGAACAGGGAAGCCCATGCTGAGTGTTTAGAAGGGTCTATAGTATAACATCAAAATCTACAAAGATCGAATGTTATAATATCGACCCTGTAATGTCAAACGCTGAAAACAGCGAAGGTGCAGGACACCGAATTCTTTCCCAGGGAAAGAACTCAGAGTGGCATTGCTGTGGCTTTGCTGTTTTCAGCGTTCAGTATGTTGGAACGTTACGGGTCAGGTTCAGGTAAGCGTGCGATTGTGTGTAGGTTAGGGTTAGGGGGTGGGTTAGGAGAGTTAGGGTTAGGGTTAGGGAGCGGGTCAGGTAAGTGTGCGGTTGTATGGATGTTAGGGTTAGGGCGCGGGTCAGGTAAGTGTGTGATCGTGTGTAGGTTAGAGGGTGGGTGAGGTGAGTTAAGGTTAGGGCATGGGTCAGGTAAGTGTGCGGTTGTGTGTAGGTTAGGGTTAGGGGGCGGGTTAGGTGAGTTAGGGTTAGGGCGCATGTGAGGAGAGTGTGTGATAGTGATGGACCTTAGGGTTAGGGTTGGGTTAAGGTAAGTGGATAGCTAGTAGTGTATGTAAAGTTTAGTTTAGGTTTAGGTGTAGGATTTTAAGTGTATGTGTGTGGATTGCTGTTCTTTGTGTGCGTTTGTGTTGTGTATATGTTTCTCGGAATAGCAAATTTTTTCTCTGGGAAAAAATTCGCTATTCTGACTGTTCAATGTTTTTGGATTTTGATGTTTAGGGTTCGATATTATAACATTTGATCTTTGTAGATTTCGATGTTATAATATAGTCCCATTTAGAAAGACTTAGGAAAGCAAGAGGTATGGAAGCAGCACGATTTTATTTATTTATTTTATTTTACATTTGTTAACCGGGCTAGTCTAGCTGGATATATTTCCATTTTTCAGTAGAGGCCTGGGGAGAAAAGCTCCAGCAAAATAGAAAATTAAAAATGTTGTTACACGGTAAATGAAAGGATTTAAATAAAAAAGTACAACAAGTAATAATAACATGTTGAAGATATTTACACTTGAAAAAGCGACAGTAAGATTCATAAGGAATTTTTCACATCAAAGTAGAAATATTTTAGCAGTATGTTGATTAGAGTTTAAACAGTAACAGCCTTGCTCGCATGAATTAGCTTTAAAATGTTAGTAAGTTTATTTGGAAGAGGAAATATCAGTAGTGAAAGTGGGTGGTTAGTCGGGGTTGCTACAAGGGCATAACCAGTGTGTTTTGAGGTGTTTTTTGGGGTTTTGTTTAAAGAGAGGCAAGGAAAAGAGTAGAGTTAGTTCATTGGGTAGCTGGTTCCAGTTTTTTCCCACTGTGTTAGTAAATAGAGAGTCATCAGCCATGTTGTTAGACTTAGTTATGCTAGCGAGGAGTTTGCTAGAAGAACGTAGGGAATTCAGATTTTTATAGGGGGTTAAGAGATTGGAGAGTACAGGGGTGGTGTTGGGTTGGTAAAATATTTTGTGGGCAATGGTGAGTTGGGAGATTATCAGATGGTTTTGGAATTCAAGCCATTCTAGCTGCCAAAGATGCAGACAGTGGTGGGTTCTAAAGGGATTGCCAGTGGCAAATCTGGCGATGTTATAATAGGAAGTTGCTAGTTTGTTAAGATTATTTTTCTTTAGGTTAGTATATATAGCTGAGGTGTACAGGAGAGTTGAGATTAGATAGAGTGAGCAATCTTGGTTCTGGCTGTTGGGGTTAGGAAATGTTTGATTCTATATAAGGAGCCTATTTTTCTGTTGACAGTTTTAATGGTGTTATTTATATGATAATCAAATGTAAGGTTATTGTCAGTGGTAATTCCTAACAGTTTAGTGGTAGAGTCAGGGAATATAATAGTGCCATTATTGGAAGTGACTGAGAAATCCATGTGGGAGGACTTAGTAGTGGGAGTAAAGAGAAGGAGCTTGTTTTTTTTTGGCATTAAGAAGGAGGCAGCATTTTGTAAACCATGTTTCTACGATGTTAAAAACATTTTGTTTGAGTAAGAGAATGCTGTTCTGATGGGGAGTATGCTGAGCATACTAGCATAGAATCATCTGCATATTGAATGCAGGTGGCTTGAGGAATTGCTACATGGGGGTCATTGATAAATAATGAGAAAAGAAGTGGTCCAAGAATAGAGCCTTGAAGGACTCTGAGGGTGACTGGCAGAAAGGATGAAATTTGATTTTCCCAGAGAACTGCCTGTTGCCTGTTGCTAAGGTAGGATTTGAACCATTTAACAGCCTGAGAGTCAAAGGAAAGGGATTCAAGAATATTGATTAGAAGGGTATGGTTTACCATGTTGAAAGCTTCTGAGAGGTCAATAAAGAGTGCAGACGAGAGGATGTTTTTATTGCGGTTTCTATTGATGGTATCTGCAAAGGATAAAAGGGCAGTTGTGGTACTGTGTGATGGCCTAAAGCCATGCTGGCAGTTTGCTATTATGTTATGTTGAGATAAATGATGTAAAAGTTGTTGGTGAATGCATTTTTCCATAATTTTTGCTAAGTGTGATAAGAGAGCTATTGGCCGATGGTTAGAGTAGTCATTTGAGTTCCCACCTTTGTGCAGGGGGATAATGTGGGAGATTTTCCAATTGTCTGGAATGGTTCTCTCCTTAATTGTCCTATTTATAAGGATGGATATAGGGTAGGCAATTACTTTGGCTGCTTTTTGGAGATATTGTGACAGTAGCTGGTCAGCAGAAGGAGTACTTGGCTTGAGTTTTTGGATGAATTTATAGATGAGAGTAGCAGAGATGGGTTGCAGTTTGAATGTTGGTAGAGTGTCTGGTATGGTGGTGAGAGGGCTTGAGTTGTCTGGGATTAGTTGACTTGTTAGTGAGTGTATGGTGTCAGTGAAGAAAGAATTTAAGGTATTGGCAGTTTGATGGGGGGTATTTGGATCAGCATCAAGTGGGGTGGGTGTTTGAGAGTGCCCTGGGGAAAGGAGTTTATTAATACTAGACCAGAACTTCTGGGAATTATTTTGGTGAGTTTGCTGCAGTTTACAGTAGTAGTTCTTTTTATCTGTAAGCATTGCCTTTTTTGTACTATTTCTCAGCTGCCTAAAATTTAGTTGATCAGAGATACTTCTGTTAGCCCAAGCTTTGTTCCGAAGCAAAAGTTGATGTCTGGTTTCTTTAGAAAGCCATGGGCTGGGTTAGACTTCATTCTGATTGACTGTTTAGGTGCATGCCTATCCAGGATAGATAAGAATTTAGAGTTAAGATACTTTACAGCCTCTTCAAGTGGTAGGGTTTTTAAAGGGTTCCAGTCTCAACATACATTTTATCTAACACATTGCTCTTCTGTACAGTAGTAGCAAATTAAGCATGTGTATCTTAACTGTAAAAGCAAGCATGCATGCTTCAGTCCCTTGCACAAGCCAACTGTATGAATCAGTTGTAGTACTGCAGTCACTTGTTGTGGGTTTAAATCCTACCTGTAACAGATATATTGAAAAATTACTTAAAAAGAATAAATAATAATTTCAACAAAATTGGCATACATGCCATGCTGTTTAATTAATCCGTATGATTTGATCAAGCATATGTGAGATATATGTATATTGTAACGTCTACTTTGAGCAAGCATCAGTTATAGTTTCTAGTTGTTAAAACGTATGGTTAAATATAAAAGTAGAAATAAATTATTTATATTGCACTAATTTGCATGTCACATATGATGGTACTAATTATCGCTTTCTTTTTCAGTTACCACGATCCTTATCTCTCTTTTTTATTTTTATATGTGTGGTCACAATGTTTTAATGTCATCAGTTTCTGATGACTCACAAAATGCTTTACAGTACAGGAAGGTAGGCCAACCACTGTGGCTCAGCCAGTCCCTGCTCCAACAGCTTCTGCACCAATGCCCTGCATGTCTGGGACCGAACCTGGTAGCACTGCCTCTGCTGCCACTGCACTACCTGGGCCCTCCATATCAGGTAGCATTACCTCATCAGCTGGTGCAGTGTTACCATCCGGGAGTATTAGAAGAGGTAGGGATTTGTCACCCAGCAAGAGATACCAGGCATGGTGCTTGAGGTCATGGAAAGCACCACTGCTGCACAACTCAGCCAGATGGAGAAGTTGCTTGCTGGAAAGCTGGGCAAATAAAAATGTCAATCATTGCAACAGCAAACTGAGGGAGGGGACACTGATGACAGTTCTGAGGGTGAGGAATAGATTCTCATTGTCCCCAAGTATGGCAGACATGGGCATCTGATGTCCCCCTCCCTAGCCACAGTCATGGTGTCCCCCTACCTGTAGTGTCCCTCACTGTCCCTGTCTCTTGTCTTGTTTGTCTGCATCCACTTCCTCATCTACCCTACTTACCAGACCCAGAAATACCTACATCCCTTACCCAACAATCCTCTCTTATTGAAATAAAAAAAAATCATAAATGGACATCTGTCACCCCCCAAAAAAATAAATAAATAAATAATCATCCCATACATAGATCTCCACTTTGCACATGTTTTCTTCATACACTTAATTCAGTCCAATTGGTCATACAACATGATTTCATTGTTTTCACCTTTCTTTGTTGAGATGGCAGTCCAAATTTAACCAATACTCTATACATATTAAATTTACACTGTTGAAGAAGTGGATAGCTATGGCTCTTTCCTACCTCCCTCCTGTACGTCTCTATATTGCTTTCCCTTTGTTTCCCTCCCTGCTCGCTCCCAATTTCATCACTTTCCTATCTGTCCCATTTTAACACTTTTAATTTGGTCAAAAAATAGAATCACACACCACACACATGAATAAGAAATCCTCAATGAAGCCCTTCACTTTGTGTCCCCTGAGTTTGTGTGGCATTTTGCATCATGCACCAATGGCAAGCAATGGTGAATGGCTGTTCATGTCCTATGTTATGGTATAGTTACCTTCTTGCAATGCTGCTTAAACCCTATGCACTAAGGAAACACACAGTTAAAGTAGAATAAAGGCATCATAAAAAATATTTTTAGTCTGTTGACTATATCAATATGTAACTCTATATATGTACTATTGACACAAATCATTTGAGTACTGTTTTTATTAGATAGAGCTGGATTCAAACATTGTATCATCTGGGCTCAAAATAAAACTCAATGGCCTTAAACTTGTGGCCACAGTGTCAGCTAAGCAGCAAGTGTGTTTGCTACACTCATCACTATCCAAAGTGCTGGTTGCTGCAACTATCCACTTAGCATGTTTGTGCGTAGAAAAGCAAACCAGTAAAAATCTCATAATTTTATCAACAAAGCAGAGGCCCATGTTTGTTCGTTGCTTAACTACATGCAAATGGGGTAAATGTTATAAATGCTTTTTTAAGGTTAGACAATTTATGACACATTTCTGATATGAACTATTTATGAACACCAAAGCATCTGTTAGCTGTATCTACCACAGCCAGTATGGATAAGTACTTCTGAAGTTCAACTAAGAGTCCTTAAATGTGTATCCTGTATGTGTAAATGCTTTGCCATTAATCGCTCAAACCAGTTGCTCTGTGGTGCACTATGGAAAGTGATTATTAGCATATACTGTATTACTTGTGTTGACTGCCCATTTAGTCTTCATCTCATTAAAGTATATGTAAAAACACAACCAAAGGGAAGGCACTTTTTAATGACTGAACACAGTCAGTTGTTACCTGCACCCATGCACTTGAAACTTGGTATCTCAGTACTTTTTCAGAAATATCAACCACACTACAGAATACTACAAATGCTTTGTTACATACCATGTATATCTTTATTCAGTTTGTCTACTACTTCTAATAATGTGGACAGCAGTTATTCGCAAATATGAACACTCAAAAATAATCACAAAAAATGTCTTTATGTGACAATGTAAGTGTGCAATGTACGCAACATACTGCAAAAAATGCCTAATTTCTGTACATGCATTCCCGACAGCTGTTTGCATGTAGTTTGTAAAGCTGTCTCTTAAGGTATACCTGTGCATTGGAAACACAACAGGAGATACTACATCCACACTTTGCACACCACTTTCATAACAGGATATGTCAACCAGATATTATAATGATGATGACATTATCTATTAAGGCAATTCTGACAAGACAAACACATACATTAGTGGTGTTACAATCATCATATACTGTGTTTTACAGATGGGAACAAAATAATTACATCTGCAATAGATTATCACAGCATCCACATTATGTATGGATCTCTATGTGTGTGTGTGTGTGTGTGTGTGTGTGTGTGTGTGTGTGTGTGTGTGTGTGTGTGTGTGTGTGTGTGTGTGTGTGTGTGTGTGCATAGCCAGAGGAACATCAGTCTGTACCCTACTATCAACAGTCTAGTACCATGCAGAACTTTAATATCTTGACAGTCATGTATGGCTACCCATGCATTTCATACAGGACTCCAGACATCTTCTCCCAAACATCCAGTGATGATATCATCCACTATACATTGTCCAGCAGCAATGTAAAAGTCAGACTTTTGCCATGGCTGTTGTGTTAAATAATAATTTATAATCTCACTGTGGTCAACTTGTGTGTGCCTAGTCAGGACAGTGTAACTGTGTATCATACAGTCCCATTGAGTGCAACGATTTTGACAGTTGTACATGCCTACACATTCATTTTATTCAGGCATTCTAAAATCTTCTCTCAAGCAACAAGTGATCATGTCGTCCATTACAAATTGTCCATGAGGATTGTAAATGTTAGGTTTGTGCTGTGGTGCTTGTGATAAATAATGAATACTTTAGTTGGTGTATTTAGCTAAATAGGGGATCTAATCTCACTGTAGTCAACTGGTGTGTGTCTGTGTTCACTTGGTTGACATTCAAGAGACCATCTTACATAAGCATGTGGGACACTGCTGTTACAATCTTTTTCTCACCTGACACTGCTAATGTCATCAGCTATGAAGTGCTATCAGACAGTATAAAAGCCAGACTTGTGCTGTGGCACTTGACTTTTGTATAGTGCTCTGTAAATAGTTACATAGGAGTTCTAGTCTTTCTGCTGTCGACTGGTGTTTGTTCACTTGGTTGACATTTGGGAGATCATTTTACACCAGCATATGGGACACTGCTACTACCATCCTCTTCTTACCAGACACTGCTGATGTTATCAGTTATAAAGTGTTGTCAGACACTAAAAAGGCCACAGTTGTGCTGGGGCTTTTGTATTAAGTACTGTGCTTTGTAACTAGATAGGTATGGGTTTTATTCTCACTGCAGGCAACTATGTGTGCATTCAGCAATCACAATGGTGACAATTTTAGAATGATATGTGAACTCAAAGCTATCTTAGACCCTCATCAGAACATCTTGTGATAGTATACATTGATTATGTCATCGTGCATAACATACACTCTGACAATATTCAAGACAAACCTGTGCTGTGGCAGTAACATTAACTACTGTGTTTATAAGCTGCTTTTCCTACACATGTAGTGGTTCTAATCTAACAGCAGGCAAACTGTGTGTCTATACATGCAACTATAACTATTGAGGCAATTTTACACAGGGATGTGACTCTACATCTCTGTCCCACACTCCTCCCAACATGTTCTCCTTAGCATGCAATTGCGCTATCATACTCCATAAAGTGTAATGTGACAATGTTACAGTTACACATCTGTGGGGTTTCTACTGTGACATTGCATGGCATTTAGCTTCTATACCTACACAGGTATAATGTTTAAATCAGGCCCAGACCACTGGTGTGTGTGTGTGTGTGTGTGTGTGTGTGTGTGTGTGTGTGTGTGTGTGTGTTTGTGTGTGTGTGTGTGTGTGTGTGTGTGTGTGTGTGTGTGTGTGTGTGTGTGTGTGTGTGTGTGTGTGTCTGGTTGGTGGTACATTATGGTCATTGTATGAGCTTTGGAATGGCTCTTCATTTCACTACCAATTGGGGAACCTTTCACGTAGCCCCATGAATCCACCATCCTCCTTTTTCTTCTGGCCACATGAAATCCATCCTGCAGAGGAGAGGAAAATATTCTCATGTCAAATATACATGCACACATCATGATTCAGAGTCCTTACATGAGCCTCTGCAAGCCATCTTCACATCACTGCATGTGTGAATTGCTGATTCTGTCATGGTGTGGTGCACATATCCCATATGGACAGTGGCAGCATGTAATGCAATCCAACAAATAAGCACATATGCACAATAGTCTTATTATCTTTCATAATATAGATATAGCAATTTTTAAATGGTATAACAATGGATGGAATTTCATGTGATGTTGGCCTTTTGCCTAATAATGTCCTATGCCCCTATGAACGGTTGACATGTGAATGTTGATAACATTGACATGTCAGCGTACCTCTCAACCTGTTAATGCAAGAAATTTGGACAAAGCCTAAAATAATGGGGGTACAAGGGCCCAAAAATAGGGACAGGATTTAAATATTGCTCTTATAAACTTGGAAAGCTGCTAGAATAACAAGATTTAAATTGTCCGCATTTTATGAAGAATATGAAGTCTGAATCTAAAATACATGTTATTATTTGGTCATTATTTAGTGACTTCAATCCTCTGTGATCTGCCAGAAAACAACAGATTTTATGAGAAACAGACTAAGTATTTGAGGCAAAAATCTGGACATTCTGCAAAATCCTGTACAGTTGGAAGGTACAGACATGTACTATATTGAGGTGTGGAGGTACAGTATGGCTACATGAGGGTATTGCAATATATGATGGGAGGTAATATATTGATGGCCATTGCTGCCATTACATTAAATGCTCCTTTCATAACAGCTGTAGTAATATGCCTCCTGATAACTGTTGACATACACTTTTGTGTATAATTATGGTGTATTAGGGCATGTGTTGTTGTACTGGAGCAGGTCAACCTTCTACATAGTTCACATTCTGCCATCACAGTGGCACTTGTACTGTGGAACAGTTATGCATATGTCTATATACCATCATTAAATGTTTGTGACAGACATCAATATAAATTCATATTGATCACAGGTTCACATAAGTCTTGTCTCATATACATGTTGTTATGCTGTGAGATACACAACCAATGCATCGCATGTTTTGATTCAATAGCAACCTTGTGGAATTAATTGTATGTGCAGTTGTGTTGCTATACCCAAAGATTATTGAGGTGGTCAGCAACACCATTGTGTGACTATTAGCATTTATGTCAGGAAATGTTCTGCATGAGCCACAAACAACTGATCTCTTATCTATCCTTATATGGCATCATGCCAATTAAACAGCTTGCCCTTGGACTACATATAGGCATATGCTGTACAATTGATGTACGTATATGACATTGGTACAGTTGTATGACTGTGTGCATAGTACCAGTGTGTGGAATGTAATGAATTACCAATAAATGTGAAATGTTAAGGGGAATACACAACTAAGCACAGATCTGTGTGTGGATGTCACCAGACATATTCAACTGCAATAAATAATCGGTCAGCTAGTTGACAATTTCTCAAATGTCATCCCTTTGTCACCACAGACCATCAACCAAATTAAACATGCAAACATTACTCAGTTTTTATTCTAAGGAGGGACGCTCATCTGTACGCTCTCTACAGCTAACACAGAATCAATATGCCCTGACAACATCAATGCTTGCATATACAGTGACTCAAAACATGACCTACTAGTTACAGTTGGATACATACTTTTCCACAGCCTCCAGAGAGCCTATTTTCTCATAGAATGGTGTACATCAACATGCATACTTCTGACTGGGGGTGACCATTACCTGATGCATGGAGTTATAGACCCATCCTGACTCTCCTCATCTGTGAGGTAGACCAATGAGTTATCATAGACCTTCTCTTAAAGGACACAGGTAATATCCTGATTGTGCACCAAAGATATTTATGATTTGTTTAGGCTACATCATGTCTGTTACATCTGTTTGATGTCCTCAAGAAGGTCAACAAGAGCATGCATGATGACAACACTTTTATCCTGTATAACTTGACCAGGCCAATGCATTTGTTACAAAGGCACACTCAGGTATTACTGAGAAACTGTCACAAGTGCCCATAACCACCTACATCACCAAGTGGGTAGGCCACTGGATTGCATATATGACAGATAAATATGGTAAAGCATGTGAAGTGACCTCTATCCAGAGTGCATTGATCAGGTTCGTACATCAGTGCTCTGTGATAGGCCCTTTCCTGTCCATTATTTAAGTCTCAGTCAAAAAATAATGACTTGTACATCCTTTGTCCAATCTGTTTTGTAGAGGACTGTAAGTTGTAGACAGTCATTGACTCCAAGTGTGATATTGGTATAATACAAACAGTATCAACCCACACAAAGGATTGCTGCCACAGCCATGTAGACACAGTAGATGAACAAAAATCATGGGGGGGGGGGCAATAGTCCCATTATAAAACCAAATACACAAGCTAATTATAATATAAACAGCACACCCCATTGAGCAGACCAAGTGTCATGTGAGCTGTGTACTTAGGTAGATGATATATATGCGGAATGTCACCAGCATGTGCCCTCAATGGTGACTACTCCATTGCATGTAGCACAAGTCCAGAGTATGTGCTGGACATTCACATCAAAGGCCATTATAGTGCCATAGTTATCAGCCCTCGTCACACCATTAACTGAGTACAATGCATCTTTTTTCATTTAGTTCCCAACACATCTTCCAGGGATGTGTTACTTGAGTGCACTGCATTTGTCACAGTGATCTCTCACACATCTTATCGGCCATACCTAAGTATTCTTTTTGTTGCATAACCATTAGTGGTTGATGTTGCAAAACACCCTTCAAGGTGTTATACAAGATGCATGTGTGATATGTGTTCCTGTAATGCACACAGCAAATACATAGCTAAATGACAACATTGATGGCATGGGTTACATTCATGCAAGTGTGGATTGTGCCATATATATGCCATGCACATCTGTCCACTAGCCAGGATTGCTCATAATTTCAAATACAGGTGTAACATTGTCCCTCCTAACACCTCCAAAAAATGTTAATTTTTGAGGAAGGTGTGTTTGGTTCCCTCATAGATTGCTTAAAAATCATGACAGCTGTACAAGTGTGTTCTTGCAGAACCACAATCACATGTGCTATGTCAAAGACATGAATTAATGGTGGCATTATGCTGATATTGTCCATGATTGTATCTGCGTCAATCTACTGCTGTCTATGACCCTGTTACTATGTGTCCCACTTGGTTGAGACCTATGCTGACATTACATTCATATTCAGGCAACTCATTTTACACAGCTTTACAATATGCACATACCCTCTACTGTGTATACAGTCCTTGACAAATGTCCTCTCCATTGTTCATGTCAGGATGCTTATATCACAAAGAGTCTTCTCCATTGATATGCAACTTTGTGTGACAGTCACATAACATACAGTAACTGTGTGATGACATGGCTATACCCACACAGGAGGTGTACACAGCGGTATGCACTGTATCATGCAGATATGTGATTACTGTTCATGCTACAACTGTCTTGTCTTTGTGGTATACATACATTGACATGCTCTCATAGCATCATAGGATCGTAGGATCATAGGAGATTGCTAGGCTAATGGCTCTGGGGCTCTTACAAGCCTAGCAAAGAGTTTATCCACAAAAGAGAAACCTCAATCAGCACCTGTCACCCCTGTCATTGAGGGACACAGTTGGAGCCCCTGGGCTAGATTTATGGTTGCCCATCCACTCATCAAGGTTGTGCTTGAATAGGGTCAGTGACATATTTTGTTTGACGTGTATGGGGACTCTATTCCAGAGATGGGGTAGCATCTGGGAGACAAACATGTATCTCCAGCAGGTTTTGTTAATGTCACATATTAGATTTAAGCCTTTCAACTGGGTACTATGTGAGGAGTTAGACTTATGGATATGGAGCATCTCTAGTAGACCAGGGTCTGAGATTGGCTTGTAGGTGAGACGCAGATCACCTCTGGGCAATCTGTATGATACAGAGTAGAGTGATAGTGATTTGAGCTTGTCCACATAGGACAGGTGTTGGAGGCCATAGATTATCTTTGTGAGGTATTTCTATGGCCTTTCCAGTTGGTGCAGGTGTTTGGAAAGGTACATACCAGACAGGGCATTGTACTCAATTATTGGCCTAATGAGGGAGGAGTACAGAGAGGTAATAACCTCTTTTCTTTCTGGATGCAATTCCTTTACTTATGAGATGAACCAAGGAAAAGACTTTTCTGAACACTGCCACTACAGGATGGTCAAATGTGAGATTGTTGTCAACTTGTGTACCCAGGTCTCTCACCACAGGTTGTGTGCTTAGGGGGTTGCTACTAATGTGGTAATCAGTAGGGGCCATGTTTTTGCAGAATGGTATGATAATACATTTTTTGCATTTAACTTAAGGCCATGACTTTGGCACCAGTCATTTGTTGCTGTGAGACCCTCATGAAGTATGTTAACATCATTTGGGGAGTCACTGACAGCACCCAACTTACAGTCATCTGCAAACTTGGTTAGCCACAGGCCTTTTGTCTTTGCCTGAACCTCTGAGAAGTAGATGCCAAATAACAGGTATCCCAGGACAGATCTCTGGGGGATACCACTAGTGACAGGTCTGTGTTGGAGGTAGTGGCACTTATTTTGTCATTCTAGGTCCTATCAGTGAGCCTGATGGCCAACAACCTGATGAAATAAGGATTTACGCCAAGTTCTGTTAGCTTTTCAATGATGTCTGAGTTGGGGATTGTGTCAAAGGCTTTGGCCATGTCAAGGTAAGTTGTATGTACTGACTTTCTCTCATCCAGTGCCTTGGTGACAGTCTCAAAAAAGTCAACCAAGTTCAACAGTTAAGATCTGCCCTTGACGAATCCGAACTGGGTGGGGTTAAGTGCTTGGAGAGTGCCTATGTCCTTCTTTATGAGGTCCATAATATTATGCTCTATAGTCTTACAGATCAGACTTGTCAAGCTAATGGGGTGATAGTTTCCAGGGTCAGTAGTGGCACCACCTTTATGCAAAGGGATGACAGTGGCAGTTCTCCACTCTGCTGGAAGGAAGCTTGTACTTAGGCTATGGTTGAATAGGGTGCTCAGTTGTGAGGCTAGTTCTTGCTGGAGATGTTGCAAATACAACCTGGGATACTATCATGTCCCATACAAGCTGTGTTCTTTGCCTTGGATAGGGCCTTTAACACTTTATCTATGGAGATGTGAAGTGCAGGATACGTATTGGGGATGTTGAATGGGCCTTAGGGGGTCAGGGGGGGTTTGCACTGAACCTGTCTGCTAGCAGGCTGGCTAAGTCAACAGATCAGTGTAAGTTTATCGTTAAAAACTAATTTGGAACAAACCTGGGCTTTGCCATCAAGGTTTCTGACATAAGTGAAAAAGGCTTTATGGTTAGCCTTTGTTTCGAAGGCTAGTTTCAATTCATAATTTGGTTTGGAGGTTTTCATTAGTGATTTAATTTGCTTGTTGAGGCTAAGGGGGAGTTTTTCCATATGGGAATTTTTACCTTTTTACCCTTGAAGAACAGTTTCTTCCTTTTGTTGTAAAGCCTGTTGATAGAGGATGCCCACCACGTAGGTTTGTGTGTCCTTGAGGAACAGGTTTTAGTTCTATTGGGTATGGCTGAGTCCATGCAGTTGTACAGGTGCTTGTATACTGCATTGGCATACTATTCAGTATATTTGTCTGCATCCTCTGAGGGGGCGGTGGTGTGAAACTACTGATACCATCCCGTAGAAGGCGGTAGTCAGTTTCTGAGAAGTTTTTTTGCCATGTTATGGCTGGGGGGTTGGACGGGATAGACACTTCGAATGAGACAGACCAATGGTCTGATCTCATCAGGGAAGAACTTACTATGAGGATGGTGCAGCAGTCACCCATATTGGTGAAAAACAAGTCTAGAATGCTATCTCCCCTTGTGGGGGATGAGACAAGCTGGTCTAATGCATTAGAACTGATGAAGTCAAGGAATTGTTGGGTGAGTACATTAGAGCAGGAATAGTTCACTCAGTTTATGGTGGGGTAGTCGAAATCACCAAGGATCAAGGTGTCACGGGGTACCTTGATGGACTCAAGTAGGTACAGGTAGGAGGAGTTGGTGTCCTGAGTCATGGAGGGGGTCTATAGCTGACTATAACTTGGATGGGTGTCTTGCCAATTGTCAATTGCATCTGGAGAAGTTCTAATGCATCATGCTGGCAAACCAGTCTGGAGGTGTGCTTGTCTTTAATGAAAATAGAAACTCCACCACCATTAGTCTTCCTGACCTCATTTTGAGGTAGGAATGTGTGGAATGAGGTATAGCCTGGTAAGGCAGGGGTGCTTTCTGCAGCCTTGAACCAAGTTTCTGTGACTGTACAGATGTCAGCATTTTCCAGTGCTAGGAGAGCCACCAGTGAGTGCATTTTCAGGTCAAGGCTCCTAGCGGTAAGCAGCATGACCTTCTATTTGCTTTTTGACAGATCTTTTGTGATGGAAGTTTTGCCTGTGGGACATTGTCTAAAAAGGCACAATGGGGGAGGCAAGAGCCTTGGACGGAATCCTGATTCCCAGAGGTAACAAGTAGAGGCTAACTCTGGCAAAGCATCGGGGCCTGTCAACCATGTCATCCCGGGCAGACAGATACTGGATATCCTTGGAATGATACCAGAAACTAAGCCAATTGTTGAAGTCAATTTTTTTTTGTTGGTATTGTGGTATCTTTCTTGGTGAAGGTAGGATACTGTTTAGGGCTAGGGACATGCCTGTCTGGGACACATACTCTGACAGCTCAATCATGTCTCTCTTTATATAGTCCAGGGAGGTAAGTCTCAGGTCATTTACACCAACATGAACATTGACAGAGTCATACTTGTACCTGTTGTGGAGAGACTTAAGTGCGTGCATGATGTAGCAGATTCTGGCACCTGACAGACAACTGACCGTGAACTTCTCCTCATTGAACCTGGTGTTGGGGACATCAGTGTGTCTCACAATTGATTTGTCAATGACTAGTACGTTTGGTTTAATGTTGCACTTTATGGGCTGTATGACTTTATTGTTATGCCTTATGGGCTGTGTTTGTGAGACACTGGTGTGTTGTCTGCTGTGTGTGATGTGTTTGGTGCTGTGTGTGGAATGTCTGTGAATGTGTTTTGGAGGCCTCTGCTGTTTAGGTAAGTTTTGATTGAGGACCTCTGTATATGTGGGTGTGTGCTGCGCTTGACTATGTGATGTGGATGGTGTGGTGTTTGTGCTGGTAATCTCCTCTTTGTCAGGGGTACTGACTGAGGTGCGAGAGAGCATGGATTCCATTTTACTGATATAGATGCATTTTTCGCAAGTAGAATTATGTGCTTTGAGAAGAGTGTTGTCGGTGAACATGAGGCAGTTGCTACACTGTCTCGTTAAACTCATGTCGACCAGGCTGGGAGGAGAAACTGATGGGAATTGTCCAGACATAGTGTTCTGAAACTTGGATGGACCTGGGGAGAGAGGTTTTTGATAAGGGTTTGTCCACAACAATGTAGAGCACAAAAACCTTTACAATGTAAAATAATTGGCCTGAAGCCCAAGTGCTAAAACCAAAACTAAGAGGGATAGTAATAAATACAGCAGAATAAAACCAATTTAACACTTAAGAGTAAGGATGAAGAATACAATAAGTAAATGAAAAGGTCTAATTTTTTTTTGGGGGGGGGGTTTGTGGAAAGGGAAGGATAATTCAAGATTAAGAAGCTACGAAACTAAGTGGGTTGGCCTTCCCAAATACTCTGTCAGTACACAGTAGAATGAGCTGATGGAACTGGGAGGAGTGTCCAAACTCAAAGAAGCAAGGGGGTAGTCATAATCAAATGCTTAGTACAGTAAGCAAATGAGATGCACTGCGAGGAGTGTCCAAAATCAAATTAACAGCAGGGGTGGGCAATTCCAAAGTCACCAAATTTAAGAACATAGCAACACTAGGGTGGGAGGGTGGCAAAAATAAAATGCTGACATGGAGAAAAGCAATCTCAAACAAATCAATAAATGCAACACAGTATTTTTAATTAAAACAAAATGCAGACACGGAGAAAAGCAATCTCAAGCAAATCAATAAATGTAGCACGGTTTTGTTAAGTAAAACAAACTGCAGATACAGAGAAAAGCAATCTCAAGCAAATCAATAAATCCAGCACAGTTTTGTTGACTATCACTGATAACAGATTAAGTGCCAAAACATATACTTATAGGTTTTCTGTATCAAAATGGCTATTGATTCAGTCACAGTTAGGCCACAAGGAGCAGCTACGATACTGATACTGTCTCAGAATTGTAACTCCTTATACAGTAGTATTAATGAAAACTTAAGAGCCTCAGGGAATCAGTAACACAAACAGCTGTGCTCACACCTTGGCTAGGTTGGTTTTAAGAGAATGTAGACCAATCCCGCTATGAAACCAGCTAACAGAATATAGACAGTGGCCAGAAATATCAAGCAAATCAATAAATGCAGTACAGTTTTGTTAACTAAAACAATCTGCTATACATTACAATGTTTCACCTGTCCTCTTTCCCTCTGTTCATTCCTACAATTCATCTGTGTGTCCCTTTTCAATACACACACTTCCCCTAAATAATTACTTATAATGCAGTCTATGTACCCTTGCTGATCAGTTGCAAAACATTTATTCAGTATGTCTGAAACAGGTTTCCACACTACTTTGCACTGTATAAACTTTCATGTAATGTTTTGGAACTATATACATTGCTTTACTAAAAACCCTGGTAGTTTTCTGCACAATCCTGCAGACCTAGTTTGCCCATGGGTAAACAGGTGCACATATCTGCAAGTGATCATGTTTCTTTAAACAGTTTCCTGGCTAGTTACACAGTTTCTGACCACAAAACCATGCTTGCTTACATTTGATTGTGATGTGCAGCTTGCATATGCAATGGCTACCACTGTTTATTATGCAAACACATAAACACCATGTAGGCTTTGGGTTAAGCCTACACAGAGTTTATTGAATTCATCAGGCATAGTTTTTTTTTTTAATTTAAAAGAGTGGTAAGACTCTGGAAAAAGTTGTGTGAAGAAAATGTTGGCCAATTTTCTTTGTTGAAAATGGAAAACATGTTATAAAGGAATTTTGTATTATGGTTTCTAAATATATGTACTGAAACAAACACAAAATCAGAAACATGACATTGTCATATATGACAGCAGCAGGATTTCAATGTGCTAGGGCATGCTGTTAGGCTATGGTTAATTATAGCATGCAGGCAGACACTGTGCAGAGGCAATACAAGTGTGACCTATGCCAAATATGAGTTATGCCAAAGACAAAAAAAAAAAACTATGTTGCTTCCAAAATCAAGTGAGAGGTGAACATCTTGTAGGTAGGTGATTCACTTAATTGTATTTTGATGTAAAATACTGGGGAGTGGTTAAGACTTTTAGTGTTAGTCATAAAGTGTTAGGCTAAGGGTTGAGGAAGGAGTCTTTGGGATAAGATTTAGGTTGGAATTTTAGGGATAGGGAAAATTTTATGATTATGGCTAAGGTTGGATTTTTAAGGTTAAGGAAGGGTTCTTGGGAATATATATATGTGTACAGAGTTATAGGGTTAGTGAGAGGGTTTGAGATCAGAGTTAGGAATGGAGGTTTAGGACTTTAGAGAAGGATTTAAGGACAGGGTTAGGAAATGAGCCCTAGGGTTAAGGACAATATTTAAGATTAAGGTTAGGACAGAGCCTTAGGGTTAAGGACAAGATTTAAGATTAAGGTTAGGACAGAGCCTTAGGGTTAGGGGCAAGGTTTCCAGATCAGGGTTAGAGACAGAGACAGAGACAGAGATAGAGATAGAGATAGAGGTTTAGGGTTAGGGAGGCAGGGAATATTTATGGCTAAGGGTTGGTTTTAGGATTAAGAGGAAGTTTTGTGGTTAGAATGAGATTTTTAGCATTAGAGTTGAATGGAATTTTCGGGTGAGAGTAAATACAGTGAAATGGTATCAGCAGCTTATAGTTTGAAAGTGTTAGTCACATTCCCTTTCCAGGAAGTTAGATATGTAAATGAGTTATTCCTGAATGTTATAAGTAAATATTGCCACATTACGGTGTGTAACCATATGTGAAGGAAATAGTATGAGAAGCCTGAAGCAATCAGCAAAACCAGATGGTAATAGGTCAAAAGGTGATCGACATGAACTACAGTGATAGAGATGTCTTGTTTTGTAGGTTCAGAAAGGTGGATGGCTATAATACTAGAGAGTTGTTGATTGGTAGGCTAAGACAAGCATTTAAAACTTCCATCAATGCTTTTAAATGCAAAAGAAGAATTATGGGCAGCTATCTCAGTCTGTTAGCAAACAATAATTGCTTAACGTAAGTGCCTTTTCATATAACAGGTTTCTTTATTATTTTCTTCTTTTTTCTTCAGCCTTGCAGCTACTTGGTATCAAGAAGACTACTTCTGGAAAATATATTTACAGTGATGGGACAAATTTGCCCTTTTCTGATGCCGAGGCATACTGTACAAATGCTAACAGTGCACTTATTAATCCAAAGACACAAGAAGAGAATAGAGCTGCACAACAATTTGCTAAGAAATATGATTCACTAGCCTATCTTGGAGTTAATGATAGAATGAAAGAAGGTACATTTGTGTATCAGGATGGACAGAGATTGACATACACAAATTGGGGAAGTGGTGAACCTAATAATTACAATAATAATGAAGACTGTGTGACGGTATCCACAGATGGAGAGTGGAATGATGTACCATGTTCTTTACCATATGTGGTGGTGTGTGAGTTTTGAAACAGTACAGCACACTGAAGTGTTTTGAAGTTACCTTCCTTTTTTTTGTCTTGGTGGTTTAGTAAGCATATTCCAGAACTGATGATATTTCTAGCTCATCTTTAGCTACAGAATATAAATAAAAAGAACAATGTGTTAAAGCTAAAAGCAGAACAAAATGGTTAAAAACAGTCATCAAACACTTTAACATATTTGCTACAACTCACAAACATTTTGGTTCTAGTTTATTGAATGCTAAATTTTGAAAAAAGTACACATTTCATTAAGGCGTCAAAACTAATCAACATCTAGTTACATGAATCAAGCTCCCCTAAACTATACACAATTTTTTATCTATCAGTTAGAAGTGAATGGCAATTAACAGCTCAAAGAAACCTACAAGAAAATTTGAATTGCCTTACAGTTCTCTACTTCCTGGTTTACTGAATGTAAGATTTAGATATAAAGTACAGTTGTGTCTCCATTTACCATAATTGTAGATTTTCAATTAGATCAATGCTACAGTACTAATTATTGGGTCTTCCTGCCATGACTATCAGTGTCTTTTTTACCACCCCCCCAGCTGGTGGGCATCCACTGCAGACCAATATCTGGAAGTTGTGATATAAAAAGGGTGTCATCCAGCACTATTTTCTGGTATATCTTGTCCACACTGAGATGTTCAATTGTCCTTAGGTGGAGCACAACTTTCTGAAATTTCCTAACTATTATGCAGGGACCCAGCCCTAAGGGAAAGGAATGGAAGGAGGTGAGAATGATGAATGTGATGATGGATCACATCCCAGTCTGAGGTATAAAGAGCAAGAGAGTGGAAGGAAGGATGGTGGGAAAGGGTACTTAATCACTGATCTCGTTAAAAAAAGACAATGGGAATGGAAATCTTTGTAGAGAATCTGCTTTCCACAAAGAAAAGGCAATTATTAATGTCTGTATACATGAATAAGTATTATTCACAAGGAAAAGAGAAAAATGTGACAGATGAGGTAGTTATCTGAGGCTTCTGAAATCTCTAGCAATTCGAGTCGACAGGCAGAATGATGATGTTAAGAATGCATTGCGGAGTATCGGACTACAAGGCAAGGAAGAACCAATGATGGCACTGTCAGGTGCCCTTTCTATAGCCTGTTGTTCAGACATCAGTCTGCAACAGATGTCTGCCAGCTGTAGATTGATGAAAAGACTCTGGTATTCAGGCTGTCTGCAAGCTTCTGAAGAGCAGAAAGACCCACAAATTACTGCTACAACATTGACTACAATGGACTTATACTGTTAATAAGGAACACACACAGCTGTGCAATGTGTTACCAGTGATTTCTCTACTTCTTATGTAGTATTTTGTCGGGTGCAACACAGTGACATAGTCACAACAGACACATATGTTCCCTAAAAGTTACACTTCGTGGAATCAGCCCTCATTTGTTTTACTATGCAATGGTCTCATATTTAACAGCAGTTTAGCCATTCATTTTTTTTATGTCATCATTTAGTTGTTTCTCTTGCTGTGAGGCTCCCATACAGCTGATCAAGTTGAAATTGTTCGAGTTTCAGTTGCCTGAAGCAAATGATGTCAAGGACCATAATGTTAATCACTGTTTTCCTTAGGGATTCATTGCCAGTGTGATTTCTAAGTGTGGACTGACAATGATCCATTTCTTTTGGGAGATTTCTCCCTTCATTTACATGGTGCAGCCATGGAGTTGGTATATATACACAGTATTGGAGGTTTGGGGGATATCCCCCTGCAAAAAATGTTTGAAGATAACTTTGCTCCCTTCTATGTTACATGCATTATTTTTGACATTTTTAATGTTTGTGGTTTTACAGTGCAATGATCCATAGTAAAGCCATAGAAATGGATGCTTTTATCAAAGGCAGGATACGGGACTTTGTCCATTGTCTAACTACAAAGGATGGGTCATGTGTTCAGTCTTTCATGTCAAGGGCACTGCTTTGCATTATTAAACTAATAAAACCCAAATATAGGAGCTACAATTCTGCAGAATATGTTGGTAATTTGTTAAACGCTGGTGTCGTGTGGAAGTATGGAGTAAAAAATGGTAGTTTTCAAATGCAAAATACTAATGAAAACCGGTAGTAATACAATCAGTGCATAAATCTAGCAATGTGGTGCAAGGGATTTGATCCAAAATGCAAAATGCCAAGTCCCACATTTTATGATAGTCAGATAATTCATATTTTTGAGAAAAACCTGAATTTCATTTTTATTAAAATGGAAAAAATATACCCTATTCATGATGTATAGTGGACAAACCAAAATATCATAGTATGTAGTTGAGTGCTTTCACAGTGTTCTGGTTAACTTATGCATTACAATATTATATAATAAAAGTAGTCTCCGCAATGGTTTATATAGTTATTCATTCTGTTTTGTATTATTTTATTTTCATTTAAAGTCTAACTGAGTAGATGCCATTTACTGTTGAGGTTTTAGGAGATTACATTCCATTTTAGTCTGTCAACCCAGCACACGTAAAGGAAATACAAAACATGGGACTTAAAAAAATTATTAAGGCATAAGAAAATATATGTACGAGTTATATGCCTCAGGTGTGATTAAAAATAAGTACAGAATCACAAAAGTGAACACTTTTAAATAAATAAATTAATAATCTTATTAACCTTAGAAGGAAGCATCAGTCCAGATTATTGAGAACAAGTGAGAGCAAGGCTGTGAAGCTACAAAGATGTATATATATATATATATATATATATATATATATATATGTGTGTGTGTGTGTGTGTGTGTATATATATATATATATGTGTGTGTGTGTGTGTGTGTGTGTGTGTGTGTGTGTGTGTGTGTGTGTGTGTGTGTGCATGTGTGTGCGTGTATGTGTATGTATAAATATAATATATATATATATATATATATATATATATATATATATATATATAGATGGATCTAGGACTATTGAACGAAAGTTCAATAGTCTGCATCCACAATACCCAAACGCACTTTAACGAAAGTGCTTTTCACCGAAAAAGTGCTTTCATTAAAGACCGTTCCAAAAAAAAAACACTAAATCTTCTTTTATGCAGGGAGGCAAGCCCCCCCTGCACCCCCCATGTGGGGGGCAGTGCCCCCCCTACTTTTATATTCTCACTCCGAGGTCGCACTACAGTGGGGAAAAGGGAATTCTCACTTAACCGCACCATAGTGCGACCGCCACAACCAGCATACATAACTGAAAGTGCTGCTTCGGTGAACAGCACTTTTGGTTATGTATGTTCTGTGATTTCTGCTTTGGCAGAAAGTGCCGTCGGGGATCTGTACGGATCCCATATAGATAGATATAGATATAATCATTAAAAAAAATGAAATGCAATGCAGACACATCTACAAGCAAAGTAGAGGTAATACAGTAGAAAGAGCATGAAAAAGATAAAGAGAAATAGAAAGGGACGTATTCTAGAAGTATTAGCACAAAGCAAGACATACAAGAAAGAAGATATAGCAAACGCAGTATACGATATGAGAAGGCAGAAAGCTGTAGGTAGTCCGTAACTTTGAATTGGCAGCATGGTGGCTTTGTGATAAGTGCTTTGCCTTATCGCTACAGGGTCCAGAGTGCAGACAGTCCTGATATCCTATCATTGTCTGTGTGGAGAGATTTTGTGATTTCTGTATGTAAATGTGGGATGTTCTACATTCCAGAACATGCTGCCTTTTTATCCTTGGTGTTGAAGATAAAAAGGGTATATGGAGTGTACCACTTAAAGCCTTTGTAGGGGAGGTGAGGTTTAAATGTAACAAACGGCTTTTATAAATTGGAGATTAGTAATCTCACAATTTAGCTTGTATTAAGATGATTACACAGATAGGCAGCTCAAGTTTTCTCCCCATGGAAAGTCCAGACACCACACTCTGAGTTGGAGAAAAGATAGCTAACACTTAGGTACTCTAAAATCTCTGCATGAATACATTTCTCCACTAATTTATCCACTGGGGAAAAGAAAAAATTTGGGTAAAAACTGTTGAAATCAATGAAATCCCATCCTAATCTAAAAGCGGAATAACAGCATTTTTCCTTTTACTTCCTATATAACACATTTCTTTACGGTGTTTAATCATGACCGATACAGGAAAAGCCAGTGCAGATGTTGCAGTCCTGAGATATGGGGGAGAGTTTATCCGAGAAACCTGATTCTTGTTAATGGTAGACAATGGCTTCTACTTCATAACAGAGGAGACTTTCTTAAAAGTCACATTTTGTGAAGTGTCATGAGCAGTGTTGATAGTATCATACTATTATGCAGAGCTACTGATTTTGGTAAAATGTTGTGAAATAAGATATTGAAGTGTTTGGCAATTTTGAATGAGGCTATATTTCAGTTTAGATTAGAGTTTCTTAAAAAGTGTGACCAGTCTCCCTGGAGAGACTCTGGCATGGCCTATTTCAGTGGATGCCCTGACCTGTTTCACAGCAGACTATGGGCTGTTTCAATGGAGGTGCTGGACTGTTTCAGATGAAATCCAGACATATCTGATAATGCTCTGCATTTCGGGTGTTAATTGTTTGGCATTGTTTTTATGCAGGATTAAGTTAAATGCAGAATAACATGAGTCTTTGAAGATGTCTGTCTGATTGAAAATCATCAGTGATAATGTCAATCAGCCCAATATCTGATAATTCAAGACTGTGAGTGTGTTTAGGGAGCACACAGCATTTTTCTGACATCTAGAAAAGGCTCAACTAATTACTTGTGTCATGGGGAAGGCTCACTGTGACGTAGTTCAGAAAGCTGTAAAAGATTTCCTTATATGTTTTTCTAGGACTCAATGAAAGGTTATTTGCCCAGCAAGAACTGTTTTGGATTGTTTTTGTTTTGTCATGAAATAATTCCATTTACCAGACTGAGGGCTTCTACTTAACTTTATTTTCTAAACATGACTAGAAAAGAATTGGTCCCATTTTGAATGAGGATGACAAATTGAAGACAAAAAAAAAATGCTTGTTACAGTTACCAACATGCTGACTCTGTGAAACATGGAAGCCACAAAATCACCCATGGCTTCTTTTATGAAGCCTGGTACTGTACTTCTGCAGTTTGCACCCCTTAACCGCTTGCATGCAGTGCTGCTAACCCCTTCATCCTGTCCTAATTATGATCGTGCACTTTGTGTGTGTGTGTGTGTGTGTGTGTGTGTGTGTGTGTGTGTGTGTGTGTGTGTGTGTGTGTGTATGTGTGTGTGTGCGTGTGTGAGGGTGTGCCATACTTCTCAACCTCAAGATACGTGGACAAAAGCTGTCAGGAGACAAAGACCCAAAAATAGGGACAGATTTTAATGTATTGCTCTTATAAACTTAGAAAGTTGCTAGAATAACAGGTTTAGATTTACCATATATTTTCTGAAGGATATGAAGTCATAAAGTCAAATGTCTTTGATCATTTTATGACTTCAGTCTCAATGTTTTGTCACAAAATCACACATTTTATGAGTTATAGACCAAAAATACAAGGCAGAAATATAGACATGCTGCAAAAAATATGCACAGTTGAGAGCTAATCATTTCTGGTTCCAGAGTAAGGAATTGTATATCCTTGTTGGATGATGCTCTGACTCCAGATGGAAAAGTCTGGAAGATGGTCATTGAAAGCAATCTGTTATTGTTCCAGGAACAGAGGTGAGGAGGGAGCCAGCCAGGAGTCCTGTCCCAGATACAGACTCAGATACTTTATCAGTTCTAGCAGTAATGTCAGCTGCTCAAGTTAATCTGCATCACTGCATAGCATAATAGCATACAGCTCAATGGAGAATTTACAGTTGGTAATAGTGCATTTCTTTGTGCCGGTCCCAAGTTCGGATAAATGGGGAGGGTTGTGTCAGGAAGGGCATCCGGCGTAAAACTCCATCAAAACATTTCATGCAGTCACCAAGAAAAATGTTTATACCGGATCGGTCAAGGCCCGGGTTAACAATGACCGCCACCAGTGCTGTTAGCCTACAGGGTGCTGATGGAAATTGAGCTACTGTTGGCCGAAGGAGGAGAAAAGGCTGAAGACATGGCCGAAGGCAGGATGAGAGGAGGAAGGCTAGGACTGTGGTAGTGAAGGTCGGAACTTTGAATGTTGGCAGTATGACTGGTATTGGGAGAGAGCTAGCTGATATGATGGACAGAAGGAAGGTTGGTATATTGTGTGTGCAAGAGACCAGATGGAAGGGGAGTAAGGCTAGGTGTATCAGAGGTGGGTTCAAATTGTTTTATCATGGTGTGGATGGGAGGAGAAATGGCTTAGGAGTTATTCTGAAGGAACAGTATGCTGAGAGTGTTTTGGAGGTGAAAAGAATGTCGGATAGAGTGATGTTTATGAAGCTGGAAATTGATGGTGTAATGATGAATGTTGTTAGTGCATATGCTCCACAAGTTGGGTGTGCAATGGATGAGAAAGAAAAATTTTGGAGTGAATTGGATGAAGTGGTGATGACTGTACCCAAAGGTGAGAGCGTGGTGATTGGAGCAGATTTCAATGGGCATGTTGGTGAAGAGAACAGAGGGGATGAGGAAGTGATGGGTAGGTATGGTGTTAAACAAAGGAATGCAGAAGGTCAGATGGTAGTGGATTTTGCGAAAAGGATGGACATAGCTGTGATGAATACGTATTTTATTATAAACACACCAAAAAGTTTATTATAAAGCTTTCGGGTCTCACACCCTTCATCAGTACAAATAAAATGAGCACATTCAGCATTTAAATAGGAGATTAAAATCAGGTCACCTGCTTCAGCCCACCCCTTCACTCATTCAGCAATCAATTTTTAAAAAGACATACATAAAAAACTTTTAAAACACATTTAAAAATACAAAAATGAAGTATTCACTTATTAAACATTTCTAATATCAATTCACTTGTACAGCAAAATAAATATTATATTTATATTTTATAACAATTCACAACTTCTCTCAACGTCTTTTAATCAAAACTGGCTTTAAACTAATAGCATTATTCAAACCAGGAAAACAGTCTGCCTGCAATCTAACTATCCATTCAAACTCTTTAAGTTCTAATAAATTATTCACATCATAACTGAAGCGCATTTGTCGCTTTTAAATAAAGGCATGAAATTCATTCCAAATGCTGCGGATAATGTTGTACAAGCTATTACAGATTTGAAACTTTTTTTAAGACAGGTTAGTTTAAAAATGCTTTTTAAAAATGACAATGTGAATATGTTAGATAGATGTAAGAGATTAAGTGTGTTTTCACCTAACTTGTGCCCTATCCTAATCTCTTTCGCTAATATCGTAGAGCATGAACTACGCAAATATTATAGTAAAAACATGATAAAAGGTAGATACAATATAACATATTCAGAGTACTTAGCTTTAAGGGATTTACAAACTTGTGACCGAATAATTGTAAAACAAGCAGATAAAGGGGGTGGGGTGGTTATAATGACCAAGGAAATATATTTTGAAAACTTTAAGCAACTTCTTGGTGAAGAGGATGTTTTTAAGAAAATAACTTTTCTAGAGGCACAGCAACAGATTGTAGTAGTTAATATGGCTATATATGAGCTACAACTTAATGATGATTTGAGTATTGATTTGTTTAACTATTTAGCTGCCCCGTGTCCTAGGATCCCCCAGATTTATGGTATTCCAAAAATCCATAAGGACTTAGAAAATCCACCACTGAGACCCATAGTATCAGGTGGTGGATGGATTACGGAACCCATTTCTAAATATTTGCAGAATGTACTGGGGAAATATATGCAAAAGTGTTCTACAGTACTTAAGGATACTAATGATTTTTTAGACACCTTGTTTAATTGGTGCAATCTCTATGAGCCAAAAGAATATATAATGGTAACCCTTGATATAACATCACTATTTACCGTTATACCTAATACATATGGTGTGGAATCGGTATGTAATTTTTTGAATGAGGAAATAAAAATGTGTGGAAGGGAAATAGAAAATATTTGCACACTTCTTGAGATAGTGTTATCACATAATGTATTGATATTTGATGGAGAACCATACTTGCAGCTAACTGGTGTAGTGATGGGTACCCCAGTTGCTAACACATATGCAAACCTAGTTTTGTATGAATGGGAGAAGGAGGCAATATTAAATAAAGATTTTCAACTAAATGAGAAAATACTTCTCTATAAGAGGTTTGTAGATGATTGTTTCTTGTTGTGGGGTGGCTCACAATCAGAGTTAAATGAATATTTACAGTATTTAAATACATCAACACATTTTTTGAAATTTAAAATGGAGGCATCAAATATTAATATAAATTATTTGGATGTGTGTTTATTTAAAAATGGAAGTATATTAGAATCCACAGTACACAGGAAAGAAGTAGATGCCTCAAGGTATATAAATAGAAGTAGTATGCATGCCCCCCACACTTTTAAGGGAATAATTAAGGTGCAATTTATAAGAATAAGTAAATTGAATACAGTTGAGAGTTACTTTAGAGAGCAAGTAAATAGCATGAAACAGGAATTTTATAATAATGGATATTCTGAACGAATTATAAATATGGCATATGAAGAGGTGTTAAAAGAAAGGGCTGATAGATATAGGCCAATATTAAGAGGGGGACTTATAAAAAATCAGGACAATATAAATAAGGGTAATAATGTGGTTAGATATCTCACTACTTTTAATCTGAATACTTATAATGTTTGTAAAATAATAGAAAGACATTGGCCTATATTAATGGCTATGCCAGAAATAGTTAGAATAGTGGGAGAAAGGCCAATATATGCATACAGGAATTCACAAACATTAAAACAAAAATTATGTTATAAAGATTTTAAATTAAATACAGTTAAATTAGAGACAACAGCAGGAACAAGAAAATGTTACAATTGTTCCTGTTGTAATGACCTATATGAAGGTACAGATTATTTTAAACACCCCACCACGGGAGAAGTATTTACAATGAAAGCACTGACAAATTGCAATATAGTACAAGTGGTATATTTGGCAACCTGCACATTATGTTCATCGTTCTATGTTGGTAAGACAACTAGGAAGCTTAAGGAAAGGATTACAGAGCATAAATCTGACATAAGAAGGAGTGTTATAACAAATGCATTAAGTAAACATATTCAAGATAAGGGAGAGCAGCATACTTTTAAATTTAGGATATTGGATATAGTACGAACAGGTCTAAGAAAAGGGGAGATGAATAATTTATTAGAACTTAAAGAGTTTGAATGGATAGTTAGATTGCAGGCAGACTGTTTTCCTGGTTTGAATAATGCTATTAGTTTAAAGCCAGTTTTGATTAAAAGACGTAGAGAGAAGTTGTAAATTGTTATAAAATATAAATATAATATTTATTTTGCTGTACAAGTGAATTGATATTAGAAATGTTTAATAAGTGAATACTTCATTTTTGTATTTTTAAATGTGTTTTAAAAGTTTTTTATGTATGTCTTTTTAAGAATTGAATGAGTGAAGGGGTGGGCTGAAGCAGGTGACCTGATTTTAATCTCCTATTTAAATGCTGAATGTGCTAATTTTATTTGTACTGATGAAGGGTGTGAGACCCGAAAGCTTTATAATAAACTTTTTGGTGTGTTTATAATAAGTTTGGAATATTTTGACAGTGACACCATTATTGTCTATTTAGTATATGAATACATATTTTAACAAGAGGGAGAAGCATAGGGTGACATACAAGAGTGGAGGAAGATACACACAGGTGTATTATATCTTATGTAGGAGGGCCAGTTTGAAGGAGATTGGAGACTGTAAATTGGTGACCGGAGAAAGTGTCGTTAGGCAGCATAGGATAGTGCTTTGTAGGATGACATTGGTTATCAAGAAGAGGAGGAGGAGTGTGAGGGCAGTACCAAGGATCAAGTGGTGGAAATTGAAAAAGGGTAATTGTGAGGTGGAGTTCAGGGATGAGTTAAGACAGGCACTGGGTGGCAGTGAAGAGTTACCAAATAGCTCGGTAACTACAGCAGAGCTAGTAAGGGAGATGGCTAGAAAGGTGCTTGGTATCACATCTGGACAGAGGAAGGATGACAAGGAGACATGGTGGTGGAATGAGGAAGTACAGGAGAGTATACAGAGAAAGAGGTTGGCAAAGAAGAAGTGGGATTGTCAGAGAGATGAAGAAAGTAGACAGGAGTATAAGGAGATGAGGTGCTTGGCAAAGAGAGAGGTGGTGAAGGCTAAGGATAAGGCATATGAAGAGTTTTATGAAAGGTTGGATACTAAGGAAGGAGAAAAGGACCTGTACCGATTGTCTAGATAGAGGGACTGAGCTAGGAAAGATATGCAGCAGGTAAAGGTGATAAAGGATAATGAGGAAACATACTCACAAGCGAGGAGAGTGTGTTGAGGAGATGGAAAGAGTACTTTGAGGGGTTGATGAATGAAGAGAATCAGAGGGAGAGAAGGTTGGATGATGTAGGGATAGTGAATCATGAAGTACAATGGATTAGCAAGGAAGAAGTAAGGATAGCTATGAAGAGAATGAAAAATGGAAAGGCTGTTGGCCCAGATGACATACCTGTGGAAGCATGGAGGTTTAGGTGAAATGGCAGTGGAGTTTTTAACCAGATTGTTTAATGAAATCTTGGAAAGTGAGAGGATGCCTGAGGAATGGAGAAAAAGTGTTTTGGTACCGATTTTTAAGAATAAGGGTGATGTGCAGAGCTGTAGTAACTACAGTGGGTACAACTGATCAGCCGCAGCATGAAGTTATGGGAAAGAGTAGTGGAAGTTAGGTTAAGAAGGGACATGATGATTAGTGATCAGCAGTATGGTTTTATGCCGGGAAAGAGCACTACAGATGTGATGTTTGCTCTGAGAGTGTTGATGGAGAAGTACAGATTGGGTCAGAAGGAGTTGCATTGTGTTTTTGGACTTGGAGAAAGCATATGACAGGGTGCCTAGAGAGGAGTTGTGGTATTGTATGAGGAAGTCGGGAATGTCAGAGAAGTATGTAATAGTGGTACAGTATATGTACGAGGGTAGTGTGACAGTGGTGAGGTCTGCAGTGGGAGTGACAGATGTGTTTAAGGTAGAGGTGGGATTACATCAAGGATCAGCTCTGAGCCCTTTCTTGTTTGCAATGGTGATGGACAGGTTGACAGACGAGATCAGACCGGAGTCCCTGTGGACTATGATGTTTGCAGATGACATTGTGATCTGTAGTGAGAGTAGGGAACAGGCCCTGGAGAGATGGAGATATGCTCTAGAGAGAAGAGGAATGATGGTCAGCAGGACTAAGACAGAATATATGTGTGTGAATGAGAGGGAGGACAGAGGAATGGTGAAGATGCAAGGAGTACAGGTGGCGAAGGTGGATGAGTTTAAATACTTGGGGTCAATAGTTCAGAGTAATGGTGAGTGTGGAAGAGAGGTGAAGAAGAGAGTACAGGCAGGATGGAGTGGTTGGAGAAGAGCGTCAGGAGTGATTTGTGACAGACGAGTACCTGTAAGAGTGAAAGGGAAGGTCTACAAGAGGGTAGTGAGACCAGCTATGTTATATGGGTTGGAGACAGTGGCATTGACAAAAGGCACGAGTTTGAGCTGGATGTGGCAGAATTAAAAATGTTAAGATTTGCATTGGGTGTGACGAGGGTGGACAGGATTAGGAATACATATATTAGAGGGTCAGCCCAGGTTGGAAGGTTTGGAGACAAAGTCAGAGAGGCACAATTGTGTTGGTTTGGAAATGTGATGAGGAGGGATGCTGAGTATATTGGGAAAAGATGCTAAGGATGAAGCTACCAAGTAACAGGAAAAGAGGAAGGCCTAAGATAAGGTTTATGGATTTGGTGAGAGAGGACATGCAGGTGGTTGGTGTGACAGAGCAAGATGCAGAGGACAGGAAGAAATGGAAACAGGTGATCTGCTGTGGCGACCCCTAACGGGAACAGCTGAAAGAAGATGATGATGAATATAATACTCTAAAGTATTCTTAGTTGGTAGACTGATTTGTCTGGTAAAAGTCACCGGTAAAAACTCATTTGTGATATTAGTAGCAAGCCAATACAAGATTTCTTTACTCACCTCTTTATGGGAATTTAGTAGTGCATGTGTATGTCTCTCCAGATATATATATATATATATATATATATATATATATATATATATATATATATATATATTTGGTTTCACTTCATAAACATGAATTGCTGAAATATTGAATTTCAATAATTCATGTCAATGAAGTCGAAACTTCAAAATAAAGAAAGTGTATAAGCGCGAATAGGACTATGTCGAATTCATGCTTATGCCTGTAGATTATGTTGTGGAAGTATTTGACTGGGATAGCATTTTCAGTTTAAGGTGAATGAGTGTGTGTGAGTGTTTTTCTAACTTGTAGGAGTGGTTTAGGCTAGGGCGGTGGAGGTATGATTGTGCGTGTGTTGGCTGTGTGTGATTATTTTTTTCTTTACTGTTTGTGCGATCTCAGAGTTTGTATATATAAGTGGGGGGGTGTGGGTGTGTTGTGTTTTGCTGTATTTAATTGTTTTGTGATGTGGGTGTTATGGTTTGTGTGTTGTGTGTGTATGTTCGATGTTTTGGTTTCATGATTGTGAAGTGTCGGTGTTGTGATGGTTTCGGATTTATGCTGTTGAAATGCTGAAATTCGATATTTCAGCATTTCGGTAATATGAACTGAAACCATATATATATGTAGATATATATATATATATATATATATATATATATATATATATATATATATATATATATATATAGTTACAAGGCTCCATATAGAAAGAACAAATTAATTAATTAACACAGTATTCAACATCTGAAGAATGATACTGAAATGCCTAACATTCAAATTAATGAATCCTCACATCAGCGAAAGTAAAAATAAACATATAGGACAGGTGAGGTATTGTGCTAGATCACAGTACAGCTGACTTTGGGGTCATGCACATTTCTTTTTACAATGCAATCTCAGAGCTTGTATATATAATTAGCAGGGGGTGTGGGGGGTACAACTGGGCTTGCTTTCTTGAAAAAAAACTTCTGTTGTTGGTGTAGTGGAGTGGTTGACTGATATGTGCTTGTTTGGTGTTCTGACTTTCATTGATGTGAGACTTGATTAATTTGAATATTTGGCATTCCGGCCTCATTGTTTTGATGTTCAGTGTTCTGTTAATTTGGTCTTTTGACAAGGATATATATATATATATATATATATATATATATATATATATATATATATATATATATATATATATATATATATATAGATCTAGGACTTTTGAACAAATGTTCAAAATCCCAAATCCATTACCACCGAACACACTTTAATGAAAGCGCTTTCATTGAAAAAGCGCTTTCATCAAAGTATGTTAACCCCCCCCCCCACAAAATCTACTTGAATGCAGGGGGGCAAGCCCCCTTGCACCCTCATTCCCCCCTACTTTAATATTCTCACTCCGAGGTTGCACTACAGTGGGGAAAAGGGAATTTTCCCTTACCGCACCATAATATGACCAGAACAACAAGCATACTTACGTGAAAGTGCTGCTTCGGTGAATAGCACTTTTGCACAAGTATCAATTTGGGATTCGGTGAAAGATGCAGTCGAGCATCTGTACGGATCCCATATATATATATATATATATATATATATATATATATATATATATATATATATATATATGAGAACAAACAATGCCCCAATGGAAGGAGTAGGTAAATGCAGTAGCCAAGCACAGTAAAGCACCAAACAACGATTCAAACTCTCAGCTAGCAGACTGTAATCACCAATGGTCTCCTAGTTTATCGAAGCAGACAAATGTAATTTCCAAGCACAATAGAGCACCAAGTAAAAGTCCAAACCTCCAAATAGCAGATAGCAAGCACCGTAGTCACCGATAACTTCTTAAAAACAAGATCGTTTATTCAACAAGTAAAAAGTGAGCGCTTTCACGGGCGAATACACCCGCTTCTTCAGACAAGTTAACATGAACAAATTCAAATTTTAAATACGCTCAATGAAATGCTTGTAGCCAATCAGCTTTACACAGCGTAATTTCCTGCTAAAATACGTGACCTAAACACCATAAACATTTGTAAATTCGCATTCTGTAATCACATTCATATACAAATCCTTATAAAAGTTTCGTCAAACTATTTTGGACGTCTAAATAATAAAAATCCATTAATCAACAAGCTATTATATTTCATACACAGCTTTAAGAACTTCTAGCCCGTTATACTTAATAAAATCTAGCCTTATTCTATTACATCTTTTAAAATTCTCTTAGAATCAAGTAATCAGAATTTTTGCTTACAGTTTTGTCATCGCTACTTGGTCAGAGTAATTCCAAGAGTGTATAGAATATACACGGAGTGCAGGATGTTATACGTTCCTTCCAGTGTTTACATATCATTCACGGGTAACGTAAGAAACGTCATTGCTAACCTCCAATGCGCATGAGCAAAACCCTTTGCAAGCGCATAGTTTAACAGTTTTGTAATTTTATAATTTAAGATGCGCATCGAGGTGTAGAAAGTTACTATATACATAATATAGTATTAAAAATAGTACTAAAAATTATCATTATTAATAATATTATAAGTGCACTGGGTGCTTGCTGATTTGTGAATAGGAGCTAGATATAAATCTAGATCCAATATAGCATTTCCTCTGATTATATAGTGAGGCATATAAATGACAATGGAAATAGATAGGTGTAATGTTTGTGATGAAAATTAAATGGGATGTCATGACTCATCACGACAATAACGTTGTGTGTATATGCATGTATCCAAAAGGCATGTAGTGCCCATGCATGGTTTAGTACTATGCGAATGGGTGAGAGAAAAGCAAGTTAGGCACATAAATACAAGGAAATCCAGGATGTATATTCTGAAATGGATGAACTGAGGAAGAATAGAGCACAACCTTTCTTCTCTGATTCAACCACTGAAGTAAAAAGGGAAGTTTCGACCTCTGGGTCGGAACGTTTCATCGTACCATACAGTACTAACACTAACATCTTACAGAATGCAATATCTCAGAATTGGAACATACTGACGTGTGATGCTCGAATTAAAGAGGTGGTTGGCCCTTGTCCAACGTACACATACAGCAACATGACAAATTTGAAACAACTTTTATGTCACAGGTCACATTTATCCACAGAATCTGTGGATTATGGTAGAACAGTTAAATGTGGTAAATGTGCACAATGCTGCTATATTGATGAGTCACACTATTTCAAGCATCCAGATAGTGGAAGGCTCTGGGAAATCAGAGTGGATGCCAACTGCCTGAGCCGCAACGTGGTATATGTTGCCCACTGTACAGTTTGTTTTAAATATTATGTGGGTAAATCTAACCGTTCTCTTCGAGAACGGATTAGAGATCATTATTATTGTGTTAGCAGAGAAGATAAAAGCAGTGCATTGGCTAGGCATATATTGGAAGAAGGACATGAGCATAGATTTCTATTTCAGGTCCTGCAAGTAGTGACACCTTCAATAAGGCTAGGTGATATTGTTACTTACACAGAAGAGGTAGAACTTCAATGGATCTTGAGGTTGGGTGCACATAGGGACAGGGGTCTTAATGACACTGTGTCTATCAAACCACACCTCAAAAGAAGACCTATATAGATATTCTAGAATCTTGTCATTCCCTCCATGTGCCATAGGTCTCACATATGGTACTTTCATGTGTATATACATATACACATGACTCACATCATCTGTATTTCACCTGCATGTTAGTTCACATGGTCGGACTCCATTTGTGTACTCATAGCATATATTATTACATGTTGCCAGCGTTACACACACATCTGGATCATTGTTTTTTATGTGCCTAACTTGCTTTTCTCTCACCCATTCGCATAGTACTAAACCATGCATGGGCACTACATGCCTTTTGGACACATGCATATACACACAACGTTATTGTCGTGATGAGTCATGACATCCCATTTAATTTTCATCACAAACATTACACCTATCTATTTCCATTGTCATTTATATGCCTCACTATATAATCAGAGGAAATGCTATATTGGATCTAGATTTATATCTAGCTCCTATTCACAAATCAGCAAGCACCCAGTGCACTTCTAATATTATTAATAATGATAATTTTTAGTACCATTTTAACACTACATTATGTATATAGTAATTTTCTACACTTCGATGCGGACTTTAAACTTCAAAATTACAAAACTGTTAAACTATGCGCTTGCAAAGGGTTTTGCTCATGCGCATTGGAGGTTAGCAATGACGTTTTTTACGTTACCTGTGGATGATATGTAAACACTGGAAGGATCGTATAACATCCTGCACTTCGTGTATACTCTATACACCCTTGGAATTACTCAGACTAAGCAGCGATGACAAAACTGTAAGCAAAAATTCTGATTACTTGATTCTAAGAGAATTTTAAAAGATGCAATAGAATAAGGCTAGATTTTATTAAGTATCACGGGTTAGAAGTTCTTACAACTGTATATGAATTATAATAGTCTGTTGATTAATGAATTTTTATTATTTAGACGTCCAAAAAAGTTTGACGAAACTTTTATAAGGCTTTATATATGAATGTGATTACAGAATGTGAATTTACAAATGTTTATGGTGTTTAGGTCACGTATTTTGGCAGGAAATTACGCTGTGTAAAGCTGATTGGCTATAAGCATTTTATTGAGCACATTTAAAACTTGAATTTGTTCATGTTAACTTGTCTGAAGAAGCGGGTGTATTCGCCCGTGAAAGCGCTCACTTTTTATTTGTTGAATAAACGATCTTGTTTTTAAGAAGCTATTGGTGACTACGGTGCTTGCTATTTGCTATTTTGGAGGTTTGGACTTTTACTCGGTGCTTTATCGTGCTTGAAATTACATTTGCCTGCTTTGATTAACTAGGAGACTACTGGTGATTACAGTCTGCTGGCTGGGAGTTTGAATCGTTGTTTGGTGTTTTACTGTGCTTGGCTACTGCATTTACCTACTCCTTCCATTGGGGCATTGTTTGTTCTCATACATCTTCTTGGGATATTCGCTTGGGAGTTCTTTTGATATATATATATATATATATATATATATATATATATATATATATAGATAGATATACCCACACACACTGATAAATAAATACATGTATGTATATATATATATATATATATATATATATATATATATATATATATATATATATATATATATATATATATATACACACATACACACAAACACATATATGTATGAGTATAGTCATTTAAATCAACAAGAAAAAACATCAATGCATATTACAAGTTTTTCTCATCAAAGTAAATGAATATTGAAAAAAGATGGAAACTAAATCCAGTTGCAAAAAAAAAGAACAAATGGTTTATCACTAGGAACAGAAGAAAAAAAAGAAGTAAAGGAAAACAAAACCTTAACATGCTCTTATTACATAATTTTGTTGCACACATACACTAAAACCTTGCTAAAGACACAGATGTAACACACAAAATCTATTCTTTTTCCTAGCTCTAAATTTAACCCCACCCCATATAGATTCACACATTCCTAGTCCTAATGTCAAAGCTTTCATTGTGTTACCAACAATTTTGGCAATAACAGAAATCTCCAGTACCTTCACACAAACAGACAAAACAAAACAATACCATTTAAGGAGCCCACATTTTGATATTTACAGAAGTCAACAAAACTGGCTTTCAATTCAAATTCACAGCCTAAAACTTTGTTAACAAGACATGCATTTGATGTGATATATCGCACCCGTATAAAACACACATACACACAGACACATATGCATACATACTCAGATATGGCAATCTTAAACAGTTCTTCGCATTCAAACATTTTTATTTATAAGGGAAATGAAAAATTTAACTTTTTTAACAAAATGTGAAGAATAATTGAAGGAGAAATAGAAAAAATAAGACATTTTGTATTAGTCATTTCCAGAGTTCGTAAAGACAACAACATTCCACCCTAGAGGTGATCCAGACCAAGCAATGCTTGCAATAGTTTTCTATAATCGACACAAGCAGGCTCTTCTTGCCTTTCATAAGACTTTCTGAAACATAGAGTATGACAGCTTCCACCCCTTCTGGTTTCAGGGACACACTGCAAACTTCTCCTTACAGGGACTCTTTCACCTATACTCTATTTGCTCCTTGGAGACTCTTCTTGGCTTCCTTGCACAACTCAGGGATTTGGAATTTGGCCATAGCAGGAATATTGTTCCTGATAAAAATTCAAAGGCAATAAATTCCCATTTACTTCCTACATTTTTCTAGTTCCCACCTTTCCACATACTCCCTGCTAAAGGGTAACCTTATTTGTTCTAAAGCACTGTGTTTCTCCCAGCTCAACTCTTGGATTAGCAGTCACTGTGCCGAATGATTATCCTTCTCCTACAGTAGAAACAGTGGTTTCAGCCCTGTCAGATAGTCTGTTGGCCTATGACAGCCTGTCTGCATTTAACTGACTATAGTCACTAAGTTGGGTGATTCTGAAGTTAAAAGACCTTCAGAGTGAAAGCTAATCTGGAGAGTTTAGTATGGTCTGTAACTCATATAAAGCCTCTTCCCAACTAATAATATTTTACTATAGTGAAGGCCCATTTGATGGCAAGACATTATCTTTCAATAGCTCGATAGCATTTGTCAGAATTGCTGAACTTTCTAGTGATGTAATAAATGGGATATTCATCCTCATCTATGACTAAAGTCAAGACTATGAGGCATCTGTACACACTAAGAAATGTTTGGTAAAGCATGAAGGTATTAGTATTGAATCTAAACAGAACATATCATGTGGTTGATTGAAGGTTTGATCTGCTTGAGCTGTCCACTTAACATGCACGGGAGCCTTAATTTTGGTTAGGTCATTCAGAGAGCAAGCAGTGGTAGCAACATTAGGTGCATATTTATGATAATGGATACCCTGGTCTAAATTAGCATTGATCTATTTTTTGTGGTCAGCACAGTGCAGTTTTGTATTGCTTCTGTTGTTTCAGCCTGTGGTTTCACTATTCCTTGGCCTGCTACATATCCAAAATTGCAGTCTTCTGTTGATTTAGCTGTCAGTTAGCTTGATTCATGGAATTTAAATTGCTTGAACATAGGCAGACGTCTTTCCCAATCCTCAGAAAATATTACCACATCATACAGGCAGGCTGCTATATATTTGGTAAGGATTCTGAGAATGTTGTGCACCAGCTTTTGGAATGTAGTGGGTGCTTCATGAAGACCAGGCAGTATTCTGTAGTGAAAGAATCTTTCTTTAGCCCATGGGGCTTCTAACTTTTAATTAGTTCCAAAGCGGACAGAAGCCTTACCTTGACCAATTTTTCGGTCAGTGTGCCCCCTTCAGTCATAGGATATGAATCAAACTTAATAAGGAAAAAGCACAATGAGATGTCCTCTAAGAATTCACAACATGTTTTATTTAGCTCTTTTGTCCAAACAAAAAGTCTGAATTTAATATACATGACTGGCATCAACAACATGGTAAGAATAATCTTTTTTTTTTTTTTTCAGTTTGCATAGGGATGAATACATTTTGCTTTACAAGCTCCATTCTAATAAAGAATATAGGTTTATGAAATCTGATAAAGGTGGAAATTTTGGCACCATCAAAGTTTTTTTATTATAATACCAACATTTTGAAAATCTATATAATAACAATTTTTATCTTCCTTTCTTCCTCTGTTAACAATATTAACATAATGTACTGAAGATTAAATATTTATTTGCATAAACTGTCGATGAGTGGATTAATAGATAAACAGTTATTTGATTATTTACTTGTTAATTATCCTGTTACCTCCAACATATTGTGGACCAATTATTTCCCCTGCTGGTTGGTCCAAAACTGAACCTTTAGGAATATTTATTGACATAAGTTTATAGGAGAGTTTTTGTTATTTTCCTATTTGTTAAGTGAACATTATAATGTTTTAGGTAACATCCATGCAGTTGTAAATCAAGAGCATATTCTGGTGATCATTCCCAATATAAAGAATCTTTTTACGACTATTCCACAGGATATTAGAATTGGTTGGTTTGGGGAGAACTTTTTGACCTTTGATAAGTTAACAACCAACGATATGTGTCTAGTAAATGGCTTGATGGAAAATGTTTTGAGCAAGATTTTTATTGTTGTTTTTGTGGGTGATATATTTAATCATTACTAGGGTGGATGTGGGTTTTTCATGTGCCCCATATTTTGCTAATTAAGTATTATGTCACCAGGAAATCCAAATTATTTTTAAGAGGAAAGAAATAAATTAAATTTGGCTCTATTTAAGATAACTGGATGGCATTTTATCTTACGAGAGAAACTAAAAATTAATTAAATTTTTTTTTTGACAAGTTAAATAGTAGTGCTGATTTTTTTAAATTAAATTTTTGTTATTCTTATAGTAAAATCAGTTATTTGGATCTAAGTTTCTATAACCATGATCAAGTTCACTATCTTTCATAAGCTTACTATCTGTACCTGTATTTTCCAGCCTATATGGCAAAAGAGAAATCTGGTGAAGGGATGACTCATGTGATTAACCTGTTAGTATTGATGATGTTGATTTTCAAAAAAGTGGACATTTTATGTGACCTGCAAAGGGGGAGCAATTATCTGCTTAATTTACTGGATTTAATTATTAAGAAAAATAGACATGATAGGTGTCCTCCAATTCTACAATCCACTGACGTTGTTGGCAATAAAATA
Organism: Protopterus annectens; assembly: GCF_019279795.1. Classification (NCBI taxonomy): domain Eukaryota; kingdom Metazoa; phylum Chordata; order Ceratodontiformes; family Protopteridae; genus Protopterus; species Protopterus annectens. The sequence goes on from NC_056750.1 coordinate 147,587,184, forward strand.
TGCAGTATTGTTGATAAACCTAAGGAGCACACTCAGATGATAATACTTACATATAACCCTAAGTGGGGTCAAATTAAACATATTTTATACAAAAAATGGAAACTAGATTTTAAGAAGGACCTTATAAACCAGAGTGAACCTGAAAGTGAGATAGTGGCATCCTTGGGAGAACTAATGGAGAAAATACAAGAAGAGGAGATGATGGAAGAAAGAAAATGGAAGGAATCATATGCACAGAAGGTAAAAGAAGGAGAAAAGACAACTGAGCAACTGAAGGAGACAAAGAAAAATATACAGTAAGAATAACCAACAATAAAGAAAGACAAAGGACTGGAAAGGTATGAAATGAGGGACTCTGTGATTGCACTTATGGGTCTCTCACCACATAAGTAAAAGCATTTATTTTCATTAATAGAGAGACATTTTGTGATATAATCTTTGAAACTAGACAAGCCATGGAAAATATCTTAGTAAAATATGAAAACAAAAATAGTAATCCATAGTTAGACTATGTAATACACATATTTCATAGAGAAATGAAAAAGAGAATAATAATACAATTTAGAGATGTAGTTGAAGCAAATGACTTAAAAGAACAATTATTAACATTATTTAAAGATGTTTTGGATACAATGAAAATATATGATGAAAGAGGTTTACGGACTGGTGGATGGGAATATGGGGTTGTATTGAATATGTAAAATTATAATATTATATACATTCCAAGGGTTATTAATGTATGTGACAATAGAGGTTATGTAAAATACAGAGATCAGCCTAAAACTTGTTTTTTTTTTCTGTGGTAAAGATTGTCATTTAATAAGTGAATTTGATCAAAAAAAATGTTTCATATATGGTAAAACAAGTTACAAAGCAAATAAATGTGATTTAAAATGAAAATAGTGTAGTAAAACAGGGCATGTTTGGCTAGAATGTGATGAAAACATACAGTTTATAGAAAAATAAGAAACACACAAGTTAGTATAGGTTACAGACACTAACAATAAACAAGTAAAACAAAGTGACTTACAAGAAAATAAAGATATTGTAATAGATGCAAAAGATGGGGAGAAAGGAAAAGAAGTGGACTCAAATGATACAAGTGAAGAGGATTCTACAAATAGGCAGGTAGTAAGAGGAAAAAAGAATTTGGTAGGAAAGAGTGAGTGAAAGGAAAAGAAAGTTTAGAACTATAATAACAAAAGAAGGAAAAAAGGCAATGGATAAAAAATGTTAAAACTATTTCATTCTAAGGTTGAAAATCTTAGCTTTAAATGTTAACAGTATGAAAAACATTAAAAGAAGACTAGGTACTTTAGAAAAGTGTGCTGTATTAGATGCTCAGAGTATGTCATTAGAAGATATAAGATTACTGATGGAGGAAGAAAGATTACAAACGGAAAAATTATGGGGAGGACCAATCATTTGGAGTGTGGGTTAAGATGTATGTTCAGGTATATGTATATTATGTCAAGAAAATATTAAATTATTGGATGCCACTATTGCTGAGCTAGGATGAACAACAATAATAGATATAAGATGGAATACTAACATATATAGGGTGTGTGACGCCCCAACACTGACCCAGTAATCAAGGAGCTTCAATCCTCACCACTAGCACCAGAGGAGGATGTACATTGGGATGATGACAAGTACACACATACTATTTCCAGATGCAGCTCTCTGCATCAAGTGTAATTTCCCTTAAGAGCACACAGAGACCACAGTCAGTCCGGGGCTGGTTTCTCCCTCTTTTTCCACTGTCTCAATAAGACTCCCCTCTGGCACAGCTATAGAGTTGAGATCTCAGCTGAGTGACCAAGCCAAGACCTCCAGCACACTCTCTGTCCAACCAGTGCTTAGTGTCCCTAACCAAGTAACTGACACACACACACTCTTTGAGGTTTGATAGTTATACTCACACACACACCTAGGAAAGGTTGGCACAGATTTACTAGCTATGCCCCCTTCTGCTCGGAATATAAGGTCATTTTGCCTGCCACCAGTCACTCCTTATCAGCTATTTTAAGGCCCTTAAAAGAGGGTGTTCAATCTTACTGTGTAATGCTACTATTAATCCAAATGGTAGTTTGACCAAGTGTAAGGCTATTAGGAGTAGCCCACACAGTGTCACCAAATAAATATGCAAGTACTCTCAAAACTTAAATATGTCTCACAAATATCAGCCACAATGATAGGTTTAAATATATTTAATAATAAATAATAAAAGAACAAGAAAATACTCAGTAAATCATAACAGTAACTTCAGAGTTCACAGTCACAGGAAATATTTAAAACAGCATTACAAGACAGTCTCAAATAAATAAAGAAAAACATCTAAATTAAGCTCAGCCATATTCCTATTTGTAAAAGAAATTACCGTACCATAGTTAAATCACATAGCTAGGCAAGACAGATGTGATCAGTGGATATTCTTGTCAGGTCAAAGACAAAATAAAAATGCCCTGTCATTCTTTCAGAGAGTTTTTAAATTAATATTCCAGTATTACTGCTGGGATATTTGCAGAATGACATCACCTCTTGTCATCTGATTATCCTAGGCAAAATCATTGATGCAGCTGTATCACTTAGCATCTACCTGTAAAAAATACATAAGCAAGGACTTCTCTTAGATTTAAGGCAAATGATGGAAGTTGTAAAATAATTTGCATTCCTCCACATTTAAAGACAATACAAACAACATCTGTTGTTAGGCATTGTATCTCCTGTTGTGCTGAAACTGAAAGATAAAACCTCTTTTATTACATGGTTATAAAGTAATTTAAGTTTTTAGCTATTCTTCTGAAGTTAACTTCTTGTGTTTCAGTTCCCATTGTCAAAATACATATACATCTAAACAGTTACAATAGTGTGTATACATTTATGCTCAGTACTTTACAAAATATCTCTTCAGCACGTCTGTACAATATGGCATACAGTTCTAATAAATTTGTAACATGAGCATATGAATCATGTTGATATTCACATATGACACACAGCCACCTACAATATTACAGATAGCTGGGCTGGCAGTATCTCCATCTGTCACACTTCTATATAAACCATATTAATATTCACAAATGACATATAATTATTTACAAAATTCTAGATGCCTGGGCTGGCAGTATCTCATTTTATTACATTTCTCTCTCTGAAGACTCAAGCTAGTTTTTCAAGTGACCCTTGAGAAATGTTGCTTGAGAGGGTTCAGCCTATTTGGGAATACATTAACCCATTCCCTGTCTTGACAGCCCATTTGTATTTGGCATTGCTAACTCCACTGCAATGCTGCATCATCATATCATATGCCTGCAACCCTATGCTCCACCTTAGTTATTTGGGATTTGGCTTGCTGTCTGCCTGTAGCCATAGATCCCCCTCAGACTCCTCCATCCTTGTACTGCAAATACTTAGCACCAGGACCTCTCTATCTTGGTAAGGTTTCAGCATGTTAACATGGGGCAATTTATTCCCCTGCTTCCTGCCTAGCAGTTCTACCATGTAGTTAACATCATTGACCTTCCTTACCACTTGAAGAGTCCCTCCCAAGCTGCCTGCAGCTTGTTGCGTATGGCAGGAATGAGAACTGTAACCTGCTGCCCTACAGCATACTCTCTACCATAAGCATTCCTGTTATACCAGAATTTTTCTGCTGTTGGGCTTCTGCCAGGTTCTCCTGGGCCAAACCCATAACTTCCCTGAGGCTTGTCCTGAGTATTAGGACATAGGTCACAACAGACTCCTTGTGGGATTCACACTCACCCTCCCACTCATCATGAATCAAACCTAGAGGTCCCCTCACCCTATGCCCATACAGCAACTCAAAGGGTGAAAAACCTGTGGATTCCTGGGGCACCTCTCTGTAAGCAAATAACAGATGGGGCAAATATTACCCCGACTCCCTCTTAAACTGGTCTGCAAATGCCTGTAACATGGTCTTTAGTGTAGAATTGAACCTATAAACCAGACCATTAGTCTGGAGATGGTAGGGGTAGTCTTTAGGTGCTTTACCCCACAGTACTTCCATAAACAAGTCAGCAGGTCTGACATGAATTTAGCACCTCTGTCAGTCAGTATTTCTTTTGCAAAACCTACCCTGCTGAAAATATCTAACAAAGCATTTGCCACCTTTTCTGCCTCAATGGAGGACAGCGCCAAAACTTCAGGGTATTTGGTAGCATAATCTACTACCACTAGGATATACTTTTTCCCTGTGGAACTTGGGGTACTCAGAGGCCCTACAATATCCATAGCTACTCTCTGAAATGGCTCCTCAATCACAGACAAAGGCATCAAAGAAGTGCTCACCTTGTCTACCTTTTGGCACTGCTCACATGTCCTGCAGTATCCTGCTACATCTCTGGAAATCCCAGACCAATAAAAGTTCTCCATAATATGCCTCTTTGTATGCTTTATACCCATATGACCTGGAAATGGAATGTCATGAGCTATGGCTAGGAGTTCCAAATGGTAGGGTCTGGGCACTACCAACTGCTGTATTCTCTCACCCTCTAGCCCTCCCTTAGCTATCCATTCTTTATACAGTAACCCTTTGTCCCAGTATATAGATTCTCCTTTCCCTTAAGATTCAGGTGCCTCACTAGCTACCTCTCTCAGGCCTTATAATGTGGTGTCTGGGAGGTGATCCTGTCTCAACTCTCTCTACTGGTAATCCTTCCCAGCTCCCCTTCTACAGGAAGTCTAATATTCTCTGACACCGGTGCCTCACTGTCAGCCTGGGTACTACTACTCACCTCTGCCCTTTCAGTCACTCTGTCCAAGGGAACATCAGTACCCACCAGCAGCTGTGGCTCACCTTCAGTCTCACTGCAACAGGGTAGCTCCTTCTCTGAAGTAATCACCACACCAGTCCTGGCTTCAAGTCTGCAGTCTGTCTTGGTCCACACTAGGCTACCAAACCCATGTGCTTATCTCCAAGTCTGACTGCATGTAACTGCATGCACACAAGGTACTGTATTATAAAACCATTCCCTATCAGGACATCTGCAGGGATATAATCAAAAACACCTGTTTGCTTGCTTCCTTTTCCACCCTCCCACTCAAAATGCACCCTCACCAAAGGTATTTAAAATGGTGTCCCTCCTAAAGCTCTGACTGGAGTAGACTGCCTAAGCAAGTAGTGCTTCTCTTTAACCATTGCAGCCTTCACAATGGTTAGGTCAGAGGCTGTGTCTCTCATAGCAGTGGCCTCTTTCCCATCCACTAAAATAGGCTATAACCTCTTGTGGTAGTTTGGTACCCTTGTTGTGTCCAGACAACGCACTGCTGGCATTTGTTCCCCACCTTGCCTCCGTGGACATCTATATGCTGCATGGTTCCACTGTTTGCATTTAAAACATTTAACCCTTGGTTCTGGATGTGTACCTGGACTAGTGGCTTCACCTGCTACTGGCAGACCCTGTTGAGGTGGTTTAGGCTGCCCACCATGGGTTCCCTTAGACCCATGAGAAGCACTAGATATGCCTTTCCTGTGCAGTGATGCCCTGCTTGCTAGGTATAAGTCTCCCTTTTTCCCCAACTCATCTCTTGTGTTACATTCCCTATCTCTTAACCAAAGTCTCATGTCCTCAGACAAAGAGCTAAGAGCTTGTTCTCTCACCAAAAGGTCTTCCAGCCTGTCAAAAGTGATGACCTGACACCCACTCACCCACCTATGAAAATAAGTGCTTAGTTCTGCAATATATTCACCCACACTTTCATCTGCCTTGTATCTATGTTCACAAAACATTTTTCTGTAAGCTTCAGGTGTTAACTTAAAACACTCTAACAGACAATTGTTAACAGTATTATGATTTAAGCGATCAGTATCCGACAAGTTAGAAATAGCAGTTACAGCTTTACCATGGAGTAAGGGGGTCAGGAACTGTACCCAGAGCCCTTCATCAACATTATGCTGTCTACATACCCTTTCAAACATATGAATAAAAGTGTCAAAATTATCACCCTCTGTAAATTGTGGAAGATATTTACTGATGTTTGTTGCTTCTGCTGTTCAGTTATTCTTTTCCTTATTACCTCTATGACCCTGGTGAAGAGTCAGCATATCCTTTTCATGTTGCCAATGCCTCTCATTCTCCACAGCTTCCAGACATCTCAGTATCTCTGCTGCTTCTAATTCCATTTGTTTCTCCTGCCACCATCTTTCTGCTGATTCTGTTTCCAAATGTTTGGCCTCTAGTTCAAGTCTATTTTTAAGTCCTCTGCAGGAAGGTTGAACTGTCCTTTTTCTGAGAGTTGTACATTTCCATGGTTGGCCTGGTTGTCCTCCTGTTTGCTGGGTTTTGATGTAGCTGTGACTAAGGCTGCAGCCATTTCTGCTTTAGTCAGGTTGGCATGTCTCAGTCCTTAGGCTTGGCACATCTCAGCCAACTGACTCCTTGTCAGCTTGCCATACTCCTCTGCTGATATCCTTGCCTGCTCTCCTGGACTAGCTAAGCTAACAAAAAATAAAACAATTGTGATATGAAACTCTGAATATTCACTGTGTGGCTGATTGAGAGTACAAACACCTTCAGTGACCACTGTTTACAGGCTGCAGGAATTCAATATCCACACCAATGAATCCTAATATGTGGATATCCCACCACTGCCACCAATATAATGTGATGCCCTGACACTGTCCCAGTAATCAAGGAGCATCAATCCTCACCATTAGTGGCAGTGGAGGGTGTACATTGGGAGGATGACAAGTATACACATAGTATTTCCAGATGCAGCTCTCTGCATCAAGTGTAATTTCCCTTAAGAGCATGTAGAGACCACAGTCAGTCCGGGGATGATTTCTCCCTTTTTCTTCATATCCCCAATAAGACTCACCACTAACACAGTTATAGAGTTGAGATTGTAGCTGAGTGAACAAGCCAAGACCTCCACCACCTTCTCTGTCCAACCATTGCTTAGTGTCCCTAACCAAGTAGCTGACACGTGCATTCTTTGAAGTTTGATTTATACTCTCACACACACACTTGGGAAAGGCTGGCACAGATTTACTAGCTATGCACCCTTCTGCTCAGAATATAAGGTAGTTTTGCCTGCCACCAGTCACTCCTTATCTGCTGTTTTAAGGCCCTTAACAAAGGGTGTTCAATCTTAATGTGCAATGTTACTATTAATCCAAATGGTAGTTTGACCAATAGCAAAGCTGTTAGGAGTGGCCCATAAAATTGTTGTGCACCCATATATGCAAATATCATTTTGGCAGCCTGGGAACATAAATACATTTTAAATTCTCAATATAAAGTTTGTTGGAAGCTGTATAAGCGATTCCTAGACAATATCTGTCTTTTATGGGTCGGTTCTGATGTAAAATTTATATCCTTTATTGATTATATATCTTAAACCACAAACTTTCTCTCCTTTACCTATTCAAAGAGCAAAGAAAGTTTAAAATACTTGGACATTTTTGTGGGAAAAGGAGAGGGGGACTTTTATTCTAAGGTGTTTAGAAAGGAAAGTTATTCTAATTCATTTCTAGCATATGATAGTGCCCATCCCCACCACCACAAGAAGGGTATAATAAAGGGACAATATGTCAGGGGTAGCAGAATGTCCTCTAGAGAGACGGATTTTGAAGAGGAATGTGGAAAATTATGCAAAATGTTTTTAGATAGAGGCTACCCTGATAGTTTAATTAAGGACATAGAGGATGAGGTTGTTAAAGGAAGGTTGGATAAATACCAGCCTATTTTAGGAAAAGATGAATGGCAGAAGGTTAAGAACAAAAATGACCAATTTGAGGGTTATAACAACTTTGTATTGGATTATAATGGTGAGGCAAGTTTAATTAGAAACATGTTAGAAAGTGAATGGCAAAAATTTGGTGAAATTTCGGACCTGAATTGTTTGTTTAAACACCCTTTAAAATGTACTTATAGGAAAGGTAAAAACCTTAAGAATTTCTTTGAGGTTAAAATAAAGGGGGATAGAAAGAGGAAGGGGAGAGTTGGCACATTTAAATGTGGAAGTTGCTCTCAATGTTCCTTTATATGTGCCAAGGACACGGTGTACATCGGTAGTAGGGACATATTGATTCAAAGCAGACACTATGCAAACTGTCAAACCAGTGGTATAGTTTATTTGAGTTTGTGTAAAAAATGTGAAGCATTTTATGTCGGTAAATCGGAAAGGAGGTTAAAAAACAGAATATATGAGCATAATTACGACATGAAAACTAATTGTATCAATAATGCTCTTTTTAGACACAAAACGAAATGTGTGGAGGCAGTTTTCTCCTTTTTTGTGTTAGAGGTTATAGATAAAGATGTTAGAGGTGGACCTTGGGAAGACACTATAGAATATAAGGAGTTGTTATGGCAACTCCATTTAGAGTCCTACAACCCACCTGGTTTGAACAATACAGTGTCCTTGGCCCCAGTGCTAAAAATGAGGGCAGCCAAATTATGAATGAAAATTGTAAAGCTTTCCACCTACTTGTTGGTAATGTTTGCAATGTAACAAGCTTTTCCTGGTAACTTAGGTAATTTTCATTATTTGGAAAAGGAGGGTTTTTAAAAAAGTAAAATATAACAGTTCTAAACAGCTGAAAGTTTCATTAAGCATTTTATAGAATAAAATATTTCTTTTCACCGCTAGATGGTGCTATAACACAATACATTTTAAATGCATCTTTTAATGGATTTTAAAAGTAGTTTTTTATTTTTGACATTTAATATATAGTAATATTGAGGGATTAAACAATAAAATGTGGAGATGAGTATATTTAATTTAATTTATTAATGTTTTTTTAAAATGTAAGTATTTTTTAGAGAAAAATGGATGAATGGCTATGTATTCTTAAATGTTGTAACTGATATGAACTGAGGTCATTAAGGGCTTTTAATTGAAGTGGAACAAATTAAATTGTTTAATTAGTGCATATATATAAAGTGAGGTGTATTTGTAATGAGTATTCATTCACATCTGAGGAAGTGTATCAAACGAAAACGCAAGTGTGGAGACATAGCGTTAATGTGCCTTGAAGTTCATATTTTTTGGTCTTTTGTTGTGCTGGAGTGACTTGTTCTTTTCGATATTAAACTGGACTTTAAAGAAAAGACTGGGCTTTATTTCCTCCACTGGTGCATTTGATTTAGTGGCCCATAAAATGCCACCAAATAAATATGCAAGTACTCTCAGAACTTAAATATGTCTCACAAATATCAACCACAATGACTGGTTTAAATATTTTAATAATAAATAATAAAAGAACTAGAAAATACTCAATAAATCATCACTGTAACTTCAGAGTTCAAAATAACAGGAAATATTTAAAACAACATTGCAGGACAGTCTCAAATAAATAAAGAAAAACATCTAAATTAAACTCAGCTATATTCCTGACTATTTCTAAAGGAAATTACCATACCCTAGTTAACTTACTTACAGAGCTAGACAAGACAGATCCGATGAGTAGATAGGTCAAAAACAAAATACAAAATGCCCTGTCACTCTCTCAGATAGTTCTGAAATTAATATTCCAAATATTACTGCTGGGATACTTGCAGAATGACATCACTGCTTGTCATCTGACTATTCCAGGCAAAGTCATTGATGCAGCTGTATCACTTAGCATCTACCTGTAAAAATACATAAACAAGGGCTTTGCTTAGATCTAAGGCAAATGGTGGAAGTTGTAAAATAATTTACATTCCTCCACATTTAAAGGCAATGCAAAACAATTCTAGTTCTAGACTCCTGTTGTGCTAAAACTGAAAGATAACATCTCTTTTATTATGTGGTTTTAAAGTAATTTAAGTTTTCAGTTATTCTTCTGAAGTTAACGTCTTGTGTTTCAGTTACCATTGTCAAAATACATATACATCTAAACAGTTACAATAGTGTATATACATTTCTGCTCAGTACTTTACAAAATATCCCATCAGCACACATCTGTACAATGTGACATACAGTTCTAATACATTTGTAACACAGGCATATGAATCATGTTGATATTCACAAATAACACGCAGCCACTTACAAAATTTCAGATAGTAATAATATCTGGGTTCTAATATCTATACAGGTCGTGTTAATTACTACTGAAGGTTTGTGGATGACCTATTCCAGATTTATTGCATGAATTTGCACAGTTTCTGTATCAGACTATAGACTTTTTAACGTTTCTTATATATTTTCTGATACAGATATAGAATTTTTAGATGTGAAAATATTTAAGGGGTCTGATGGTTCTTTTAGCACTAGTCTACATAGAAAGGAATGTAGGAGGAACAATCTACTCAGCAGAGACCGTACGCACCCTCCCCATATTTTTAGGAATATTCTTAAGGGGTAAGGGATATGTATTTCTAGATTAAATAATGATAATCAGAGGTTCACCATGGATTTGGATATATTAGAAGCTCAGTTTTTAGACTGTTGATATAGTACCAGAGAAGTTGAACAAACTGATTTGGACATTAGACTATTGTGGTGTAGTGGGGCTAAACCTTATTTTTCTATGGCTGAAGAAATTTGTCAGCCACCATATGATTATGCAGAGGTGGGTACCATGATCCCTGTAACATTGCAATATTTGAGTGATGTTAGTAAGGTATGCCATGTTATTAAGGAAAACTGGCCAATTTTAATGTCCAATATAGATATAAAAGCTTTTGATGGTGATTATCTGGCTTTAAACTTTGAAATAAGAAATCATTAAAGAGGTTATGTTTTAATATTTATAGGCTTGATTCTAAAGATGAGAATTGAGGCAACTTACCCTGTGGGAGGTGTGGCTTTTGCAATTTGATTTTTGCATCTGACTCCTTTATTCAAGCATTGGCCTAAATAGTTTTTAGGTTCTCAGTTAAAACTGATCGTGCTACTAAGAATGCTGTTTATTTAGCACAATGTTATTTATGCTGTGTTTTCTGTGTTTGCAAGATGAATCACTCTTTGAAAGAGCAAATTAGAGAGCATTTGTTAGCTCGCCATAGAAGTGATAATAAGAGTGCTCTTGCAAGGCATGTTTTAAAATTTGATGGTCAGCATTCTTTTAAATTTATGGTTATAAAATGTTTGACTGAGAGTTTACGTCTAGGAGAGTTCAGAAATGTTACTGAACAACACGAGATCAAATGGATAGTTAAGATGCAAGCTGATAGATCACTGGCCTTAATGGGAAGACTATTTGAAGGCACTTTGCACTGAATTGCATTCTGTAATGGCTTATCAGCATTCTATTTTATTTTTTTATTATGTTTATAGTGTTTTATGCATTATGTGATATATTAAATGATTGTTGTGTTAACATTATGATACCCCTCTTTTATAAAGCATCTTGGTTGTTTCCGTTCATTCTGTGTTTTATGAGTTTATCAGGTGATAGACACACCTCAGTTTTCTGAACATCTGATTGCCTCCAATTATATCTATTAGCTTGTTTTAGATGTCTTATTTAAATGGATAGATTTTATGTTATTCTATGGTCTGATGAAGCACCATTGCTGAGGTGCGAAAGTGATAACCTTTATTTAAACCTTTATTAAACTTACATTACAATTTTATTTGTTGTTTGCCTTGCCACGTGTTGTCCTTCACACTGGTTGTGTTGCTTTGTAAGAACCATGTAGTTTCCTGGCTGTCAGCATGAATATGTATACAAATGAGGTTCCTTTGCTGAATTGCTGAAAGGATCAACTGTGTCTGCATATCCCATTTGTGTATGCTCCTATACAGTTTTGATATTCCCAGTGTGCTACTTTTAGGATGTTTTAGTGCTCAGCATGCATGTTTTCAATGTGCGCCACATAGCTGAGCATGTTTGCGAGGACAGACCACTCACATGACAGTGATGATGTAGGCAACTGTCAAGGAAAATCAGATATACTCAATTAGAAATATATACTTTTGTATGTGCCACATTGCACACTAAAGTAGGGCCTTTAAATCATGTCAGTTATATCCTAGCTAGGTGAACTGCATCATAATTAGCCAATCCCACATGGTGGACCTACTCCAGAACTGTATAAAGTATGCATACATCCTACATTCTGATTTTCCCTCAATACTCTGAACCATTGGAGTAGAGACTTGAAAACTGTAACTGATAATGCTAGGGGCTGCTGCAGCTTTTCTACATTTGTATGTGCTAGATGCTGAAGATAATGTTGCTGGTGGTGCTGACAATAGACCTAGGCCAAGAAGGAGCAGAGTGTTCAGGCCCAGGGTAACCTTGCAGGAGCCACATGAGCTGAAGATAGTAGAGTGCTACAGGGTGGACAGGGACATATTACAAGAGCTCAGTGAGCTTTGCCACCTTCAAGGTAGAGCCGGAGTTAACAGAGGGGAACCAATCCCAGTGGAATCTAAGGTATGTGTAACTCTTAGGATGCTAGCTACAGGTACCTTTTAAAGACCAGCTGGGGACATGATGAGGGTGTCACTGGCATCTGCATCCAGGATACTCCACCAATTTTTGGATGCTATGCTCTCACATGCCAGTGAGCACATATCTTTTCCACTTGCCCGTGAAGTGAGGGCCAGCAATATGCAACACTTTTACCATGTAGCCCACTACCCTGAAGTACTGGGTGCCATAGATTTCACTCATGTACACATCAAGGCACGGCCTGCTGAGCAGGGTAGAATCTATGTTAACCGCAAGGGATACCACTCCATCGACTGCCAAGTCATGAGCAATGCGCAGGGGATTATCTTGAATCTGTGCGCTGGCAACCCTGGCAGTTATCATGATTCTCATATATGGCACACATCACAGCTGTACCAGATGTTATGGGGGACATCCCACAGATCTATTTACTGGGGGATGTTGGCTACCCCCTGGATCCCTGGATGATGACACCCATCAGAAATGCAAACTTTGTAGCTTATCCCATCAGCATACTCAGTAACAGATCAATTAAAGAATCCCTTGCCCCAGACATCTGGAAAAAAGCATTCATTTTCCCCTTACACAAAGGTGGCACCAACACAGGCACCACAATCTTTCGACCCATAGCTATTCTCTCACCCCTCTCTAAAATACTGGAAAAATGCATCCATGCCCAACTCCTCAACCACCTGCATGAAAATTAAATTTTATCACCCACTCAATATGGTTTCAGACCAGGACACATCACCACTATTGTCCTTCTATCCTTCCTTGATACAGTTAACTGGGCACGGGTTTCTGATAAAATAATTGCTTCACTTTTACTTGACCTTTCCAAAGCTTTTGATGCCATTTTCCATACTATCCTCCTCTCTAAACTATCCATCCTCCACATTTCTCCCCTACCCCACAGTGGTTCAACAGCTATCTCTCCAACAGGCAGCAATCCACCAAATGGCAATAACCTTACTCTCCCTTCCTCAATACTTCCACAGGGGTACCCCAAGTATCCATACTTGTCTCTCTTATTTAGCATCTTTATTAACAAGTTTCACACCACTATCCCACAATGCTCAGTAATCCAGTATGCTGATGACTCTACAATATTATGCACTGCAAATTCCAGCTCTGAACTCCAGTAAATTACCTGGAATGTCCTCACATCTACTGAATCTTGGATGCTTAACAATCATCTTGCCCTAAATCAAAAAAAAAAAAAAAACTAGTAATTTTTACTCCTAGGAAAACCACTCCATTTGATAAAAAAACTCTTCACTATACAAGCCCAAGACAATACTACTATATAAGTTGTCCCACACACTAAATTACTAGGCATTATTATAGATGAAAACCTTAACTTTGATCTACACATAAACAATAACATCAAAAAACACACCAAAAGCTTGGTATGCTCTACAGGCACCGACACTTTCTTAGCCTCTTTACTAGACAAACCCTTGCAACTACCTTTTTATTACCCTCTCTCTTTTATGGTGCCCCCCTCCTCACTAATATCCAAAATTCTGCCAAGTCCAAACTTGCTATGTGTTACAACAGACTAGCAAAATTTGCTACCAGGGCCAAATTTTCATCCCACCACTGTAAGTCACTGAAACAATTAGGGTGGCTGGAACTCCCCCCCCCCATCTCTCATTCACCCAACTAACTACTGTGCACAAAATAATCTACAGACCCACAGACTGTCCTGCTCTCTCAACTCTACTTGCCAAGTACCATCCCAGCAGGCATCTAAGTTCTGAAAATCATCTACTTCTAAAAGTAGATAAGCCCACCTTACCTGCTGGTCAACTCCTCTTTTCCTTCACCATTGGCAAACTATGGAACTCACTTCCACCTTCTATAAAAAACACAGGCAGCATCACCACCTTCAAATAAATACTGAAAAAAATCATCTCAAATCTTCCTGGCTATGTTCCTGCTCTATAACCTAACCTCTTCACTCTCCTTATATGATTTCTAAATTCCTATGTCTTTTGCTACTAGTAACTGATGATACTTTCTCCATATTTATTTTTATCTTCACTTGTTGACACTGGTACAATAATACTGATTAATATATCTCTGTTTATACCACTCTGATTGAATTTATTGAATTCTGCTTTAATGTATATTTTCTGTATATATTACTGTAATCAAACAAACTAGATTCCTGCATTTATGTATATGTTACTATATTTACTACCTGTAACACTGTTTCTACTTCTGTACTAATTAATGTTTATATTTTTTCTGTATCTCAGAGATTTTCTCCAAGGGCCTCCACTGAAAATGGGGACTTTTAGGCCCAGTGGACTTTTCCAGCAAACAAATGCAATAAAATAAATGCAATAAAATAAATACCCATGGAAGAACACTATAATGAGGCATACGCACAAACTAGGAACATCATAGAGCATGTGTTTGGTTTTCTGAAGTCATGGTTGCAGTGCCTCATTATATCTGGTGGAGCCCTGAAGTATACTCCAGCCACATATGCACAAATATTCACAGTATGTGCTATCCTACATAATTTGATCCTGTGGAAACAAATCCAGCAGGATCAGCAAAGGGAAGTGATACACAGCCCCAGTCACAGGAGGACTCAGAGGAGGAACACTCTGTTGATGTCTCTGTAGGCAGACGTAGGTATGCTCAATATGCCCTGGCTTTGGCTAAGAGATAACGCGTACCACATTCCCTGAAAACCTAGGGACCTAGGGACCAACACCTTAGTCATACTCACGTATTTTAAAATTGATGTCAGCCAAATCTTACATCATCTACCTATCCACGTATTGGCTGTGTACTGCTTGCATCAGACAGAGTCAGCCCTGAACTATGGTTGTATCAACTGCTGCACTTGCAAGGTAAGTCCATAAACTACGCAGTAGTATAGTGGGTTGTTATGTTATGTTGTAACTATGGACTGGGTAAATTATGCATGCAACTACAATGGGCTATTTGGACAGAAGTTGCATCCACATGGAACAACAGACACCCATTCCACTGACATGTCACCAGTTTTGTAGTTAGTAGGCCTCATGCATGGAATATTCATGCAGTCCTACTGCAACAAATTATGGATACTTCATTCAAGGGACATGTTAGAAAGTGAGGTTAAATGATAGTCAGGCTAACGTGTGTCCTAACAGAACATGGGCTTTTGTTCCTGCCCCCTCAAAACAGCAGTGTCCCCTTGTAACTGCCATAATAATAAATTATCTATGCTATATACGCATTTCATGCAGTTAGTATGGCGCACAACATCAGAACAGTAATGTACAATTTGAACTTACATAGGTTCATAGATTCATAGGTGTGTACTAGGCTAATGGCCCTGGTGCCTTTACAAGCCTAGCCCATAGGATTACCCTGGCATCATGTCACCTGACCTTAGTTCCCTGTGCCTCTGTTGAGTAGAGCTACTGGATTGATTGCCAGGGTAAATTTTCTATTTCCCATGTACTCATCAAGATTTCTTTTGAATAGGGACAGTGAGGTGCTCTGCATGACATGTATGGGAAGTCTATTCTATAGCATAGGCAGTCTCTGTGTTATGAACCTGTCCCTCCAGCATGTTCTTTTGATTGTGGTAATGAGGATGAGGTCTCTGGACCATGTGGTGTGCAGGGATTGGGATTTCTTTAGATGTAGCATTTCTAACAGAGCTGGGTCAGACATGGTTTTGTAAGTCAAGCAGAGATCGCCTGTAAGTAGGTGATATGAGACAGAGAATAGTTGGAGTGTTTTGAGTCTGTCCATATAGGACAAGTGCTTAAGACCTAGGATACTCTTTGTGAGGTACTTTTACCTTTGCAGCCTCTACAGTTGTTGCAGGTGTCTAGTGAGGTACATGCCAAATGGGGCACTGTACCCGATGATTAGTCTAATGATGGAAGAGTAGAGGGAGACAATGACCCCTTTCTTCCTGGATGCAAAACCCTTAGTAATGAGATGTGCCACATCGAAGGACTTTCTGACCACAGTAGCAATGTGGTGGTCAAAAGAGAGGTTGCTGTCAACCTGTGTTTTCAGATCTCTTATAATGCCTTCTGTGTTCAGTGGACTACCATCGATGTAGTAATTCATGGGAACCGGGTTTTTCCAAAGGGGATGACAAAAGATTTTTTGGCATTGAGCTTAAGGCTATGGTTCTGACAACAGTCATTTGTCTCAGTGAGGCCTTTCTGTACGATGTCAACATCACTTGCATTAATAATAGCTCTCAACTTGCAATCATCTGTGAACTTTGTCAGTCAGAGCCCCTTCGTGTTGGGCTGGACTTCAGAGAAGTAGATGCCAAATGGGAGATGACACAGGACCAAACCTTGTGGGACTCCACTCATGACTGGTTGGCAGTCTGACTTGGAGTCAGCTACTTTCACACTGTGGGTTTTAACTGTGAGCCAGTTTGCAACCCACCTAGTGATATAGGGCTCGATGCCTAGCTTAGTGAGTTTTTCTATGATTCCTGAGTGGGGAATGATATCACAGTCCTTGGCCAGATCAAGGTAGGTTGTATGAACTACCTTGCCTTCATCCACAGCTCTGGTGACTGACTCAAAGAAGTCAACCAAGTTGAGCAGGCATGATCTACCCTTCACAAGATGATGTGTTTCATAGCTTTGCATATCTGACTCATCATGCTAATGGGGCAATAGTTTCCAGGGTCTGTAGTCACTCCTCCTTTTTGGAGAAGAATGACTGGAGCAGTGAGCCATTTGGTAGGGACAAGGCCTGAGGTGAGGCTGTGATTGAACAGGGCACAGAGGTGAGGTGCCAGTTCACTCTGTAGTTCATGTAGAACACAGCCAGGGATATTGTCATGTCCCACAGAAGCTTTATTCTTGGCCTTGGACAGTGCTGTTTTAACCTGTGCAGCAGTAATACTGGGTGCCTTGTAATCTACTGGTATTGTGATTGGTTCTTGGGGGAGAGGGGTAAAGTTGGCACTGAATCTGTTGGCCAGTATATTGGCAATATCTGTTGGTTTGGTATAGGAGGTACCATTGTGCAGTATCTGACAGCAAATCTGGGTATTGCCATGGAGATTCTTTACATAACTATAGAAGGCCTTGTGGTTATCTTTACTATCTGCTGCAATTCTGTTTTCATAGCTAGCTTTAGAGGATTTGATGAGGGATCTCAACTTTTTGTTGAGGCTGATAAGGGAGTTTTTACAGTCTTCGGACTTCACCTTATTCTGCATCAGCTTTCTGTGCCATGAAGTTAGTTACCTCTGTTGGAGCCCAAAGTTAGCTTTGGAGAAGTTTTTCATAGTGGTTACCTTTGCAGGGAGGGTGGGAGGGATGTGGATTTCCAAGGTGATTAGTTTGTGGTCGGATCTAACCAGGGAGGAGTTGACTATTGGTGTAGCGCACTGGTAGCCCATGTTAGTAATGACCAGGTCAAGGATGTTGCTACCTCTAATGAGGGTAAGAACAAGCTGGTTCAGGGCATTGGAATTAATGAATTCCGGGAAACATTGAGTAAGTGTGTTAGTATATCTGTAGTTTTCCCAGTTAATGGAGTAGATGAAGTCGCCCAGTATGAGAGTGTTAGGTTGGACCCTAATATTCTCCAGGGTGCCTAGGAATGTGGAGTGTAAGTCTTGGGACACGGTTGGGGACCTATAGAAGGCTACGATCTGAATTGCTGTCTTACCCAATGTTAGTTGCATCTGAAGTATCTCAGATGCATTATGTTGGGATACCAGTCTGGAGGTATGCGCATCTTTATGAATTTGGAAACACCACCTCCTTTGGAGCTTCGGTCCAAGTTCTATGACTGAAAGGTGTGGAATGAGTTATAGCCTGGTAGTGCAGGGGTGCTTTCTGCTGCCTTGAACTAGGTCTCTGTTACAGCACAAATGATGATGTTCTCCATTTTAAGGAGTGCTTTGAGTGAGTGAATTTTGAGATTTAGATTTCTAGCATTGAGCAGCATGACCCACAGATTGCATTTGTTTGTGGCTGTTATGGTGATAATTTGGTCTTTGGAACACCACCTAAAAAAGGCACTATAGGGTTGGCAAGAGCCTTAGCCAGGAACCAGAAGCACAGGGGTGACAGATGCAGGCCATTTCTAGCAAAGCATCAAGGTCTGTCAATCATGTCATCCCAGGCAGACAAATACTGGATCCCCTTAGAATGACACCAGAAACTTAGCCAATTGTTGAAATCAATCATTTTCTGCTTGTACTGTAGTATCATTCTCAGTGATGATATGATGCAGTTCATGGCTAGGGTCATACCCACCTGGGCTACATAATCCAAGAGCTCCTCCATGTCTCTTTTCATGTAGTCCAGGGAGGTACATCTCATGTCATTCACACTCACAGGAACAATGAGAGAGTCATATTTGTACCTGCTGTTGAGGTACCTGACTGCATGCATTATGTGGTGGATCCTGGTGGCTGACAAGCAGCTGACTGTTACTTTCTCCTTATTCAACCTAGTGAGTGGGACATCAATGTGCCTCACTATCAAGTCACCTATGACTAGTGTGTAGGGCATGATGTTTTGCTTTAGGGGCATGTCTGGAGGGGTGGGCATTCATAATAAATACTGGAGATGTTTCCTTGTAGAATGTTTAGAGCTGGTAGCACTTTTGTGTGCTACAATAATTGCTACAATAAATCTGGTAAACTGGTAGACTAATAAGCTAGTAAAAGTGCAGGAGAGGAGAGAACTAGCAGATCTAAGGGAAAAATTGAAGAGCAGACTTTGGCACAGCTCAGAAGCTTACAAACAGTCCTGGATACAGCAAATCTGTATCTGGACTAGACTAGTTACAGGAAAGGTGGGAAACAAGAGCAAACATGAGCTTTTAAACCGGAAAGTTGAAAGAGATGGAAAAACTGCCCAAACAGCCACCCCCCCCCACCTAAACACGCTGTTCAACCTCAGCCTCTCCACAGGCTACGTGCCCATAGAATGGTGAACAGCAACGGTTATTCTGCTCCACAAAGGAGGGGCCACAACTGACCCTGGTAACTATCACCCCATAAGCCTGACTAGACTGGTCTGCAAGGCTACGGAGTACGTCATCATGGAAATCATTAACAAAGACATTGGGAACCTCCAAACACTTGACCTGACCCAGTTTGGCTTTGTTAAGGGCAGATCATGCCTACTAAACCTGGCTGACTTCTTCAAGATAGTCACCAAGGCCATAGACGAGGGAAAGGTGGTTCACACAGATTACCTTGATCTCGCCAAGGTGTTCAACACCATTCTTCACTCAGGTATTGTAGAAAAACTCACCAGCCTGAACATAAACCCCTACATCACAAGATGGGTTGCCATCTGGCTTACAGACAGAACTCACACGGTAAGAATAGCAGGCTCCAGGTCTGACTCTAAATCAATCACAAGTGGTGTCCTGCAAGGCTTGGTTCTGGGACCACTACTGTTCAGCATATATTTCTCAGAAGTACAGGCAAACACAGGAGAACTATGGCTAACCAAGTTCGTCGATGACTGCAAACTGGAAGCCATAATTGATTCTCTGGCTGACACAAACATCCTTCAAAAAGGCCTTACTGAGACAGACACCTGGTGTCAAAGTCATGGCTTCAAGCTAAATGCCAAAAAATGCATAATC
This sequence comes from Protopterus annectens, assembly GCF_019279795.1. Lineage (NCBI taxonomy): Eukaryota > Metazoa > Chordata > Ceratodontiformes > Protopteridae > Protopterus > Protopterus annectens. The sequence continues at coordinate 147,607,141 of NC_056750.1, forward strand.
ATCCCGTTTGGGAAAAACAAAACATTCACAAATTACCACATAGGTGGAAGCCCCCTTAATACAGAAGAGGTAATAAGAGATCTGGGGACCCAGGTAGATCGTAATCTCTCCTTTGACAATCATATTGCCAAAGTAGTTAGGAAATCCTTCTATATGGCCCATCTAATTACTAAAGAGTTTGCATCTAGAAATAAAGAGGTTATAGTGCCCCTCTACACGTCACTCATCAGACCCATCACAGAGTACAATGCTCCATTTGGGATGTACTTCATAAGACACTTCCAACAGCTGGAAAGACCACAAAAGCACCTCACCAAGAGGATTACTGGCCTCAAACATATGTCCTATGCAGCCCAACTGAAAAAACTCTGGCTGTACTCAGTGGCATATCGCTTACTCATAGGTGATATCTGTATGACTTACAAATCCATGTCCAACTCAGAATTGATGGACATGCTCCACCTAAAGAAATCCAAGTCACTGCAAGCCATGCTAAACCTTACCACAACAATAGAACATGCTGGAGGGATAGATTCCTGTCACAGAGACTCCCCATGCTTTGGAACAAAATTCCTAACTACATTAGGCAAAGCCCCTCACTAACACTCTTCAAGAGAAGCCGTGACGAGTGGATGGGTAACAGAAAATACACCCCTGGGATCACTTCATTGGCTCTGCTTGACAGAGGCTCAGTTAATTAATCAATGGGGCAGCGCAAGCTGACACACTCTGGCTAGGCTTATAAATGCCCATGGGCAGATAGCCTAGTACCTACCTATGAACCTATGAACCTAATTTCTGGGCCAGAAACCACTCCTCTTGTGGTAGATAGGCTACCTAGTGCTTATCACTGTCACTGATAAGCTAGAAGGCTTCCCTCCAACACAGAAAGGCTTAGGGGGCTCAGAAGGTTACATACAGTCCTAGATACTGCAAATCTGTATCTGGACTAGACTAGTTATAGGAAAGGTGGGAAAACCGCAAACACATGCTTTTAAACCAGAAAGTTGAAAGAGATGAAAAAAACTGCCAAAATGGCCAATAAACTACACTTTCTGGGCCAGAAACCTTTCCTGTGTTAGCTAACCGAGCATAGCAAATTACATATTTATGCAAATGATGGTGTGATGAATGATTCCCTGTCTATCAAGCAGTCTCTGTGGCTCAAAGGACTTAGGCAGATAGCTTGTGTGATGGTGTTCAGGGCTGTAATCCTGAGATATCCAGGCATATGGCATGTTAGGTAGTAATATGTATTGTTTTACAGACTGTGACTGTGTGTGTGTGTGTGTGTGTGTGTGTGTGTGTGTGTGTGTGTGTGTGTGTGTGTGTGTTTGGTATCTACTTCCGTGAAGTACAGGCTAACACAGAAGGTCTTTGGCTAACGAAGTTCACAGATGACTGCAAACTAGGAGCCATAATCGAAACTCCTAACGATGTGGAAATCCTACAAAAGGGCCTCACTGAGACAGATGCCTGATGTCAAAGCCATGGCCTCAAGCTCAATGCCAAAAGGTGCATTGTCATCTTTTTTGGTAAAAACTCTGTACCCATGAAATACAACATAGGCGGTAGTATACTTAACACCGAAAGTGTGATAAGAGACCTTGGGACACAGGTGCACAGTAGTCTCTCCTTTGATAATCACATCTCCACAGTAGTCAGAAAATCCTTCTACATGGCACACCTCATCACAAAAGGTTTCTCAACCAGTAAAAAAGAGGTCATTGTTCCCCTCTACTCATCACTCATTAGACCCATTATAGAGTACAATGCCCCTTTTGGTATGTACCTCATACGACATCTACAACAACTGGAAAGGCCACAGAATACCTCACAAAGAGGATTACCCACCTCAAACAGATGCCCTACGCTGACCGTCTCAAAAAACTCCAGCTTTACTCCATCGCATATTGCCTACACAGAGGTGATCTCTGCCTAACATACAAAGCTATGTCAAACCCACAGCTGTTGGATATGCCCCACTTAAAGAAATCCCAATCCCTCCGAGATACACGCTCTAGGGACCTAAACCTTGTCACCACAATAAACAGAACATGCCAGAGGGATAGATTCCTGTCCCAGAGACTTCCCATACTCTGGAATAAACTACCTAGCTATATCAAACAAAGCTCCTCATTAGCACTCTTCAAGAAAAATCTTGATGATTGGATGGGAAATAGGAAATTCACCCCAGGGATCACCTCTGTGGCTCTGCTCGACAGTGGCACAGGAAAATAATTTTCTTGAGTGGCAAAAGCCAGGGTACCTTTTTGGCTGGGCTTGTATAGGCCACAGGGCCGATAGCCTAGTACCTACCTATGAACCTATGAACCTATGTGTGTGTGTGTGTGTGTGTGTGTGTGTGTGTGTGTGTGTGTGTGTGTGTGTGTGTGTGTGTGTGTGTGTGTGTTATATTAGTATTAACCTATTTCACATAGAAATTCCACATTTGCATATGAGCTGCATATCCAAGACCTGTTTAAAAAGTCTTAGGTAATATTGGATTAGTCAGTATCAGACTTGCAAAGGTTGGGACTTGAAACCATATATCAACATGCATATGCTAAAAATAGATTTAAGTTCTTCCTGCAACTATGACAATATAATAACAGTTATGAATGACAAATTGTGCTGTGATGTAACTTGCAGAGATATGACAGGGCCATACACAAAACATCGATCAATAAACTAGAACAACTAAGTATTGATGCACTCTTGATATGATGGATAGCTGCAAAGGTTCATAGGTTGATACTAGGCTATCTGCCCTAGGGCATTTATAAGCCTAGCCAGAGTGTGTTTGGCTTTTACCACCCTTTTAGATTAGTTGACTGTGCTTCTGTATAGTAGGTCACAGAAGATAGCCCTTTTAAAGTTAGTTTACTGTGCCTCTGTCTAGTAGGGACACAGAAGAGATCCCAGGGGTAAACCTACAATCTCCCATCCACTCGTCAAGATTTCTCTTGAAGAGGGTCATTGAGAGGCTCTGCCTAACAAGGATTGGGATTTTGTTCCAGAGTGAGGGGAGCCTCTGGGATATGAATCTTTCCCTCCAGCATGTCCTATTTATTTCTGTGCTGAGGTTTAAGTTCCTGGAGCGTGTAGCTCTAAGGGATTTGGATTTCCTGAGGTGGAGCATGTCCATTAATTCTGGGTTGGACATGGCTTTATACGTCAGGCACAGATCGTCTCTTAGTAGGCTGTAAGCAACTGAGTAGAGCTGGAGTTTCTTTAGCCTAACTGCGTAGGGCATCTGTTTGAGTCCCTTGATCCTCTTGGTGAGGTACTTTTGGGGTCTTTCCAGTTGCTGCAGGTGTCGGGTAAGGTACATCCCAAATGGGGCATTGTATTCAATTATTGGCCTGATGAGTGATGAGTAGAGGGGCACAATGACCTCTCTTGATCTAGATGTGAACCCTTTCGTGATAAGGTGGGCTATATAGAAGGTCTTTCTAGCCACTTTGGCAATGTGATTGTCAAAGGAGAGATTGCTATCTACTTGGGTCCCCAAATCCCTAATTATGTCTTCCGTACTTAATGGATTACCACCTATGTGGTAATTTGTGGGCACTTTGTTTTTCCCAAAGGTGATGACTATGCACTTTTTGGCATTTAGCTTTAGGCCATGGCTCTGGCACCAGTTATCCATCTCTGTGAGACCCTTTTGGAGGATGCTTGTGTCAGTCGGTGAGTTGATTAAGGCTCCCAGTTTACAGTCATCTGCGAACTTGGTCAGCCATAGTCCTCCCATGTTAGCCTGTACCTCAGAGAAATATATACCGAGCAAGAGAGGTCCCAGGACAGAGCCTTGCAGGACGCCACTTGTAACTGGTTTAGAGTCTGACATGGCACCTGCAATTCTAACCATGTGGGTTCTATCCCTTAGCCAGTTTGCAACCCATCTTGTGACATAGGGGTTGATATTTAAGCTGGTGAGCTTATTTATGATGCCTGAGTGGGGTATTGTGTCGAAGGCTTTTGCGAGGTCCAGGTAGGCTGTGTGGACTACCTTCCCTTCATCTATGGCCTTGGTGACTGTTTCAAAGAAGTCGACCAGGTTCAAGAGGCAAGATCTGCCCTTAACAAACCCGAATTGGGTAGTATCCAGTGTTTGGAGGTTCCCAATGTCTTTGTTTATGAGTTCCATTATGATACGCTCCATAGCTTTGCAGACCAGGCTAGTCAGGCTTATAGGGCGATAGTTTCCAGGGTCCCTTGTGGCACCACCTTTGTAGAGTGGGACCACTGTTGCTGTACACCATTCCTTGGGTACATATCCTGTAGTACGGCTGAGATTGAGCAGTGACTTTATGTGAGGGTTCAGTTCTTCTTGGAGCTCATGTAAGACGTAGCCCGGGACACCGTCCAGTCCCATTGATGCTGTGTTTTTTGCTTTGGAGAGGACAGCTCTCACCTGTGCATCTGTGATGTCAGGGAGGCTACACTCTGTCGGGATAGACATTTTCTCTTTTGGGGGGGGGGGGGGGGGAGTTTGCACTGAACCTGTTTGCCAGGATGTTGGCAATGTCTGTGGGTTCAGTGTATTCTTTGTCATTTTGCACTAACTCAGAGCATATCTGGGAGTTGCCACCCAGGTTCCTGACATAACTAAAGAAGGCCTTGTGATTATCTTTAGCGTCTTGTGCAATTTTTCTTTCAAAGCTGGCCTTAGATGATTTCATGAGGGATCGTAGTTTTTTGATAGTACAGATCAGAGATGCCTTCCCTTTTTGGGATTTTGCTCTGTCATGTAGTAGTTTCCTCCTTCTGTTGTATAGCTTATTTATGGCCAGGGTCCACCAGACAGGTCTCCTGCCTTTGGAGGAGTGAGTCTTGGTTTTATTTGGGATAGCACGATCCATGCATTCCTGTAGGTGTCCATAGAATGCGTTTGTAAAGGATTCTGTGGTTTGGGCCGTATTTTCCACTGGCCCGGGGGCTTTGAAGGATTTCACCTCAGTTTTGAGAAGTGTGAAGTTTGCTTTTGAGAAGTTCTTCATCGTGGTTTCCTTGGCTGGGGGTGGGGACGAGACATGGATGTCCAGTGAGATTAATTTATGGTCAGATCTTACCAATGAGGGGTATACCTCTGGTATGGAACATAGAGTCCCCATGTTGGTGATGATCAGGTCCAATATGTTTTCCCCTCTTGTGGGAGTGGTGACCAGTTGTTCCATAGCATTTGAGTTTATAAATACTAGGAACTGTTGGGCGAGGGTGTTGGGGCTTGAGTAGTGCTCCCAGCCTATGTTTGGGTAGTTGAAGTCACCCAATATAATGGTGTTTGGAGTGACCTTCATATTCTCCAGTGTTCTCAGGAAAGCCGAGTGGGGTTCCTGAGTTTGGGAGGGTGGTCTGTAGCAGGCTATAAACTGAAAGGCAGTTTTGCCCACTGTTAGTTGCACATGGATGGTCTCTGATGCTTCGTGCAGTGCCACTAACCTGGAGGTGTGGGTATCTTTGATGAATATGGATACTCCCCCTCCTTTTGTGGTTCAGTCTGAGTTTTGGGGCCGAAAAGCATGGTATGAGGTATAACCTGGTAGTGGAGGGGTGCTCTCAGGAGCCTTGAACCAGGTTTCTGTTACTGCACAGATATCAATATTCTCCATATTGAGGAGAGCCTCGAGTCCATGCATCTTGAGGTTTAGACTTCTGGCATTCAGCAGCATTACCCTTAGTTTCTTTTTCCTTGTGTTGTCTATGGATGTGGGTTTGTCTTTTTGAGCCTTGCCTAAAAAAGGCACTATGGGGGTGGCAAGAGCCTTAGCCAGTATTCGAAAGCCCATGGGTAACAGGTGCAAGCCGTCCCTAGTGAAGCAACGTGGCTTGTCAAGCATGTCATCCCAGGCTGACAGACACTGGAACCCCTTTGAATGACACCAATACTTTATCCAATTGTTAAAATTGACCATTTTGTCTTTATACTGTGACATCATTCTTGGTGAGGGTAAGATGCTATTCAAGGTCAGGGTCATACTGGCCTGGGCTACATGATCAGAGAGCTCCTCTATGTCTCTTTTCATGTAGTCCAGGGAGGTACATCTCAGGTCATTCACACCAGCATGGGCAATGATGGAGTCATATTTGTACTTGCTTTGGAGTGACCTGAGTGCTTGTGTTATGTGGCAGATCCTGGCACCTGACAGGCAGCTTACAGTGACATTCTCCTTGTTCAGCCTGGTGAGTGGGACGTTAGTGTGTCTGACAATAGAGTCACCTATTACAAGTGTATTAGGTGTGTTGTTTAGCCTTAAGGGCTGTGACTGTGTGACACACTGACTTTGTGAACTATGTGATATGTGGGTATTGTTGTGGGGTAGCAGTTTCTTGGTTGTCTGCTTTGGAGGTCTCTATGCTGCTTGGGCAGATTTTTATTTAGAGCCTCCGAGTATGTTTTTGTGTGTTTATGTGTTTGGTTTGCTGTTGCGATAGGTCTATGTGAGACTAGATTTGTGGTGTGTGTGGTTACCTTCTCCTCCTGACTGACTGCGCCAGTACTGGGTTGAGAGAACTCAGCCTCCAGTTTGGCTATATAGTTGCATCTCTCACATATATTTGAGCTTGTTGGGAGGAGGAGAGGGTGGTCTGTGTACATAAGGCAGCTGTAACATTGCCTCAAGATTCCCAGATTCACCAGCTGGACTGGAGAGTAAACCCGAAACTGACTTTTGGACATGCCAGAATAGTATAAGGAACTACTTTTTGACTGATCAAAAAGGACCAATAGGGAGCCAAGTACTTAAAGGGAGTATAAGAGGGTGTAGTGCTTTAGTTTATTAGTGCTTACTTATAAGATTACTTATACGAGCAAGTGCAGGGCTTTAGAATGACAATAGAGTGCTTACTTTGAGATTTAGAACAGGTCTAAGGGAAAAAAGTGAGGAGCATGGCTTACATATAGGACAAGGCAAGTATCATACAGCAATTGGACAAGTGGAATAATTGGTTACAGCTAGGGTGCCGCACAGGGCTTTGCCCTAGGCCCAAACTTGTCAAGATTTCTCTTTAGACCTTTCCATTTCATTTGAGTTGTTATACAGTCTGTATGCAGATGACTTGAAATTGGGTATACTAATTACATGTGTTACAGATGGAGCAAGTCTGTTAAATAACTTTACTAAAGTGACCATTTGATCACAGGAGTATAATATGCTGATAAATATATCAGAAATTAAGCATGTGATATTTGAAAGACATAAATAGAAAGGTGAATATTGCATACAGCACACAGTGATTGAAACTGTAGATTCATTTATGGACCTGAGTATATAGGTAGATCCAGGTTTCAGTCTTTCTAATCATATTATAATCTCAGTTGGGAGTACAGCTAGCTGTGGACTGAAGCAAGTTTATAGAACAGTAAGTCTCTGGTGTAAGCAATACACCGCCCATTTGCGCGCTGCTTAGCAACATGCAAACAAGATGAAAATGCCACTGCACATGTCCATACATACACTTAGTTAAGCAGAGTGCAAATGTTTTGCTTCTCACACAGTTTTGTTTAAAAATTATATATATGTATATATATATATATATATATATATATATATATATATATATATATATATATATATATGTGTGTGTGTGTGTGTGTGTGTGTGTGTGGGGTCTACTTTAGAAGACTGAAAAAAACAAAGAGTGAAAATTTAAAATACTGAATAATGGAATTTGCCCCTTCTCCACTGTTGTGCGATCTTGGAGTTGGTATATATAGTCAGCAGGCAGTGTGGGTGGCACAGCTCCCCTCATGAGGAGTGCAGGGGGGCTTTTCCCTGCATTAAAAATGTATTCAGTATTTTGAATATTCAATCTTTTGGTTTATCAATCTTCTGAAGTAGACCCATTATATATATATATATATATATATATATATATATATATATATATATATATATATACACACACACACACACACACACACACACACACACACACACACACAACACACACACATATATATATATATATATATATATATATATATATATGTATATATTTGTGTAAATTATTATATTTATACACATATATATGTATATATATATATATATATATATGTGTGTGTGTGTGTGTGTGTGTGTGTGTGTGTGTATGTTTGTATTGCCCTACATACCCAGAGCACTGAGAGTAAAGCTGCACTATGTCACTTATAATGCTGGATGAAGGACCAAAAGGAAAGGCTCAGCATTAGATAATGCACTTAATAATATGTGGAAGTGCTTAGAATAACATGTGTTGCAGCTGGAGGAATATTGGGATATCTGAAGTTCTGAGTTCTGGCAGTCTTCTCTCACATCATGTGTTAATTATACCACATTTGAAAGCAATTCACATTTTCATGTGAAGCACACATAAGTGTGAGTCACACCTGTGTACTTGCTGCAGATATCTGGACAGTGGTAAGTCAGACCATGTCTCCCTATTACAGCATATGGAAATCTTGAAAATGTATGTCATAGTATATGAATACATAAATATATTGTCAAGCCATATGTTTGTATCTATGGCAGCTGCAACACCCTCATTCACTACAGCCCCTTGTGTCTGCTGGATGTCACCACACATACGCCAACAACTGAACAAGGTGTGTACTATATTATGTTGTGTACACATTCAATGACAGGGCTAATTTAACTTTATCACAAGCTTGTCCATCAAAATGCAAACAGACAAATATGCTCAAAACAGGTGCTATTGTCACATTGCAAGGCTACAAAACAGTTTTTTGACTGTTAGGCTACTAGCCGCAGATCACAGTAAGAAGCAATGTGACTCTGCAGGCCTTCCAAACTGTTCAACACAAGGCTTGTTTATGTTCTCTAGGTTTACTTCACCTGCAGTCATTTATAAAGCAAACCTGAGCTGTGGTGCATGCATTAAGTACTATGATCTGTAGTTTGTAAGACTAGATACGTAGGGGTTCTTATCTCAGTCCAGTCTACTTGGTGTGTGTGTGTGTGCGTGTGTTTGCATGTGTGTGTGTGTGTGTGTGTGTGTGTGTGTGTGTGTGTGTGTGTGTGTGTGTGTGTGTGTGTGTGTGTGTGTGTGTGTGTGTGTGTGTGTGTGTGTGTGTGTGTGTGTGTGTCTCCAAAGAGCAAGTGTGAATACAACACTGACTTCAAAACTGGAATTGTTTGGCACTTTTCTGGCACATGCAGTTGATGCAGGCCTCCAAACTCTTATCCTCCACAAGGCCTGCTTATGTCATCTACCATAACATAAAGCAATGTGATTGTCAGACTTAAGCTGTGGTGTGTGCGATTAGTACTGTGATCTGGTGTGTGCAAGAGTAGATAGGTAATGGTTCTAATCTCACTCCAGCTCACTCGCTGTGTTTGGTTGTAAATGTTCAACTGCCTCAAAACAAATATGAATTCCACACTGACTTACAAGCAAACAGGGATTTGCATTCTTGCCCACCACCAGGCCTGCTGATATCAGTTGATGCAGGCCTCCAAACCCTTATCCTCCACAAGGCCTGCTGTGGTTGGGTGTGAATGTGCAACTATCTCAAAACAAATATGAATCCCACACTGACTTACAAGCAAACATGGTTTTGCACTCTTGCCCCCACCCGGTCTGCTGCTATCAGGTGATGCAGGCCTCCAAGCTCTTATCCTCCACAAGGCCTGCTGATGTCATCTACTATAAGACTAGCTAAAGCCATACTAATGTTAGATTTAAGCCAATGCATGTGCATTATGTACTGTGATCTGTATTGTGTAAGACTATACAGGTTGGGGTTCTAATCTCATAGCAGCCAATGTGGTGTGTGCATCTGTGTTTGTGTGTGTGTGTGTGTGTGTGTGTGTGTGTGTGTGTGTGTGTGCGTGTGTGTGTCTGTGTGTGTGTGTGCGTGTGTGTGTGTGTGTGTGTGTGTGTGTGTGTGTCTGTGTGTGTGTGTGTGTGTGTGTGTGTGTGTGTGTGTGTGTGTGTGTGTGTGTGCAGTGTTCTGCAGAAAAAAATAGGCAGTGGCACTATTGTCATGGTAGCCAAGTTTGTGTGGATGGTAGAACATTTTACAGCTGCTATGGGATCATAGGCTTATTGGAATTTACTTAGCTAATGGCTCTAGTGCCCTTAAAATCCTAGCTAAGTTGTTACCCTTATGTACCTGATCAGCACCTATTGCCTTTGTCCAAAAGGGACTGCCATGGTGAAATTATGGTCACCTATCCAATCATACTGATTACATTTAAATAGTGAAAATGAGGTGCTCTGTTTGACATGATGTGGGAGTCTGTTCCAAAGGTGTGTTAATTTCTGGTAGGCAATTTTCTCCTTCTACCAGGTTGTATTAATGTCCCATGCCAGGCTAAGGTCTGTATAGCAAGTAACCTGTGTACCATTTGACTTACGGATATGCAGCATTTCCAATACAGGGGTCAGAGATTGTCTTGTATGCAAGTCAGGCATCATCTCTGAGTAGTCTGCTTGTGACACACTAAAATGGCAGTAATATCAGATGATCATCATGGACAGATATTAAGAACTAAATTCCCCTTGTGAGGAAAGTATGCGGTCTCTCTAATTGCCATAGGTGCAGGGGAAAGGTACATACCAAAAGGGCCATTGCACTCAGCTATTGGTTAGCAGAGGGAAGAGGACATGGAGGTTATGACATCTACTTTTTCTAAAGACAATGCCCTCACTTATTAAATGAGCATGATAGATTGCCCATCTTACCACTGTGGAGACATGGTGATCTAAGGTAAGTTAGCTGTCAACCTATGTGCCCAGGTTTCCCATCCCTGAGTATGTATGTCAGGTCTTGCTGTTGATGTGGGACTTAGGAACATCACTGTTACTGAAAGCAATAATAATACATATAGTTGGATTGCTTTTAAGGCCATGACTTTGGCAACATTCCTTTGTTCAAGTAAGATCGTTGTATAAGATGTTGGCATACTTTGGAAATTCTATGACCACTCTCACTTTGCAGGCATCAGCAAACCTTGTCAGCCACAGACATGTACTTTGTGGCTGTACTTTGGAGAAATGGATTCCAAACAGTACAGGACCCATGATTACACAAACCACTGGCTCTGTCCATGCAGCAACCTTGACTAAAAATCTCCCTTCCTGCATATTACTAGATTACTCTTCCTAAATTATTTCACATTGTGCTATTCTTTTTCTATATGCCACATAACCTGTAAATTTGAACTACTTCTCCCAGCTACACTACCTCTCATTCCTACCTTATTCTTAGCAAACCTGTCTGTATTCCCCCCCCCCCTTTTTTTCTTTCTGTCCCTTTGTGCCATCACTAATCCCCTCTCTACTCCTTGTATTAACAAAAAAAAAAAAAAACTTATTGTTGTGGATTTAATGGGATGAGATTTTTTATTGTGAATTTAACTGTTGTTGTATTCTAATTATTTTATCTATTATTGTTAACATAACCAAACAATTTTGGATTTTCTTCATGATCACAAGTGCCCTCTAACTTTGATTTGTATTAAATTGTTTGTCATTTTTTGGAGCTTTTCTCCCCGGGCCTCTACTGAAAATGGACTTATATCCAGATAGACTAGCCCGGTCAACAAATGTTAAACAAAATAAATAAAAAATTATTAAACCCTGTGGAGCACCACTGGCTAGATCAACTATTGGAGGTGGATTCCCCTATTTTGACTATATAACCTCTATCACTGAGGCAGTGAATGGCCTTTCTAATGATATAAGGGTCAATGCCTAGTTGGGTGCATTTGTCAATGATGGCTCAGTGGGTGATAATGTCAAATGCTTTGGCTATGTCCAGGTAGGCTGCATGCACAGATTCCCCCTCATCCAGGTCCTAGATGACTGTCTCACAGATGTCCACCAGGTTTAACAGGCATGATCTCCATTTGACAAATCAAAACTGTGTAGGGTCAACTGTGTGGAGATTACCTGTATCTTTGTTGGTAAGGTCTGTGATTATTTGCCCTATAGCCTTGCATATATGGTTAGTCAGGATAACAGATATATAGTTTCCAGAGTAAGTTGATGCACCACGTCTGTCCAAGTGGATAATGGTGGCTGATTCCATTCAGTTGAGACAAAGCCGGTGGTTACACTATGATTGCAGAGTTGCCAATGGTGTTAGCACTCATGTTGAAGCCCATGTTGGACTCAGCCTGTGATGTTATCATGTCCCATAGATGCTGAGTTTTTCTCCATAGAGAGGCCATTTTTGACCTGCTCTTTACAGATCCAAGTTAGGGGGCAGGTAGTAGGGATGTCATGCGGTACGTGTGGTGGGGACAGAGGAGTGATGATTTCACAGATCCTGTCGGTCAACAGGTTAGCTATGTTAACAGGCTGTGCATATGAGGTATCATTAACCATGAGTTCAGCACACATGTGGACCTTCCCTTTTGGGTTACAGATGTAACTGTAGAATGCCTTGTGGTTGTCCTTTGCGGAGGAGGCTAATCTGGACCCATACTTTGTTTTGGAGGACTTCACAACAACAACACTTATTTGTCAGTTTAAGCTGAGGAGAGACTGTTTCCAGTTTATGGTGACTCCTTCTCCCTACCCTTACACAGCAATGTCTTCCTATTATTGTAAAGCCTGCTACTGGCAGATGTCCACCAGGCAGGTTTGCTTCACCATGAGGAACTTGTTGTGCTCATGTCAAGTATAACCAAGTCAATGCAGTCATACAGGTGTTTGTATAAAGCAATGGTATAGAACGTGGCATAGTTGTCAGTTACATATGAGGAAAGAGGTGCAGTGAGGTTATTTATACAAACCCATAAGGGTTATAATCTGGATTGGTGAATGTCTAGTGTATTTGCTGCAAGAGGGGTGTCAGGTGTGATACCTACTTTGAATAAGACCGATGTGAAGTCGGATCTTACCAAAAAGGTCCTCACAGTGGGGGTACTACAGTGGTCACCCATACTGATAAGCACTCAATCAAGTATGTTAGCTCCCCTTGTGGGGGTGTCAACCAGCTGGTCCAGGGCATTGGTGATAATGAAATTGAGTAAACTTTGGGCAAGTGAGTTTGAGCATGACTTATCTACCCAGCTGGTGGGTAGTAAAAGTCCCCCCAATTCATAGTGTCCAGATGTATCTTGATCCAAATAAGCAGAGTGGGTGTCCTGAGTCATGGAGGGGCTCCTGTAGCTGGCAATGACTTGAATATGTGACCCACAAACATTCACTAGCACCTGAAGTGTATCCATGGAATCATACTATTTAACCAATGTGAGTGTGTATGCATCCTTAATGAATATTTATACACTGCCAACTTTAGTTTGCATGCCTTCAATTTGAGGTCTGCATGTGTGGAAGGAGGTGTAGCCTGGTATGGCTGTGGTGTTCTCCACAGCCTTGAACCAGGTGTCTATGACTGCATAAAGGTCTACATGTTCCAAGATGAGGACAGCTTCTAGTGAATGCAGTTTCCTGTTGACACTCCTAGCATTTAACATCATAACCTTGAGGTTGTTTGTACATGGGTTGTTTGCACTGGAAAATTTGTCCTTGAGCCACCACCTAAAAAGGGCATCATGGGGGTGGAAATAGCCTTGGCCAGCATTCAAAATTCCAGGTGGAACAGACGAAAACCATCTGTGGCAAAGTATCGAGGTCTATTGAGCATGTCATCCCAGGCTGACAGATAGTGGATCCCCTTAGATTAACACCAGATGCTAAGCCTATTATTGAAGTCAGCCATGTTCTGTTTGCATTGAGGCATCATCCTAGCTGAAGGTAAAATGCAACTGACTACCAAGGGCATACCTGCCTGAGACAAATAGTGCGAGAGCTCAGTCATGTCTGTCATCACATAGTCCAGGGAGGTACTTCTCAAGTCTTACACAACAACAGGAACTATGATGTAGCCACAACAGTAACTGTTGTTGACATATTTGACTGTATGTGTGGTATACTGTATCCTGGCACCTCACAGACAGCTGAAATTGACCTTTACTTTATCTAGTCTGGTGAGGGGACATCAGTATGACTCATGATGTAATCACCTATGACTAATATGTTTGAATTTCTGCTTTGCCGTGAGGGTTTGACCTTTGAGACAGTGGTGGATTAGCTGTTATGTGTACTGTATTCTGCAGGGGTAGTATGATTTGTAGTGTGCTTGCATTTCTGTTTGTAAGGTGTCTGGTGATTAGGTATGCTTCTGGTACGGACCTCTGCATATGTAAGTATGTGTGATGTGGGTTTGGGCAGAGTAGGAACTGAGGTGAGCATGTTGGCACCCCACTGTCATATGTACTGTCAGGTGTGTGAGAAAGCATGGATACAAGCTTTTTAATGTAGATGCATCTTACATACATTGTGTTTGCGTGGAGTAGGAGTAGAGGTTTGGGGACATTGTACACATCTCTGCAACAGTCAGGGATAATGCCATTAGCACTAGATTATTGCTTATGTATACATCAGAACAGGCCATGGTTAGGCGGTGAGCTGACATATGCTTACATGTAATGTGTTATTAAATTTATGGTATCATCCTGAGGTAACACAGTAGCTGACAGTGTGGGATGGCATGGTAGATTGAGTACACTGCTTTGCCAGGCTTGTGGCACTTGAATGAACCATAATCCTTTTATTAGGTATGGCCACAAAGCATACTTACAAATGTGACAATGTACAACTCCAGCAAAGTAAGGGTCATGCTGCTACATCTTGGGGTTCACAGCCTCAAACACACTCATCTGTAGACACTCTTTGCAGTGAAGATTTGTATGTCAGTGCATCCACAGAAAACTTGCCCAACTTTGCTGTCATTACTTTAGCCTTGCAAGTCTACAATGTCTGTCAAATAACCAGTCAGCAAATGGATGTTGTGTGAAATTATGTGGGAACACATTTTAGTGCTCCAGGAACATAAATATACAGTATGACATACCTAGGACATGTAGGAGGGACAGACACATTGCTCAAAGGTGGCCACCTGTCTGCAGTAGGCCTTACATCCATGTCATGCAAACCACAATCATTATGCTGTTAAAGGTCAGGATGCATGAATTGCTGTGAAACTGTTACCTAAAATTGATCAGTGCAACTGTGGAGCTTGATGGAGGAACCTTGCACATCTATGTCACCTGAGACTTAACTTTGTATTGTGATCCAGCAGCCGTGCTCTTAATCACCATCACATGAGTACCCTATTCAAATGATACGAGCCTTGGGACCCAAGGCATAATAAATGCAAATGCCAAATGACTGGTCTGGTTGCTAATTAAGACATTTACCTGGAAAAGGCTACAACAAGCCTACAGAGCTTTGCATCATGTGTGACAATTGTGTGGATCAACAAACGGGCTGTGACCCACTTCATATCTTGAGCTTGGTGATAACATTTTGCTTCTGGTGAGATACAAAGAATAAGAGCTTTGTATTGCACAATAGTGAGGCCGTGCTGAGACCAGCAGTAGTAGTATCCAGGCAGCAACAATTCAGGAGACTCCTCTCTTTTCAGCATTCTTCATAAGGTAGTTGTTCTTTCCCAGTATGCACTGCTTGATTAGTGTGTAACTTCAGAATAACTGCCTAAGTATGCCATCCTTAACATTACAAGGTGCACATATTACCTTTCCGTCTAGTGTTTGGTAGTGTTCTTTGCAGGACCAGACACCTTGGGTGACATTTTTCTTGAAAACCATGATGGCATTAACTCCAATACTGAGTTACACACAGGACAACCAGCATGCACTGTCAAGTATTGTCCCCATAGTTCTGGAACAGATACTTATAACATTGAGTGATATACTCAATACAACTGTGTAATTGATAATAACTGATCTGTTGCCATGGATATGAGGGTTCCAAGTGTGATCTTTACCACCCTGTTGGATATGGGCATCCTGAGGCAATGTCAAAATTGCAACATGTTTACTGACAACCACTTCATTATCAAACAAACTGATATAGTATGTGAGAAATGTATATGCACAATGTCACTGGAGCCAAAGCTCTCATATAAAAGTACTTCTAACGTCAAGTAAGGTAGTCATTGGTACACATGTCGTAGCCATCACACAAAATCCACAGCAGACATGAGCTGAGGCACTGACATGTAACCTACATAAACCACAAAAACCTTGTAGAGAAAGTCCAGATAACAAATACTCTCAGCAGCCCCATATGTACTCTGTGTAAACCACACACATATCAACACACAGAGCAACATGTCATGAGGGAACAACCTATAAGCCCATAAGTCAAGCCGAAACACAGTCCAACATTCTAGTAATCTCTGACTTCATGTAAATGAGGAGCTGTCACTGAATCCCACACTGACACAAATGTTCTCCAGGAGGGGCTGTCACAGACATACAGTTGCAATCCGACCCATGGCCTAGCACTAAACTGCCAAGAAATCCACAATACTATCCTTTGGGAAGTCATCCACCCTGGTAACTATCATATTGCCAGCACACTTCAAACAGTTGGCCGAGTTGTCAGTGACTTATGGACACAGATAGTGATCTACCCTTTGTCTGTCATGTGTCTGTAATATTATGGACATCATTCTATCTTGCACAACCTATAAACAAAGATATGGCATGTAAATCCAAGGAATCCATTGCTCCACTGTAACCAAAATTCAACAGATCTATCATTGGTGCAATGCCACCTTAGGTATATAACTAGTCAGACATATCCAACAATTGCAACAGCCACAGAGATTCCTCAGTAAAGCACTACATGGTGTACTTAGCATGTCCTGTGTAGACCATGTAAAGGCCCTATCCATGTAGTCTGTCTCCAACATGGCTTGGGAGGGGTGGTGTATGCCTGCCATACAAGGCAGAGTCAGACCCCAGTGTGGACCTCTTGCATATCCATGAAACCAGTAGGAACATAATTACCTGTTCTACAAACCTACACCTTGACAGTGGTATATATAGGACATGCTGGAGAGATAGATACGTAACCCAGAGACTACATCTTATATGGAACAGGCTCTACAGCCATGTAAAACACATCTCTACCTTAATGCAAATGAGACCTGGGTACCCAAGTAGATAGCATGCTCTCCTTTGATACCCACATAGCCAAAACGATCAGGAAATCCTTCTATGTGGCACACCTGATTACAAAGGGTTTCTCATCCAGCTTCAAGGAGGTGATTGTGCCCCTTTACTCCTCACTCATTAGGCCCATAATAGAGTACAATTCCCCATTTGGGATGTACCTCACTAGACACCTGCAACAACTAGAAAGACCACAGAAGTACCTCACTAAGAGGATTAAGGGCCTTAAACAACTACACTTTGAAGCACGACTAAAAAAGCTCCAGCTCTTCTCAGTCGCTTACCGTCTGCTCAGAGGTGACCTGTGCCTGACCTATAGGGCCATATCAAACCCTGAACTAATGGACATGCTTCACCTCAAAAAAACAAGATCCCTCAGAACCACTCATTCTAGCGACTTGAACCTATGTACAACAATAAACAGGACATGCTGGAGGGATAGACTCCTGTCCCAGTGACTCCCCTCACTCTGGAATAGAATCCCAATCCATATTCGACAGAGCTCCTCTTGATGAGTGGATGGGTAATCGTAAGTTCTATCCTGGGATTACTTCAGGATCCCTGTTGACAGAGGCCCAAGTTACTAATCTAATGGGGAGGCGAAAGCCATCACTCTGTGGCTAGGCTTATAAATGCCCATGGGCAGATAGCCTAGTACTTACCTATGAACCTATGAACCTAAGTACAAGTTACACAACTGAATGGAGAACAGGACAATCATACCTGCTTGTAGACCAGTGTCTGCAATAGACACAGGGAAACTGGATGGTTCACCTACACATGCCAGCTTGTAGATGTTTCAGCTCCCAAAACCCTGCTTACACTTATCAATGGCATCATATCTGACAGTGTTTAAGGATGCATGGTTAGGTTTAAAGGATCCCTTGTGTTCATTACCATATTAAACACATATGAACCTATGATTCCCAGAACATATACTGTGTTAACTTTCTGATGACATTTGTCTTGTGTGCTGACATTCATTTCTGTGCTCTGACATTGATGGGTTGATTGTAGGTTTGTACCCATAGGTGTGTCCTATACAATCCTGAAAGTGAGACATAAACATTTTTATCTGACACTTGTCATTGTGTGGCTACACAGCCATTACAACAGTATCCATCATAACGTACACACACTATTATGGCATAGTCATTATAAATGGCAATGTACAAATTCTGAAAATGAACAGCACAAGTAGCATGTCAAAAGCAACATTGGATGAAACAAATTCATATTAATGTAGATAATCACCCTGTGCATCAGGCGCATAGCTTTATTACCCTGCATCCATGACAGAGATGAGAGGGATGTGGCATAGGTATCATCACTTGAACAGGGTGTAGTGTGGGGGTACAGGAGGCTTAGGATGACCCAATAGGTTGGCAAGCTTGTGTGTGAGTCAGGAAGGGAAGCAGGCAGAATGGACCATGGAAAAGTGACGTGTGTGTCTGTAGGTGACCTGAATGTGACACTGGTGTGTGTGTCTGAGTGTACATGGCCAAGGTCAGTGACAGCCCTACATGTCTGTGTGTTGGAAAGTTGTGAGCTGTGCATGGTAGATCTGACAGTTAATCGTCTCTTCCCCCGAATGTGTGAACTGGCTCTGCCAGAAGTTGCACTGGCACCTCCATACCCAGGGTCAGATGCTATGCTACTATCTAAGGATGACAGCTGTCTGATGGGAATGTGTCATCCACTGGACCACCAAGGACCATGAGCCCATGGCTTGCCATGTCTTGGTGTGGACAGCACACTCCCCTCTGGAGTGCTGGATGTACTGCCACTATGAGACCATGATTGTGCATGGCCACGTTGACTCTCAGCAGATATAGTTGCTTACCTACACCCACAAGGCTGATGCTGAACTCCAACCAGATGTTCCATCACAGACAACGTATGTTCCAAGGGATACCTATCACAACACCGACACGCCACAAAGCCGATACCAAAAACACCGACACCAAAAGACCAAAAACGCACAAACTGACAACTCACAAAACCGAACACCATAACACTGACACCCAAAACACCGACACACAAAACGTAAACTACACATTACACACAACTATACATGCACTAACCGTAACCCAAACCCTAACCCTAAGGTCCGACACTACCACACACTTACCCTACTTGCACCCTAACCCTCACTCACTTAACCTGCCACTAAACCTAAAGTCCATCACTATCACACACTTACCCTACCCGCACCCTAACCCTAACTCACTTAACCCGCCCTTAAACCTAAACTCCGTCACTATCGCACACTTACCTTACCCGCACCCTAAGTCCGACACTACTGCACACTCACCTTTCCCGCACACTAACCCTAAATCCCTCACTATTTCACACTTACCTGTCCGCTTCCTAACGCTAAATCCCTCACTATTGCACACTTACCGAGTTGCGCTCACACGTTGCCCATGTCGGTGTTTCGGCTGTCGGGATTTCACCTTGTCGATCATCTGTCTCGTCGGTCTTCTGAGCATTGGTGTTTTGGTGTGTCGATCAAGTCAAGGGGAACCATTCCAAGACAGATAGTGTGCAATCTGTCTCAGGACAACTTCGTTCTACTATGTCAGTGAACTGAACCAGGGTATCAGCAAGCTGGTGGAGACAATCACAGATGTCAGACTGTGCTACATCCATAACCCTGAGCATTTATCTGGAGTTCCTTTCTGAATGTGCCTGTACCTCCATGATGGCCCTAAACATACACCAAGTGACTCAAGAGGAGACACCTGCAACAGGTGGTAGAGGGACAGTATGCCTCGTACAAGCTCACCTATCAGTCTACCTGTGTGGAACCTCCACTGCTTGGCTATGGCCAGTGTCAGCAGTCACTGAAGCTACAGAAACCACAATTCCCTGTTCAATATCCCCACCATCTGTCTGTCCAATATCTGTGGCCACAGGGGACTAGGTATGTATAGGCATACTGAGTGTGTATGGTGATAAAGAGGGTGGATGAGGGATGTCAACCTCTGTGTCAAATTCAGAGTCTGCAAATCCCAGCTGTACCTCACTTTGCCCACCATCATCATCAGCATCTGAAGAGACACTGACATCAAGATGTGAAGGGGACAAAGACCAGCCTCCATGATCACCTGTGATATAAAGGGAAAAGCATTACATTAATACCTGCACTACTATGCTCTGCAGTACTATGTTGCAATATATATTAAGCTGTATACACTGCTGTCACTGTTACACACTTGTATATCCCACAACCTCATACAGTAGGACATGAGGACATTATTTTCTAACCCATATCTGTAATCATTTGAATAAATGTTCTTTAACTGTGAATCTCATGAGCAAAACATAAATGATGTACACTGTTGACATTCAGCAAAACTCTGCACAGCTGACAGTTATGGCAATACTGTCACATCAATCACTTGAGCAGAAACAGTTGTACGTATGTCCATGACATATGGGGTGATGGATGCCTGGCAGCTGTCCTGTATTCCACCACAAAGTTAATGCAGTGACTAACAAGAAGTTAGGTAAGTAAAATAAAACAAAAAAACAAAGCTAACTCCAAGACCGCTCAAAACACACAGAAACAATTTTATTACAAGCAAAGCTTTCGGGTATAACTCTTCCTCAGTGCTATTCCAATATAAAACTTTTAATTACATATAAAGAAATTTAAAAAAAATCACATGAACGCAGTCAGCTTATAAAAAACAGTAATTAATAAAATATGCTAATAAATAAGATCACAAACAGTTTAACCCTTTATTAATTACTTGCAATACATTTGTTTCTGTGTGTTTTGAGTAGTCTTGGAGTTAGCTGTCCTGTGTTGCAAGGTTCACTGGGAATTCTTCAGTGGCTGACAGAGGTTGTTCTGCTGCAGGTCCCCCACCAGTAACCTGATGATCCCTGGCCATGTCCATTGCACATCTGCATCCCAAGTTCATCATGTCAGAGGAACGGTGTTGCGCCTGCTCATATGTGCAGTTCTAGTGACCCAGAGCATTAATATTGTGCACCTGTTCATCCCTCAAGGCTGTATGCTCTTGCCTATTTGTCCTAGCTCTGGACAGCAGGACTTGGTGGTGTTGTCTCAAGGTTTCAGTAATGAGGTTGTTTTCTGCCTCAGTGTAAGGTGGGTGGCATCTGGCATGCATATCTCCTGAAATACCAATAAATGAGAACATATGCCAGGATCACATACAGAGTACAGTATATAGAGATACAGCAATAAAGGAAGTTTATTGGTATTCCCTGCTTGATTATACATCTCTTAATCAACAATGTGCCAAACATACAAAGGTTGTGGAAGCAACTGGGATAGTAGCAATAGTGACCCACTGCTGTTTGTGACATGGCAGATAATCACTTATGATCACACAACAAACACAGGAGTCAATTGTAGTGTTCCCATAGCAGGGAACCCCCCATCTATAACATATGTATAAACAACAGTGCCAACCAAATAGCAGGGTACTACTATAACTGCTAACAAAGGGAATATCCAGTAGACCTGTGTATCTAGTTAATACAGACCATTATATCCTTGCTGTACTGTACATCCTCTGTAGGTGAAACACAGCTGGAGATCACTGGCATGTTATCAGTATGTTTCTAAGAAAGGCTTACTGATGTAATCTCCATTCCCCCTAAGTATATTCAAACATATATATCATGTTGAAAACAAAATGGTTACATACCTGATGGAGTACAAAACTCCTCTGTTGAAAGATACAGCTATATGAGTACTGTGTGAATGAGTTAACCATACAAACTAACTCTCATACACAATGCTTCCCCTAGCTAGGTGTTTACCTTTTTAAGATGGTTCTCATTAGCAGGCAATTGCCTTTGAACAAATCCGTGGCTCAGGAATGCTACATGCAGCATGCACAGCTAATTTGCAGTATAATCAGCCAATCCTATGCAAATACTCAACATTATATAAGGCCTCAATGTAGATTCCATCCCCTTTCTCACATTTTGGGTTGAAATTTTCTGGGGTAGGGATAATGTCAGCGCAGTGAGAATGTTTGTAGCAGCTACTTGTTACATACAGATGTGTGTGCTACAGGCTGAAGCTGCTGCTGATCAGGTAATATGCATAGTTAGAGAGGCTGCAGAATGTGGAGTGCAACAACACTTAAGAGTAAGTGTGTGACCTGTGGCAGCCTTGGCGTACAGCCAGTGCTTGATTGAGAGAACCCATCCTAGTGGAAAGTAAGGTATGTGTTTAAGGTAAATATGTTAGTCAAAGGGTCTATATTAGAACACCGAAGTTTCAAAACTTCAAATGTTCTAATATTGACCCCTATTCAGCGAAAGCTGAAAACATCAAACATACAGAACAGCGAATTCTTTCCTAGGGAAAAAATTCACTGTTCCAAAACACATACACACAACATAAGCACACCAAGCAAACAGCAATCTCACACATACACCTAAAATCTTACACCTAACCCTACATTAAACTATGCATACACCACTAACTATCCACTTACCTTAACCCAAACCCTAACCCTAAGGTCCGTCACTATCGCACACTCACCTCACCCGTGTCCTAACCCTAACTCACCTACCACGCCCTAATCTTCACGTCCACACAATCATATACTTACCTGACCTGTGCCCTAACCCTAACTCACCTAACCCACCCTAACCCTCATGTCCACACAATCACACACATACCTAACCCGCACCCTAACCCTAACTAACCTAACCCGTGCTCAATCACACACTTACCTGAACCCAACCCGTAACTTTCCACAACAGCGTTGAAAATACCAAAGCAACAGAAACGGACAACCAAATTCTTTCCCTAGGAAAAATTTTAGTTTTCTGTAGCTTTGATATTTTCAGCTTTCGTTGAATAGGGGTTGATATTAGAACATTCGAAGTTTTGAAACTTCAATGTTCTAATACAGACCCTAGTCAAAGGTATCATTAACAAAGGAAAGGGAAACATGCTTGTTGTATCCTAGAATAAGGTAGTGGGTACATTAACCATTATGTCAACCAGATGGATAACTATCAAGTCATGTGTTATGTTATGGTAGCCATCCGGAACATGTGTGCTGGCATCTGTTGCTTCTAGCATGAGCTCCATATATTTATGTAAGTTGTGCTGCTATGGTTTTGTAATATCACTAGCAAATCATTGTGGGGCTTCAGACAAATATGACTGGGCCTTATTTGAATTACATACTTCCAAATCCTTTGGGAATTCATACAGATGCATGACCTGACAATCTATGCACTTTCTAATGTTGTAATATGCATAATTTAAATGTGGTCTTACCTGCAGGCCTTTGGCTGCCGTTATTTAGAAGTAGGCATTCAAACTGTACTGCTTTGGGTGGATAAATAGATGATGAGACAGTCATACATATTATAATTTACACTGATGATGTACACAGAGATGTATTTTAAATGCTAGACACAGCTGTATTCAAACCCAGGACCACATGGACCAAAAATGTATGTTTTCACAGTATTTAACAGATTCAGCAACTGAGTCGTTATTCTAGCAGCTGTATTTTTACATGTTGTGGATATAATTGCACACCTGCTGATGTTACATACCTCACTAACATCTGTTATTAGGGGTATGGTTTTATGCTGATGTATTTCTCCACCAGAGACACAGGTAAACTCCCATTTTTCCATTACTCACGTAGCAGGTGTATTTTTACATGTTGTAGATATAATTGCATAGTTACCTGCTGTTAGATACCTCACTTACATCTATTCTTATGTGCATGGCTTTATAGTGATGTATTTCTCTACCCTGAGTCCCAGTTACACTCCTATTTTTCCATTAATTATAGTTGATTTGTGCAACGTGGCACAATGAGCAGCATGGCTTCAACATGCTCAATGACGGGAATTTGACAATTACTATGTTTTTCTTGAAACACCTGTGTTAAGTAACAGCTTTGTAGCTTGGCGGGTTGATGCACTGTTCTGTAGGTGCAATGGTCCTTGCCTCAAAATAGAGCACAAGTGTAGTTTTTGAACGTAACTACTATTTTTTCAAATACATATATCAATATACTGCCATTTAGCATGTAGTACAGCAACACACAAAAATTCTTTAAAGAAAAGAAATTGGTGAGTTAGGACAGTGGTGAAATAGTGTGTAAGCAGGGGTTAAACATAGTGAAAAGCAGGTAGATATGTGCAGGAAGGGTGTAAGAAAGAACCATAACTATCCATTTCTTGTACGGCAAAAAACGTGCACATTAACTGTTTTTTTTAGCTGAGTTTGGACTGTCACCCCAGAGTGAGGGGTGACAACAACATAACTGTGTTGTCAAGCCACTTAAATTAAGTATGTTCAGTGGACAAGTGTGTGAAATGGAGAGATATGTATGGGACAATATTTGTTTTTTGTGACAGGTGCCCATTTTTTAAGGTGTGAGTGGAATGTTGGGGAAGGGACATAGGTATGTGTGTGGGGGTGGGGGTGGGGTTATTTGGGAAGGTGAGGAAGCTTTTGCAGACAGACAAGACAGCAGACAGGGTTGGTGTGTGACACAAGAGGGATTGAACACCTTGGTTGGGGAGGGTGTTGTGGAATCCCAGTCCCATGGACGTCAGACACAGTAGCAGTGTGACTCAAGTCCTCACCCATGGGACTGTGGAGACAGTGGCCAATGCCAGCTCCTTGGGCGAGAATGCTCCACTAGGATGGACAGCATGCTATCCATCCTGCATAGGCATGCACTAACAGTTTGGCGAAGTAGCCCATGCACCATGCCTGGCAGTTTATTTGTGGATGACAAAAGCACCCCTTCCACTTCCACTCCCAGAGGAGGGACCATCCCCAGCCTGTGGGGTGGAACTACCCAATGGAGCAGGTAGTGCAGGGAAAGCAGAGGGGGAGCAACCAGGCTGTGATCCAGCCATGTTGGGCCCTGTACTGCAGTGGGGGGCAACAGGGTAGGTGGATCACCTGGAATTGCCCCACCTTGTCACACTGTGGTAAATTAAATCTAAAAATAAGGAAAATAAACATAACCAAATAAATGTAATTAATAACATAAGAGAAAAAATGATGAGTAATGTAATGAAATAGAAAAGAATATAACGAGGAACACAACAATACATAATGTAAATGAAAGTGTTTTAACAGCAAAGCAATATTAAATTATACATTAGGACAACATAAGAGGTAATTATAAATAATATATTAATATCAAATTATAATTAAAAATATAATTAATAAATAAAAGATGAGAAGGGGTGGGGTGTGAGAGAAAAAAAGAACATTAGTATCTTCACAGACAATGTAACTACACAGACTACTACTACATACTTCTAGATATGTTAGATTTCACTTGTGAGAACACTGACTGCTTATGTTGTACAGATGATGTTGCACGTGCATAGCTCTCAACCTATTAGCATGGGACATTATGGGCCAAGCCATAGCAAATGGTGGTACAAAGTACATCAACAGGGAGCATTTTTGCATAGTGTGCTCATACATTAGTAGCAAGGTGTTCTGATAACAGATTTGCCATTATATCACATTCCAAATAATGTCATATATCTGCAAATCAAAGGACCAGACATATGGGGCAGTAGTCATTACATGCTACAAATATCATGACAGTTGAGAGGTATGTTCGCGTACACTAATTACACAAGACAGCTGGTCATTTCTCAGTTGGGTACCATGAGAATAGAACCCACAAATAGTGACTACAGGAACACTGAGCACTTTATTTGAAAATAATGAATTATCAAAGCACCATCTCCTTTAAAACTTTTATTGACTCATGTTGTGTGAAATTGGACATTTAGATACATGCATAGCTGTGTCTGGTGTCAGATTGGAACCCACAAGCAGTGACTATGGGAATACTGAGCACTATATTTAAAAATGTAATTATCAAAGCACCATCTCCCTTTATACTTTATTGCTTAATGTTGCTTCAAATCTGGCATTTACACACATGTATGGCTGTTTAGGATTTCCGTTAACTTACCTGTATACCTTGTTCATTTACTGAGTGGAATCTACATCATATTTCAGACAAAATGAGCAGAACATAAGCTTGGCCCTTAATCTGGGTATTGCACTACATTTACTTCTGACATTTATTGGTGCATTATTTGTTACTTCACATGTAGCAGTTGACTTGTGTTGGATTGGAACACACATGCAGTGAATACTAAACACTTTATTTGCAAACATTACTTATCAAAGCACCATTTCCTTTTAAACTTTATTGATAATGTTGCTTCAACTCTGGCATTTAGACACATGGATAGCTGTCTAAAACTTCTGATAAGTTACCCATACACCCTGTTCATTTATTGAATGCAACCTACAGCATATTTCAAACAATGAGCAGACCAGAACAGTGACTCTTAATCTGGGTAGGCCCCAAAATTAACTGATGGTTGGAAGCTATGCTACACAGTACTGCATGCTTACTTGCTTTAACTTGATTTTCCATTTCAGATATGTACTGACACATTAATAAAGATGTAGTATGTCCCAGGTATTTCATACCTGACTATTAGGACTGCAAAACTTGTAATTACTTTACTACATTAAGCTATGCCTTAAGTTATCACTTTGATGATTTTATTACTTGAAACATGCTTGCCTCATCCTGGCCAAACACCCAGCATGTGGCTGTATGTTGTGAGCCCTCTCTTCTGCAGCTGTAGTAAGAGAATCAAACCATTATGCATACCAGTTTTATACACATTCAGCTTGTATATTTATTAATTACTGGAAAACATACTTACATATCTGTAGGGGTGCATCCATCCCTAGCTTCTTGATCCAGGTGTCCAAGGTTCCCCTCTTCCTATATTTCAGGTCACCATAGTGGAGATGACACTGCTCACAAGTGCGGGGTATACCAGTAGCACTGGTCAGTTTTCTGGCCTCCCATGCCTCAAACTTGCACTCTGAGCCCTCGTAGTCACCCTGGAGCAACCATAGTCCATTTTTCTCTACCAGGAGTCCAATAAAAACCTTGGATTCCTGGATACTTCACTTTTGCACCCCAAAATGTGATCCCTCTCCAACTCCAGCAACCAGACCTACAGTCAAGGTCAGGTTGCAAGGAATGATGTGAAATTCCTGTCTACTGGCCTTCCTATAGGCTGCATTCCCACCATTGCACATCATATTGTAACTTTCAAAAAAGTGGCGAGTCACTTAGCATTGCACAGACTAGCACAATCAATGTTTAAGTGAAGCTTAGCAACATACAGCTTTTCAAACCATTTCTGAATGTAGCAACTATTTAATTTAAGTCAATCGATGTTTCAGTCACATGACACATTTTCACAGCACTATATATGAAAAGCATTACTATCCAGGACTTGAACTTCGAACTCACTACACTATAAGTCATGACTGAACCAATCTAGCCACTGGGATAGAGAGGAAAGCTCTAATATCTTCAAATATATATTGCGAAGGTACCTGTAAGCGTAGTATAGTTTCACTGCACAGGTTTTCACGTTGCTAAGCACAGCAGACCTACAAAAATTGAATACATCCAGTTTCTATTTTTAGCTGTCTAGCAGATGTCTAAGTGCAACTTGCTACACCTAGCTAAGCAATGCACTGCATCGCGCAAACAAGCACATGTAAAAAAATATATTAATGTTGAATGCATCTGGTTTCTATTTTTAGATGTCCAGTGGATGTCTACTGCATAAGTATGCCACGCTACACCTAGCTAAGCAACACATCACATTGTGCAAACAAGCAAATAATAATAATAATAATAAATAGTTTCCATCTTTAGATGTCTAGTGAATGTCTGATGCATATTTGCACAAAGCTAAGCATAGCTAAGCAATGACTGGACCATGCAAACAAGCACATAAATATATTAAAAAATTGCAATTTAATGACATAAAATGTCTTGTACACCTTTTGGCCAAGGTGGAAGGGCTGAAAGTTGTGAGTCTGTGCTGTAAGTCTTACACAGATTCAATATCCATGATGCTGAGACCTCCCTTAGGTGTGCATCATAATTAGTATGCATGCCACACTGATGAGGAGGAATCATGGCCCTGTGCACAGATACATTCTGTGTAGGCTTTACACAGAGCCTACACATACTTTATTGAGTCTTGGGGATTGTCTACAAGGGAAACAGAAGAAGTAGTAATGTGTTTAAATAAATTCATGAAAGAAAATAAAAAAGGAATAAGGAAATTAAAAAATAAAGAAGGATACAAAGTAACAATGCAACAAGGACCATGTGAGACAATTAAGGAGTATATACTACAATCTTTCATTAAGAAAAAAAGAAAACAAATACTCAAAATATGATCTCAGCAAATTAAGTCAAAAAGATAATGGAACTTTGGAAAAAATATAACGATGGAGGAACTAAATGAAATATTAAAAGAAATCAATATGAATACAGGTACAGTATTGGATGGTATTGAATATTGCATGTATAAATATGTGGAAATTGACAAAAACTTATATTGATGTAATCTACAAGGCCTACTAATGTAATCTACCATAAAAATAACATATGTTGCAATTGGAGGACTATTGAGACATCTGAAGTTCAGAGTTCTGGCAGTCTTCTCTCACACCATATGTAAATGATACCACATTTGACAAAAAATGCAATTTGGTGTGAAACACACATAACTATGAATCAAGACTGTGTACTTACTGCAAACATCTGGACAGAGGTGAATTATACCATGTCTCCCTAACATAACATGTAGTAACCTTGAAAATGTATGACATAGTATATGAATACATATATATATTATGAAGCCATATGTTTGTATCTATGGCAGAAACACCCACATTCATTACAGTTCCCTGTGTCTGCTGGATTTCACCACACATGCATCAACAACTGCACAAGTTGTGCAATGTATTATACTGTGTGCACTCTCATTGACAGGGCTAATTTAATTTTACCACAGGCTTGCCCAACCAAATGCAAACAGATACATATGCCCAGTATGGGTACTGTTGTCACATAACTAGGCTACAAAACAGTTTTCTGACTGCTAGGCTACTAGATGCAGATAACAGTAGAAAACAATGTGACTCTGCAGGCCTTCCAAGCTGTTCAACCCAGGGTTTGTTTATGTTCTCTAGGATTACTTCACATGCAGTCATTTATAAAGCAGACTTGATCCATGGTGCATGTGTTAAGTACTGTGCTCTGTAGTGTGTAAGACTAGATAGGTAGGGGTTCTAATCTCAGTTTAGCCCACTTGGTGTGTGTATAGCACCCCAAAAAGCAAGTGTGAATTCCAAACTGGCATTGTTTTGCACTTTTTGGCCCTTGCAGTTGATGCAGGCCTCCAAACTCTTATCCTCCACAATGCCTACTGATGTAACCTACCATAAGATTACCCAAAGCCATGTTAATCTCAGACTTTAGCTTTGGCACATGCATTAAGTACTGTGATCTGTTAGTGTCTAAGACTAGATAGGTAGGGGTTCTAATCTTATGCCAGCCTATGTGGTGTGTGTGTGTGTGTGTGTGTGTGTGTGTGTGTGTGTGTGTGTGTGTGTGTGTGTGTGTGTGTGTGTGTGCGCACATCTATCTACAACACATGTGTGAATCCTAAACTGGCATAGTCTTGTGCCTTGCAGGTGCTGCAGGCCTCCAAACGCTTGTCCTCCACAAGGCCTGCTGATGTCATCTACAATAAAATTACCTAAGGCCATGCAAATGTCAGACTTGGACAGTGGTGAGTGCATTAAGTACTGTGATCTGTAGTGTATAAAACTATATAAGTAGGGATTTTAACATCACCCTAGCCCACTTGGCGTGTACATTTGTGTGTATCTCCCTACAACACAAGTGTGAATCCCAAACTGCCATGGTTTTCTGCTGTTTTAGGCCTTGCAGATGCTGCAGGTCTCCAAACTATTGTCCTCCACAAGGCCTGCTGATGTCGTCTACCATAAAATTACCTAAAGACAAATTAATGTCAGACTTGAGCAATGGTGTGTGTGATATGTGGTGTGTTCTGTAGCCTCTAACTTTGATAGGTAGGGGTTCTAGTCTAACTGCAATCAACTTTATGTGTGTGTGTGTGTACTGTGCTGTGCTCTGTAAACATAGATAGGTAGTGGTATTATTGTCACTGCAGCCAACTTGGTATGTTTGAGTGTTAATCAGAATATTTTACCTCAGCCGATGGGATCATTGGATCATAGAAAGTTACTGGGCTAATGGCCCTAGGGCCCTTACAATCCTATCCAGGTTCTTACCCTTATTTCCATGATGAAAACCTATTGACCCTGTCCAAGAGAGATACATTTTGAATCCACGGGCTGAATTTACAGTCACCCATCCAATCATCCAAATTGAGTTGGAAGAGGGCCAATGAAGTTTTCTGTTTGACATGAAGTGGTAGTCAGCTCCAAAGGTGTGTTAACCTCTAGAAGAAATATCTATCCCTTTAGCAGATTATATTAATGTCACATACCAGGCTAAGGTCTTTAGAGTGAGTAGCATGTGTACCATATGACATATGGATATGCAGAATTCCCAATAATGCAGGGTAAGAGAGTGCCTTGTATGCAAAACACACATCACCTGTGAGTAGCCTGTATGAAACAGAATAAAATGAGTCATTTCAGATGATCCACATAAGACAGATGCAGAAGACTTTGATTTTTCCTTGGGAAGGACCTTTGTATTCTCTCCAATTGCTGCAGGTGCTTGGAAAGGTATATACCAAAAAGGATGTTGTACCCAATCATTGTCCATAATGCCCTTACCTATGACATGAGCAAGATAGAATGCCTTTCTTACCACCGTTGAGACATGGTGGTCAAAAGTAAACTAGCTGTGAGCCTGTGTGCCCAGGCCTCTCACCAGTAAGTGCGTACATAAGGTGTTGCTATTGATGTGGTAGTTAGTAGGGACATTGCTTTCACCAAAATGAATGATGATATGGTCTTTTTGCATTGCGTTTAAGGTCATGACTTTCAAACCAATCATTTGTTTGTGTAAGACCCTCTTGTAGGATGTTGACATCATTTGGAGATTCTATGACCACTCCCAATTTGCAGTCATCAGCAGACTTTGTCAGCCACAAACATTTTGTTTTTGCTTGTACTTCAGAGAAATACATTCCAAACAGAACAGGTGCCAGGACTGAACCCTGTGAAACACCACTGGTTACAGGTCTGCTGTTGAAGGAGGATTCCCCTGTTTTGACTATATGAGTTCTATCAGTGAGCCAGTTAGCTACCTATCTTATGATATAATGGTTGATGTGCACTTGGATTAGTTTGTCTATGATGGCTGAGTCAGAGAATGCCGTCAAACTCCTTGGCTAAGTCCAGGTAGGCTGTATGCACAGATTTCACCACATCCAGATCCTTTGTGACTGTCTTGAAGAAGTCCACCAGGTTTAATAGGCATGACTCTCCCTTTGACAAATGCATGAGTACGGTGAAGTTTTTGATGATTACCTATGTCTTTGTTGATAAGGGCCATGATGATTTGCTCCATGGCCTTGCAAATAAGGCTTATCAGGCTAATAGGTTTATAGTTCCCAGGGTCAGTGGATGCACCACCTTTGTGCAAGGGAATAATGGTGGCTGTTTTCCATTCAGCTGGTATGAAGCTAGTGCTTACACAATGACTGAAAAGAGTATCCGATGTTGTGACTAATTCATGTTGGAGCCCACGTAGGATGCAGCCTGGGATGCTATCAGATTCCATAGATGCTGTGTTTTTGGCTTTACAGAGGGTGTTTATGGCTTGCTCTTTAGAGATACAAGTAAGGAGACAGGTGTTAGGGATGTCATGGGGTACATCTGGCAGCAACAATGGAGTGAAGTTGTCAAAGAACCTGTCAGCCAAGAGGTTAGCTATGTCCACAGGCTCAGTATATGTGATAGCATTAACTAACAATGTGGCACAAATCTGGGACTTTCCTTTAGGTTACGGATGCAACTAGAGAATGCGTTGTGGTTGCCCTTTGTTGAGGAACTCATTTGGACTCATAACTTGTCTTGGATGACTTCACAAAACTTTTTATTGTCTTGTTTATGCTGAGGAGGGAGTGTTTCCAGTTTAGGAGGGTTCCCTCCCTCTTAGTCTTAGACAGCAATTTCTTCTCTTATTGTAAAGCCTGTTAATAGCAGTTGTCCAGCAGGCTGGTTTGCCCTTCCTTGAGGAGCTTGTTTTGGTCCTATCAGGTACATCAAAGTCAATGTAGTTATACAGATGTTTGTATAAAACATTAATGTAGAGCTCACCATAGTTGCCAGTTCCATCTGAGGGAGGGGGTACATTGAAGCTATTTATACCAATCCTTAAGAGGTTATAATCTGCTTTGGAAGATATTTTTTGTGTAGTTGCTGCTGGGTGGGGGAGGGGGGGCAGATGTGACAGTTGCTTTGAATGAGACCGATTTGTAGTCAGATCTCACCAGGGAGGACTTCACAGTGGTTGTGCTACACTGGTCTCCCATACTGTTAAGCACAATATCTAGGATGTTGGCTCCCCTTGTGGGGGTGTTCACCAGCTGGTCCAGGCCATTTCAGTTAATGAAGTCGAGGAACCTTTGGGTAAGTGAGTATGAACACGAGTAGTGTACCCAGTCAATGGATGGGTAGTTAACGTCACACAAAGCCATGTTTTTTTGATGTAACTTGATAGAATCAAGTATAAACAAACAAGCAGAGGAGGTGTTATCATTCATGGAGGGGGTCTTGTAGCTGGCAATGACTTGAATAGGAGACCTACAAACAGTTAATTGCAGCTAAGTTTTCTCCAGGGCGCCATACTGCTTAACCAATCTGGACGTTTATTTTTCTTTAAAGAGCAGAGATACATGGCCCCCTTTATTTTTCATGCCCTCAGTGTCAGGTGTGAACATGTGGAAGGAGGTGTAACCTGGTATGACTGAGGTGCTCTCCACAGCCTTGATTCAGGTCTCTGTGACTGCACAAATGTCTGGATTTTCCAAGGTGAGGACAGCTTCCAGTGAGTGCAATTTTGTGATGAAACTCCTACCATTTAGCTGCATAACCTTGAGTTTGTTTTTGGATGTGGTCATTGGGAATTTTGACTTTGAGACACTGCCTAAAAAAGGCGCTCTATGGAGGTGACAAAAGCACTGGCTAGTAGCCGAAATTCATGGGGTGAAAGATAAAGACCATCTCTGGCAAAGGATTGAGGTCTGTCCATCATGTCATCCCAGTCTGACATATACTGTATCTGATACCAGACAGTAAATTCATTATGGAGATCAATCATTTTCTGTTTGTATTGAGGCATCATGCTAGGTGAAGGCAAATTTTTGTATAAGGCTAGGTACATGCCTGCCTGAGACACAGAGTCCGAGAGTTCAGTCATGTATCTCTCCATATAGTCCAGAGAGATATGTCTCAAGACAGTCACACCAACATGGACTATGATGGAGTCATATCAGTACCTGTTGTTGAGACAGTTGAGTGCATTTGTGATATGGCATATCGTGGCACCTGACAGACAGCTGGCCATGATCTTTTCCTTCTCCATTCTGGTGACAGGCACATCAGTGTGTCTCAAGATGGAATCACCTATGACTAATATGTTTGATTTTGTGTATATCCTTAGGTGTTTAACTGGGGAGACACTGGTGAGTGAGCTATTATGTGTAATGTGTTCTGCAGATGAAGCATTATGTGTAATGTGCTTGTGTTAAAATTTTGGAGGTCTCTGGTGTTTAGGTATGTTTCTGGTAATGACTTCCGCATATGTAGGTATGTGTGATGTGGGTTTGGGTGGGGTAGGGGGTAAGGTGTGCATGCTGAAAACTGCTCATATGTACTGACTGGTGTATGAAAGAGCATGGATTCAAGGTTCTTAATTGACTTGCATTTCCCACACATTGTGTTTTTGTGGACTAGGAATAGAGTGCTGGTGATATTCTCCACATCTCTTCAGCAGACACTGCTAATGCCATTATTAATAGATTATTGCTTGTGTATATGTCACGACAGGCCATGGTTGGACAGTGGCCTGACAGATGCTTACATGTAAGATGTTATTACCTTTATGCTGTCATTCTAAGGAAAAACAGTACCTGACAGTGTGGGATAACATGGTGGATTGAGTATGCTGCTTTGCTAGGCATATAGCACTTTCCTGAGTTATAATCCTGTTATAAGACAGGGTCACAATGGCAGACTTACAAATGTGACAATGTACAACTCCAGCAAAGTAATGGTCATGCGGCTACATCCTTGGGGTTCACAAACTCAAACACACTCTCTGTAGGCACTCTTTGCAGTGAAGATGTGGATGTCTGGATTTGGTGTTTAATAATCTGTGGGGCTACTCCAACACCACCACTGCGAGGTCTCCTCCAGTGATATCTGACCCCAAATCAGTAACTATCACACCACCACTCCCAACAGCAAAGAAACTAAAACACTTCTGCAAAGCACATTATTACTTCTTATGGGATGGTATACATAGCTGTACTGCACCTCCCCCCTCAGATGGAACAGGCAACTATTGTGAGTTCTACACCAGTGCTTTATACAAACAGCTGCTTAACAGCATTGACTCAGCCATATATGATAGCACCAAAACAAGCTCTACAAGGAACAGCAAACCTGCCTGGTGGACAACTGCCATTAGCAGGCTTTGCAATAAGAGGGTGAAATTGCTGTTTAAGAGTAAGAGGGAGGGAGTCCTAAACTGAGAACACTCTCTACTTAGCTTAAACAAAAAATAGGACTTCTTCTGAGGTCCTCAAAGGAAAACTATGAACCCAAATTGTATTCCTCAACTAAGGACAACCATAAGGTGTTTAGTTACATCCATTGCCTAAAAGGACATGCCAATATTTGTGCTGAACTGGTAGTTAATGATACCATATATACTGAGCCTGTGGACATAGCTAACCTGTTAGCTGACAGATTCTGTGAAAACCTTTCTCCCCTGTCACTTGCACATGTACCCCATGACATCCCTACCACCTGTCCCCTATTTTGTATTTGTAAAAAGTAAATTGTAAATGCCATCTCTAAGGCCAAAAACACAGCATCTCTGGAAGCTGATAAAATCCCAGGCTGTTCCTACAAGGGCTCCCACAAGAATTAGCAACAACATGGAGTACTCTTTCCAACCATAGTCTAAGCACATGCTTCATACCAGATGAATGGAAAACGGCCACCATTATACACCTGCACAAAGGTGATGCTTTCATTGACACAGGGAACTATAGACCTATTAGCCTAGCCTTATCTGAAAGGCCATGGAGATAACCATCATGAACCTTATTAGCAAAGATATAGGTGAGCTCCAAACAGTTTCCTCTACTCAGTGTGAAATTGTCAAAGGGCAGATAATGCCTGTGAAACATTATGGACTTCTTCAAGACAGTCACCAAGGGTCTGATTGAGGGGAAATCTGTTTGAATAACCTACCTAGACTTACCAAGGAGTTTGACACTATTCCTCACTCAGGCATCATTGACAAACTCATCCAGCTTGGTCTGAATGGAGAGATAATAAGTCAGCAAGCAAAGGAGAGTAGTATTGCTGAAAATGAATTATCCTCAAGTCTTGGTGAGTACCTTTATGAGGTGGACCCTGTTTTTCACAAAATCTCATCAAGATAACACTGATATATATATATAGCCTTTATTTTATATAGCATATATCATGGACAGAAGTAGGGAAAAATTAAAACAAGGATAACTGGGTGCACAAGACCCAGGATAAAAAAAAGTTCCCAATCCTGGTAAGCACACTCATGCCAGGACTGGAAAAAATGAATGTGTAGAATCCTCAAAATATGGAAACATTCCTACAATGGGGCCAGGCCAAGTCCAGGGGGGTGAATGGCCTCCCTGTTGAAGAAGGAAGTAGCAGTCCACAAAAATCACAAAAACTGATAGGCTAAAGAAGGGCCATAAAGATGATACAGTGGACTATTGAGGATAAGAAATAAATTTTGTATTGTTACTATTATGCAAAAAGTCAAGAATTTCCATAAATGAGTTATACAAAAATATTAAGACAGAAATTAGAGGAATGAAAAATACTCCCACAAGTGAAACTGTCAAAAGCTTCAAATAAAAATTTGTATTGAAATCGCTACACAAAGTGACTACAGTGTCTTGCATACAGAGAGACACAAAGTCATAAAGTATCACAATTTGCAGGCAGAAACAAGAGCAATGTGGAAGAAAGATACCCAGACAGTTCCAATAGTAGTAGGAGCAATGGGTCTTATAAAAACGAATCTACAATCGTATTTAGATATGTTACCAGTACATGTAACTTCATACAAATTGCAGAAGGAGCCATTACTGGATACATTATGGGTGCTGTGAAGAGCACTTCTGTCTGACATCAAAGACTGAAACAACACTAATTTCATGAACTTTAATTGTACTTTCACTTAGGAATTGGATCCATTCCTGTCATGTTATTAGAAACCCAAAAGATTTGGAGAAATTAAAAAAAAACTAGGAATCAACC
This sequence comes from Protopterus annectens, assembly GCF_019279795.1. Lineage (NCBI taxonomy): Eukaryota > Metazoa > Chordata > Ceratodontiformes > Protopteridae > Protopterus > Protopterus annectens. Next base: position 147,643,597 of record NC_056750.1, read on the forward strand.
CTTATATCATTAGATGGGTGACTGATAGAACTCATATAGTCAAAATAGGGGGATCCACCCCAACAGCACACCTGTAACTAGTGGTGTTCCCCAGGGATCTGTCCTGGCACCTCTACTATCTGCAACTTAGTTCTCAAGTACAAGCTAAAAAAAAGGATCTTTGGCTGACAAAGTTTGCTGATGCCTGCAAACTGGGAGTGGTCGTAGAATCTCCAAACAATGTCAACATCCTACACGAGGGTCTTAAACACACAAATGATTTATGCCAAAGTCATGGTCTTAACCTCAATTCCAAAAATGCATTATCAGCCCTCTCAGTACATGCTTTGTTCCTGCTAACTACCACATCAATAACAAAACACTAAGTATGCACTCACTGGTGCGAGACCTGGATACACAGGTTGACAGTAACCTTACCTTTGATCAGCATGTCTCCAGAGTGGTAAGCAGGGTATTCTATAGTGCTCATCTCAAAAGTAAGGCCATTACATCAAGAAAATAAAAGGAGTTATAACCTCTGTCTACTCTCCCCTCATTAGGCCAATAATGGAATACAACACAGGTTTTGGTATGCATCTTTCCAAGCACTTGCAGCAATTGGAGAGACTGCAAAGGTTCTTCACAAGAATAATTCAAGGTCTTCAGCATCTGTCCTATGTGGATCATCTGAAATCACTGTCACTTCATTCTGTTTCATACATACTACTCATAGGTGATCTATGCCTTGCATATAAGGCAGTCTTTGACCGTGTTTTATTTGACATGCTGCATATCCACAAATCAAATGGTACACGGGTTGCTCACTCTAAAGACCTTAACCTGGTATGTGACAGTAATAGATCATGCTGAAGGGTCAGATTTGTCTCCCAGGGGTTACCACACCTTTGGAATGGACTCCCACTTCATGTCAAACAGAGGACCTCATTGGCTCTCTTCAAATGCAATGAGGACAATTGGATGTATAACCACAATTTCACACTGGGGGTTCCACCTGTGTTCCTTTTGGACCATGGCAATTGTTGCTGTTTATGGAAATAAGGGTATAACTTGGCTAGGCTTGTAAGGGCCCTAGGGCCATTAGCCTAGTACCTTCCTATGATATGACTCAGTCATAGTCCATGTGCAAGTAAATGACCTGTGACATACCTCCCTAGACTATACTTAGAGGTACTTATTTGAGCTCTCAGAAGATGTCTCTGTGGTCACTGACACATGACTTAAATGCACAAAGAGCACACCAGCAGTGCAAGGTTAATATGCCTTCCACACATTTAAATCAGCTAATTCACAGGCAGGGGCTAAAGGTGGAGGTGCCTCTATTTACATGAAAACTAAAGATACTTCTGAGCTGGACAAACAGGGCAATGCACTTGAGCTGCTCCATGTTCAATTCACAATAGGTAAAATCCAATTCTACTTCCATGCAAGCTATAGACCCCCCTCTATGGCCCAGGACACCCATGCTATGTATGTAAAATTATTAAAAATACTAACCATCCAACCCAAAAATGGGTCTATATCAGAACACCAAAGTTTCAAAACTTCGAGTGTTATAATATTGACCCGTTTTCAGCGAAAATATCAAAGAAACAGAAAACCAAATTTTTTCCTATGGAAAGAATTCGGTTGTTTGTTTCTGTTGCTTCATTATTTTCAGCACTGTGGTGGAAAGTTATGGGTCAGGTTCAGGTAAGTGTGCGATTGTGTGGACGTGAGGGTTAGGGCAGATTAGGTGAGTTAGGGTTAGGGTACGGGTCAGGTAAGTGTGCGATTGTGTGAATGTGAGGGTTAGGGTGGGGTAGTTGAGTTAGGGTTAGGGTACAAGTGAGGTGACTGTGAAATAGTGACAGACCTTAGGGTTAGAGTTTGGGTTAAGGTAAGTGGATAGGTAGTGGTGTATGTATAGTTTAGCATAGGGTTAGGTGTAAGAGTCTAGGTGTATGTGTGTGGATTGCTATTTGTTTGGTGTGCTTGTATTGTGTGTATGTGTTTTGGAACAGCAAATTTTTTCCCAAGGAAAAAATTTGCTGTTCTGTATGTTCGATGTTTTAAATTTTCATTGAATAGGGTTCAATATTAGAACACTCGAAGTTTGGAAACTTTGATGTTCTAATATAGACCCTCCAAAAACATATTCATGGGTGACTTCTATTATCCGTCTCTTACCTGGGAATCTTATATGATGACAAATATACTGGCACAGAGATTCCTAGCTTTTGTAAACACAGACTCCCTGGACTAGATAGCCAATACACCAAATAGTGGTGTAACCTTACTAGATCTGGTCCTCATCAATATGGGAGAGTCATGCACAACCCTGTACAGTAATGTCTTACCTAGTAAAGTCCAAACACAAATTGGTCTCCTTTGAAGTAAAAATGAGACACAAATCTCCAGCTAGACATAGAATATTCAAGAACTACTGTAAGGCTAACCTCCAGCTATTAAGTGATAAACTGGCCAAATCTCAAACCCCCAAAAAACCACTGAGAACACTGCAGCTTATGCAGTACTGTTCACAGAAACCCTGTATGAGCATGCTAATAGCTGCACAGAGGCAGTTCTACCCACCAGGGAGAAGTACAGCACTAACTAAAAAAATCAAACCACACTGGTGGAATCTCAGAATCAATATGCCGTATTACAGAAGGAAGACACATATGGCAAAACATAGGAGGTGCAGCACACATCAGGATTAAAGCACTGTCATCAAAGAGAATAAAACGAGACAAATGAAGTCTACCAAAGCCCTATTTGAGGTACGTTCAGGCTCCCAGACCAGGGACAACCATAAAGCATAGTTTTGATATGTCCACAGTGTCAAAGGCAAAACACAATTGTGTGCACATCTCATTGTAAATGGAACCATCTATAATGAGGCAGAAGAAAGAGCAAACCTCCTGGCTGATAAATTGTCCCAACTTTAACTGTCTCTCCCCCTCAACCTTCCCTCAGGAACTATCATCAAATCTAAATAACACTACTATCATGAGGGAACAGGTCATTAATGTTCTCTCTAAGAACAAGTACAATGCATCAATGGACCAGAAATATCCCAGCATACCTTCTAAACAACATGAAACATGACCTTTCAGGGCCAATGCAATTAATATTTCACTGTCACCACCAAACAGTATTTGTGCCTTATGAATGGAGAACAGTAGCAGTCATCCCTCTGCCTAAAGGTGGACCATCTACAGACCCTGGGGAGTACAGACCCAGAAGTCTAACCAGTCTGATATGTAAAGCCATGAAAAGAATTATCATGGAAATGATCAATAGAGATGGTGTACACCTCCAGACACTGGACCCAACCTAGTTTGGTTTTGTCAAGGGCAGATCATGCCTAACCAACCTTGTGGACCTATTTGAGAAGATAACCAAAGCAATGGATGAGGGGAAAATGGTTTACACTGCCTACCATGGCCTGACAAGACATGTGACACTATACCTCTATCAGGCATTGTTGACAAACTCAAGAGATTAAGTACAAGCTAGTATGTCAGCCGATGGATAGCCACAGACAGGACCCAGGAAGTTAGCATAGGGGAGTCCACCTCTACAAACAGGCCAGTCATAAGTGGACTCCCTCCACAAATCATTCCTCGGAGCACTCCTCTTAGGGGTTTACTTGTCTGAAGTCAGTGCCACTGTCAGTGGTTTCTTGTTGACTAAATTTGCAGATGATTGTAAATTATGAGCTGTCACTGAATCCCACACTAACACAAATGTTCTCCAGGAGGGGCTGGCACAGACATACAACTGATGTCAGAGCCATGGAGTAGCACCAAATGCAAGAATGCAAGATGCTTTGGGAAGTCATCCAGCCCTGGTAACTATCATATTGACAGTACACCTCTAACAGTTGACCCAGTAGTCAGGGACTTAGGGACACCCATAGATAGTAATATAGCCTCTGACTGTCACATATGTACAATATTGTGGAAATCATACTATGTTGCCCAACTTATTAACAAATGTATTTTATTTTATTTATTTATTTATTTTACATTTGTTAAATGGGATGTTCCAACTGGACATGGATCCATTTTTAGCAGAGGCCCGAGGAGAAAAGCTCCACAGTAAGTACAATTTTACACAATATGTTAAAATACAGTATACAGAGAATTTTCAAACAATATGTTAAAATACAGTATACAGCAAAAGACATAAGACCTATAATTACAGGAAAATAGTTACACATGGTTAATAACAGAATAAGTATACAAATCCAATCAGCATTAGGAGAAGACCTATACTGTAATATATATATATTACAGTAGGTATATTAAGAAGTGAGGTAATAAGTGGAATGATTTGAGGACTTATGTAATACATGGGCATAGCCACTTGTTCCTTAAGTGTGTTCTAAGTGAATTTTTAAAGTGGGAAGAGGTAGGGGCAGAAATAAGAGGAGGAGGGGAATTATTCCAGGTTCTAGCTATGGAGTGGGAGAACAGTGCTTTTCCTGCAGTATTGTTAGCCCTAGAGATACAGAGTAGGGGCTTGTCGGAAAATCGGAGAGGACGATGTGTATTATAGTGGGTGAGAAGTTAGTCTAGTGCAGGGGTATTTTTCTGGATGTGTTACCACATTGTGGGCAATGACTAATTGGTGATAGGTTAGTAGCTGGGGACGTTCCAGCCATTGCAGTTCCCTTAGAGCCTGGCAGTGGTGGGTTCTAAAGGTGGAGTTGCTTGCAAATTTGGCAATTTTATTATAACATGATTCAAGTCTGGCAAGGTCAAGTTTTCTACGTCGGGTAAGAATTGGAGCAGCATACATTAGGGTAGACAAGAGGTGAGTTTGGGCTAGGGTAATCTGTTTCGAGAGGGATTTCCTGTGCCTATATAGTGTTCCCATTTTTTATGGACTTTTTTGATAGTTTGTGAAATGTGGATGTCGAAGTGTAGATTTGTTATCAATTTCAATGCCTAGGAGTTTGGTATGGTCAGAGGGAGAGATAATAGTGCCATTTCCGGAGGAGATAGTGAAGGACAGAGGGGTGGAAATGGTTTTGTTGGGGGTGAAAAGTAGTAATTTGGTTTTATTAAGGTTTAGGATAAGTTGGATCTGAGTGAGCCAACTTTCCACAGAGCTAAAGAATTCCTGGGTGAGTTGTTGTATGGTGGGAAGTGATGGAGCAGAACAGATAAGAGTTGAATTGTTAGCATATTGTATAAGTGAAGCATGCTGTGTGGTGGCATGGAGATTATTGATAAATATGGAGAAAAGAAGTGGGCCTAATATGGAGCCTTGTGGTACACCTATGGTAGTTGGGAGCAAGTGGGATAGTACACTTTGCCATTGGACAGATTGTTACCTATTTTACAGTTAGCTTTTAAACCAGGCTATAGCAGAAGGGGCAAAGGAAAGGGATGTCAGGGTGTCTAGTGGTAAGGAATGTGAAACCATCTCAAATGCTTTGGAGCGGTCTAGAAATATTGCAGATATAAAGTTATTATTATTTTTATGTTGGTTGATCAGACTGGTGAAACAGAGCAGAGCGGTGATTGTGCTATGGTGTTGTCGGAAGCCAGGCTTTGTGGGGGAGAGGAGATGGTGTGAGTTTAGGAATTGTGATACCTGAGAATGTATATGTTTCTCTAGTATTTTAGATAAGGGGGATAGAATAGCAATGGGGTGATAATTTGAGTATTCATAAGGGTTTCCGCCTTTATGTAGTGGAATAATGTATGATACCTTCCATAGCTGTGGGACATATGCCTCTTGTATAGAGCGATTGATAAGTATAGAAACAAGGTAGGATAAGGATTCAGCAGATATTTTTAGGAAGTTGGCTGGTAGATTGTCAGTGACAAAGGTGGTAGGTTTCAGTTTTAGGAGGTTTTTTTTTTAATTTTTGAGGTGGGAATGGTTGAGAGCGTAAAGGATGGGATGTTGTCAGGGCATTTGGTTGGGTTATATGTAGGGCTGTTTTTGGTTGGGAGGATAGTGTTAAGTTGGATTCTGTGAAGTATTGAATGATTTAGGAGACAATGTTCGTTTTGTAATTCGTGGAGTTAGGAGTGGGAGTGCTAGTTTTGCCTGGTTTTAGGAGAGAGCTAATGGTCTGGAGATAGTTAATGGCATGCCAAAACATTTGGGGATCTTTTGGATAGGTGGAAGTTGGAAATAGAGATGGTTATAGGTGAGAGAGTAAGATTGTTAGAGTAGAGGATGACAACACCACCCTCCTGTTTTGGGGATCTGTCAAAGCAATAAATATTATAGCCAGGTGGTAGTATTTCATTGTTTGTGATATAGGGTTTTAGCCAGGTTTCAGATAAGGCTAGAATTTGTGGGGAGGTATGTGCTATTCAGGTGTGAAACTCAGTGATTTTGTTAACAAGACTTTGAATATTTAGAGAATAGATAGTTTTTTAGGAGAAGAGGTGAGATGACAGGAGGGTAGGGAGGGGGTGGCTGATGAGGAGACGGGGAAGTAGAGGAAGAGTTGTGTGGTCTACAGTTAAGGGGAGGAGTGAGGGGGCCCTGGGTTGGGGTGGATGTCTCCAGAGAAGAGTATGCTACTAGTGTGGAGATTAAGTGGAGCTAACACTGTGTAGGGTTTGTAATATTTTGGTTTGGGTTTACAGGAGTGAGGGTAGTACTGAAGTAAAGTAAATTTCTAAAGGCAGATGGAGAAGTTAAAGAGAGACGGGGCGATTGTAAAGGAGTGAGAAGTACTAGACTTCGTAGTGGTGGGTGAGGTAAAAGAATATATGTAAGGATGGGAAAGGTAAGTGTGGTATGATTTTAAGACTGATATAAGCATGAGAGATGGAATGGAAATATACACACTGTATATTGCATTGTGAGATGTGTGGAGTGTAATTGTGATGTACGCCAGAGGAGCATAGTTGAAAAGAAGAAGTGATGTAATTAACTGTGAGTGTCTTAAGTGGGGAGTGGTTAGAGGCATGAAATGAAGTATAAGTGGCTGTGCAGGAAGGAAGGAAGGGGAGGGGCTGGAAAGTATAAAAGGAATTGAAGTGGGGTGGGTGGAAATGGGGTAGGGTAGAACAAATGGAGAGGGGCTACACCCAGAAAAAACGTCAAATCACCAAGAAAAAAAAAAAACAATCAGAGAAGCAGGTAAGTATAGCAAAAGACAACTAAAAGGTAGGAGGCTATTGCACTTGAGTGTGTAGCCTACAACAGTTAAAACAGTTTAAATGCTCACAGAAATTATTTTAAAGTACAAACACTACGTACAATTAAACAGTTAAAATAGGCTTTTTAGTATCAAATAAATGCTAGAAACCGAACGTTTAGGTGGAATTAGCAATATCTAACAAGAAACAAGCCAAAAAGTGCTTAAATCAAACCAAAGTCTCTCTTTTCTCCTTCTGCTGCTGTAGGACTCTGCAGATCATCTAGGCAGGATCTTGCTGAGCTGATACAAGCTTTAAGAAAGCAAACTTTGTGAAAATGTATGGACTATAGGACTATAGGACTGTCATATTGTAATGAAAATATAGAAAAAATATGTTCATATCCCTAGTACGATAAATGCACAGGGTAACAAAGGGGTTGTAAAATATTGGGGAAAAACAAAAACATGTTTTATTTCCTGTGGAAAAGGTGATCATTTTATAACATGATCTTGCTGAGCTGATACAAGCTTTAAGAAAGCAAACTTTGTGAAAATGTATGGACTATAGGACTATAGGACTGTCATATTGTAATGAAAATATAGAAAAAATATGTTCATATCCCTAGTACGATAAATGCACAGGGTAACAAAGGGGTTGTAAAATATTGGGGAAAAACAAAAACATGTTTTATTTCCTGTGGAAAATGTGATCATTTTATAAGTAACTGTGATAAGAAGAAATGTTATATTTGTGAGGAAACAGGTTATAATGCAAATTGAAATGTTATAAATGTAAAGAAAAATGGGCATTTATGGATGGATTGTAATCTAGAGAAAAAAGGATGAAGAAGAAAACACAAGTGAGGACAGTATATAGAGAGAAGAAACAGTCCCAATAAAAGATAAAGATGAAATAGGGGGAGCAAGATCAGGGTAAAACTAATGATAAGGATAAAGAGAAAAATGAAACATAAAACAATATAGATGGTTCTGAAATAAGTGATGAGGAAGATACAAATTGGAAAATAGTGATAGGTAAAAAGGATTCTATTGTCAAACGTGTAAGAGACAGAAAAAGAAACTTTAAAGGGATAAGTGTAAAAAAAACAGAAGAAATGAATAATGCAAATGAGATAAATACTTCAAAATTTGCACAATTTCTGGAAACTACAATGTAGACAAAACTGACAACTTTAGAGTGCTTTCAGTAAATGTAAATAGTATCAAAAATATAAGTAGCAGAATAGGCATTCCAAATTGGTATTCTAAGTGTGATGCTGATGTAATAATACTCAAACTTAAGATTTTTGACACAAGAAGAGAAATTACACACAAAGAAACATTGGGGAAGAGATACAGTCATAGGAAAAAGGAACTATGTTCAGGCATATTTATACTTTGTAGAAAGTCAGTGAAAATATTGAACATAACATTGACAATGATAGGAAGATTAACTATTGCAGATCTCAGATGGCACAATCTGGTACATAGAATCATAGCATTGTATGCCTATGTTACAAATAAACAAAGAGGAATTGTATTTCATATAGTTTTGAATTGTGTAGTAGTTAATACAAATATAATATTAATAGGATATTTTAATTATGGTTTGAGAGGAAAAAAAGAAGAAGAGAGGAAATTATGTTAGGAATATTTTTTTGAAGTTAGAAAATATGGCAATTTGAAGACTTGGAATAGTAATTTGTGGACAGATAGTTGAGGTATATATAAGATGAAAATAGATTATTTTATATCACAAGGTATAAATATAGCTAAGGGAGAGGCACTTTTAGCATGCTTTTCAGATCACTCAGCCATATGGATAAAAATACAAGAAAATGAATATATCAGATTTGGAAAGTGAATAAAAAGAATAAATGAAAATATTGAAACTGAAGAAGAAATTTAGAAAGCACACCATTTCCAGGTGGTAGGCCAACTACAAACCTCATTTCATTAATTCATGAAAAAAATTGTAAGAGTTCTACCTACATCCACTCCCCATTCCATGAGGCCACTTCGCCAAAGCAGTAGCTTCTCAATGGCCTTTTCCATAATGTCACCTTAGGTAACACTTTCGCAGTAACAATTTAATATTTCCAGAATACTTTCATAAGTGACAAGAGGCTACATATTATTTTCAGGTGCAGGTCTGCTTTCAGGGCTAACGTCATGAGGGGTATGTTTTCATGAAAGTGGCCACTCAGAAGAATTTACTGTTGACTCTGCCCTACAGTGATCCCAGATGGAGCCCTTCTTATCAAATGCAAATCTTTTGTATGTACCATCATAATAGATCTGTATGTAGAAGGTACATCTTTGGTAAAATTCCCTATACCCCTCAACTTTTAACCTTTTTCCTTTAGTTTTATAGCTTCTCCTTCCCTACGCCTTTTCTTCTGGTTTTCCAGAAATTTCTTACTGAACTTCTGAAATTGAGACTGAGGAATGTACATTGCATGATGAGCAGGAAAGGTAGTCTATCAGCCAGCAGAAAATGTTAACTGCGAATGAGTCATAATGCTTGCCGTGCAAGTGCTACTGCTTACTAAAGATGGGTTTTCTTTTTACAGATCTATTATTATAGTAAGTACATAACTTTTATTTAATACCTGACAGCAATGTCAGTCCTGTCCTTGTATGTGGGTGTCAAGCTAAGCCATCACCCTGTGCAAAGAGGATAAATCATTTTTAGAGTCTAGTTTTCTTGAAAGGTAATGTTTTAATTCAATTGTCTGAAGAATGTGAGTAGAAAAACAGATTAGTATTCAGAAATAACTAGTTTATAACATTAAATGGTATAATGCAAAGAGTGGTGATGAACAGGAAGAAGGTGACTCAGACACTCGAGGTGAGGAGCATGATCACACTCTGTGAAAAACAGTACGGTGCTCATGCTATGTAACTGACTGCATAATGCCATGCAAATGAGGGTCATCATGCAAATGAGAATTATTACCTATACAAATGATAAAATTAAACGTCAGATCAATTCAGAGACATACATATCCAGTGCTCTATGATGCAATGTGCTCATCCATTCTGAATGCCATGCTTCTTTGATGTACAGGAGCTTTACTTGTACCAATATACTAGGGACAGCAACACATATAGCTGAACAACAAATGTTAGTGGTTGATGTCAGAGACAGTGCCTGCAGTATTAAGACATATCACCATCTGCAGCTCAGGCAAATCTAGCAGTATCTAACATGCCAGCACCTCCACCTCTAGACATTGGGGGCCACTTCAGTATGGATAGGGAGACTATACATGAATTAGTAGACATGTGTCGCCCAAACATGATAACAAGGGGGATGCATAGACATCCCATCCATGTGCACAGCATTAAGCATGAGGACTGTTCAGTGTCTGAAAAGGGACACACCAAGAATTTTGCAGGCATATGTCTTGCAGGACCTGCATCGGCTCCTTGACTTAATACTGCAACATGTGGAGAAGCATATATGGTTTCCCTGGATAGCAGAGGACAGAAACAATGCATGTGAGCATTTTATGCCACAAGCCATTTCCTTGAAGCCCTGAGTGCTACTGATTGTATTCACATCACCACTGAGGCCCAACCTGCCCTACATGGTGTATGGTACATCACCTAGAAGGGCTTTCACTCCATCAACTACCAGGTGCTGTGCAATGCACAGTGTATGATACATTGTATCTGTGTACTTCTCTGGCAGTTTTCATGATTCCAACATCTGGTGCATGTGCATTTGCTAGTACTTCATCCACAGCAACTTCCTACAGGTCATCTACTCGGTAGGTATACATATTCGTTGGCTAGTGAATATATAGAACAGGGAACATAGCTCCCATTCAAGCAGACAAAAAAACATATAATGGTTTTCACTGCTATGTGTTGCAGATGATGCAGGACATTCAGTGGAACTATGGTAATGACTCCTATCCAAGACACCAAGGACATTCTGAGATGGCATGCAAGACCATGCATTTGAAAACACAGACACTGTTGGATCTTTGTTTGGATGTCTAAATAGACAGTTCCACTACTTGAACATATCTGATAACACTCTGCAGCAAGCCCCTGAGACCTGCAACCAGATATGTATGCTGTCCATGTTATACATTATGGTAATAAGCAAGCAAACAAATGCAACATAGGAACATCACAGTACAGCTCAAAAAAACAGTTGCTGCAATATATGAAGGGTTAGACAAAGAGTCATTAGATAAATAGGCTTCTGTGACACTCTGTGTAAAACAGAAGCAGGCACAATACATTGTAGCACTGGCAAAAAAATAGTATATGGTCCAGTGCTAATACAGACAATGCTGAATAAAACTGATGCGTGCATTATCACACTCAGGTTATGCATTATAGTGCATTTACTGATTATGTTGTGCATTGTAAATGACCTTACCCATACTACAGGGTGGGCAGGGTAATAGGTGGCAGGAATGTTATCATATGGGTAAGATTCAGGGGAGGTAGAGATGGTAGCCATTCAATCAGGTTGCAGGTGAGATGAGTTACAAACATTGACCATATATACTGCTCTGTCCTGGAGTGTCAGAGCTGAATGTCTTCTGCAGTAGGGACAGTGTAATGTTTCAGAGGCATGCACATGAATCCTGATGTGGTGCCACATGCTGGGAGACAACAGATAGATGGTGCCCATGACTCAGTTAATAGTCATAGATGGTTTTAGATAGGTGTGGTGCTCTGTTAGCTCATGGAGGAAAGACATGGTGTAGAAATGTATGACTGAGAGCAGGCAGCCTGATGCACTCTAGCCTGGAGACAGAAAGCCATCAGTGGCCATGACCATGAGACTGGTCACCCAGGTTTGCTTGTCAGTGCGGCCAGGGAAGACAGTGATGCACTGTCAGGAATACTGCATGTGTCCACTACCTGTGCTTGGCCAATGACTGCCCCCCACTCACATATGGACCCTCCTATAGCAATGGCTAGTATGGCTGTATAGGCAGACTAGAGGGCAATTGCCACCTGCCTCATGAATGCAGCAATGAATGACATGTGGGCTACTCATGACCTAAGCACCATTTTCTGCTCCTTTTCACAATCTTCCATTTCACTCTGCATGTGGTACATTTCACCCACAGGTTATGCAGCCATTACATTTCCATTCTGCATGAGGTACATTTCACCCACAGGTTATGTAGCCATTACATGATCACTCTGCATGAGGTACATTTTGCCCACAGGTTATGCAGCCATTGTGTGCCCACTCTGCATGTAGTACATTTCATCCACAGGTCATGCAGCCATTGCATGTCCACTCTTCATGTGGTATATTTCACCTACAGATTATGCAGCCATTGCATGTCTTCTTGCGGGCAGTGTACTGCATTATAATCTTTACCACTGTGTGTGTAGCAGCTTTCTGTACCTGGATTATTGACCTGCAGACACTGGTAGATGCTAACTCTTGTACCTGGGTCAAAGAAGGCAAGATGGATTTCTCCTGTAGTATGTGTATGCTCATTAGAAGCAGTACAGCAGAAAGATGTTGTCTGTGGTGATGACTTCTATGTTGCCTGGGTGGTCCCCACAGATACAGCATACCCATTGCCAAACAGTGGCAATGTCAAAGGTCTGGCCTACCCCTCTACTATCACCTTGTACATGAGAAATGAGTGCAAGCCTTTCAATGTTAGCACTGCTGACAATGCCACTGTGTCATGTGACTGTGGAATCTGCATGCCACCATCATTATAATCCACAAGTGACTTGTTGACATAAGACATATACTGTCCAGTTGGGCTGAGGCTTCCACTAGCAGAATCTTTGAAACTGTAGTTTTGGAACATGTGACTCAAACACTCTCAACTTGTGTCACACATACGGGTATATGACATTTCTATGGATGGCATAGCAGCACATAACATACCTAGTGGGGTGTTGCACTCATGGTGCAGTCACAGCCCAGAGGTACTTGCAGAATAGATATGCAGAACTGTTGTACTGAATAAGTCCTACTCACATGTGGATCAGTGTACAGCATGGACATGTACCTGCTATTAAAACATTGATGTAGCTCCTAAAATATTGATACACCCCCCAAAGACACTCAGGGCAGTCTTCACATTTACCACAGACAGGGATGCCAAGCACTCTTCTATCTCTGTGAGACATTTCTGCATTGGAAATCTCCCTACTTTAATGGAGCTATTCCTGGCATACCTCTCAATTTGAAGACATTGAAAAAAGGTACAAAGACCTTTGAAAATAGATAATATGGTCAACATCTGGGCATCTAATTAGCCTTAAATTTAAAAACCACAGAGCACATAACTCTTCCCATTTCCAGTAGTAATGGGGGATACTACTCTGAAACACGTGTTTAAAGAACAGAGAATGACAAAAATTATGGAAAAATATAAGAGCATTATCAGAGAGACAGTGGAAGATCTGTAGCATACCTTTCAACTGTCCAGATTTTTGCAGAATGTTCAGATTTTTACCTCATTTTTTTTTTAGTCTGTTCCTCATAAAATTTGTGTTTTTTTAATTTTTGTGGCAAATAAGTGGACTGAAGTTATTATATAATGACAGGCATATCCTTCATAACAATTCATAGTAACACAAGACCTTGCATTTTATCAACTTTCTAAGTTTATAAGAGCAATATTTAAAATGTGTCCCTGTTTTGGGACTTTCTCCCCTATTGTTTTTGGCTTTGTCCAGATGTTAGTGCCCAGAGATTGGGAACAATGATCTGTAGACTTTAATGAGCTGTATTGCAAAGTTCTACCACACAATGTCAATAATTTCTACATCTGAAAACAAGATGCAAAATATCTGTGCTCTTTCTTTAAATTATTGGTGCCACTAGTATGTTGGTCATGCATCATGGTTTTCTTTGTTCATAGGTTCAGAGTTTCTTAGGTGTTTACTAGGCTAATGACCTAGCCATGCAGCCCAAATCTCTGACAAGTTCTGATACTCTTGATAATTGTAAGCATGAGCCTAGGAGATGAACCATTTACAGGTTGCCTGTGTCCATTAGAGACATAGGTGCCAAACTGGGGATGAATTTCCAGTTTTCCGTCCAGTTGTCCAAGTTGCACATGAATTGGGTTAGGGGAAAACTCTGTTTCACATGGATGGGGAGCCTGTTCTATAGAGGAGGTTGTCTCTGGGATATATATACCTATCTCTCCAGCAGGTCCTATTTATATTACAGGCAAGGTTTAAGTCTTTAGAACGGGTAATTATTGTGCTGTTTTTTTGTGGATATGCAGGAGGTTCATCAGAGTGTGGTCTGACAATGCCCTGTATCCAGGCACAGATCTCCCCTCAAAAGCCTGTAGGAGACAGAATACAGGGATAGGGCCTTGAGGAGGTCTGCATAGGACATTTTACTTATGCCCTGTGTTCTTTTAGTGAGGAGCCTCTGTGGACATTTAAATTGTTGGATATGCCTGGTTAGGTACATACCAAAGGGGGCATTGTATTCAATGATAGGTTTGATGAATGCCAAATACAGTGGAACAATGACTTCCTTGGACTTAGATGCTATGCCTTTGTTTATAAGTTGAGCAGCGTAGAATGATTTCCTCACCACTGTAGACACATGAGGGTCAAAGGCTAGATTACTATCTATGTGTGTCCCTGAGTTCCTGACTACTAGGTCATCTCTAAGGGGTGTGTTGTCAATGTGATAGTTACCAGGGATGGATGATTTCCCAAAGGATGTTATTATGCATTTCTTGGCATTTAGTTTTAGTCCATGGCTCTGACACCAGTTGTTTGCCTGTGTCAGCCCCTCCTGGAGAACATTTGTGTCAGTGTGAGATTCAATGACAACTCCTAATTTAAAAAAAACACAAGGAAACCAGATGAAGTAGCTGGATTGGACCCACTCCAACAGTTGCACAGTTGCAAATACACAATTCAGTTGTAGAAGTACAAAATCTACTTTATTCACTTCGGAAAAAAGAAATCCACATAAAAGTTGCCAAGGATAAGCGCTTTCATCTAGGAAGTCTAGACATCATCAGATAGTTTGACATGCATGGATACTTCACTTTTATACAAATTCAACAGGAAGTGAGACAAAATATTGAAATAATTAAAACAATTAAGTCATTAATGGCACAATTTTTACAGTCCTCAACTGAATGCAGGCAAGTAATAACTTACTTATACATAAAACACAACCCCCTAAATACATATTGTCAAGATGACAATGTATATTAAAAATGTAAAATAATGTATGTGTGTGTGTGTGTGTGTGTGTGTGTGTGTGTGTGTATATATATATATATATATATATATATATATATATATATACACACATATATATATATATATGTATATATATATATATATATATATATATATATATATATATATACACATAATATATGTTATTTTGTAAATAAATATTATTTAAAACTAGATGTCATTTAAAATGTTACAAAGAACTAAGTAAAAGTCTTAAATTACCATTTTATGCAATAAATATGTTAAAAAATGTGGTAATAAATAATCCAAGTTATTAAAACAAATATTATTATTGGGGAGATAGGTTTACCTCTCCAATGCCTTTAATTTCAAAATAGGGCTAATGGAAATATATTCAGTAAGGCCTGGCCATTTCACAGCGTTCAGGCGTAACTGCCAGTATAATTCTTTTTTTTCCAGTAATAAAGATCATGCATCTCCTGTTGTGTGAATATTAATATTATCTATAATAAAAAATTGAAACTTATGATCAGTGTTCTCCGTTCTCTGCTTACTAAGGTCATCGATCTCTTTTTTTTATTTTTTATATCATATAGATGTTCGTATATGCAATTTTTTTAACTTCCTGTCAGTCTTGCCTATGTAATAGCAGGAACAGATGGTGCACATGGCACAATAAATCACCTTCTCTGAATTACAGTTATACTTCTGATTAATTTTAATTTCCACCTTATTGATCTCAAATGTGTTGCCCTCTTTTATGTATCTATAGTAGTTACATCTGCCACATTTGTTCATAGAACCTGGCCTGTGGTTAGAGTACATGTTACTACTCTTGAATATATTTTTCAGGTTCTTGCCTTTTCTGTACACTATAATAGGTTGTAATCCTATTAGTGATCTGATGTTCTTGTCATGTCTCAGAATGGACCAATTTTTTGCTAAAGAGGTTTTAAAAGCTCTGCTTTCTTCAATGGTACTACCATCGTAATTACTAGTAGATGGAACATTATTAATAACATTGCACGAAAGAAGATGTAAATAAAAATCACGCTGTCTCTTATTGACAACCTCAATCATAATGTCACTAACAAATTTAAAAGAATAACCTTTTTTTTTTAAACATATTTTTCAGGTTGTCACATTCATCCAAAAATGCATCCATACCAGACATCATGTTCGAACTGGCCCTTAACAATTGCCTTCTTTTGATTTACTGGGTGTGTGTCGGAAAAATGCAATAACAGGTTCCAGTACATGCTTTTTCTAAAGATCTTTGAAACAAACTTCTTTTTTTGATAATCCTTCACCAATAAGATATCTAGGAAGGAAATTTTATTGAGGTCACTAGTATGGGTGAACTTTAAAAATTCTGTGATAGTTCCAATGTAAGTAATAAAATCATAAATAACAAAAATAAAATCATCAATAACATCAACAGGTCCATGCCACAGAACAAACATATCATCCAAAAACCTGGTATAAACTTAATATGCCTGAAGTAACATGAGGGAAATAAGATTTTTTTCTCCCCTTGCCTGACTACAATGTTAGCATATAGACCACCACATGCAGACCCCACAGCCACTCCTTCTTGTTGCAAATAAATTTATTTGTTAAACAGTATAAAATTATTTTAAGGACTATTTCCATCAATTTCATAAAGACTAAAACCTCAAAGTGTGAAATATCTTTTTCATACAAAAAATCTGTGAACTACTCTAACCCCGTTACATGGGGCATGACTGAATAAAGGTCCTTAATATCAATAGTTATAAAAACAAAGGTGTCCTTAAAAGGTATTTTGTGTATAGCTTCTAAAAAACTCCATGAGTCTTTATAGATATGTGTCTAATTGAAAATATATTTCTTTAACTTGTTATCTAAGTATTTTGCCAAGGGATGGGATGGGTAATGGAACCCTTGGAGTCAACAATGGGTTACATAGGTGGTTGGCTCAGATTTTTGTGCAATTTTGGTAAACCGAACATGACAGATACTTTGGGGTAGGGAACAGATAAATAATTAAGAACATCTATAGATATTGAACCCTCTATAAAAAGGTCCTGGAGTTCATTTCTTATGTGATTGTAAGAAACATTTCATAGGTTCATAGGTTCATACTAGGCTATCTGCCCTAGGGCATTTATAAGCCTAGCCAGAATGTGTTTGGCTTTTGCCACCCATTTTAAATTTATTTTGCTATGCCCTTTTTCGAGCTTGGTATATTGTGCCTCTGTCTAACAGTGACACAGAAGTGATACCCGGGGTAAACCTATTTAGTTCATTTACAGATGATTTCATATAAGCCTTTCCTTCTAGGATAAATAACATTTTCTTATTGCATTCCTCATAATTCATCAAGACTGCCCCTCCTCCTTTATCAGGTTTCATAGTTCTAATAGTGTGTGAAAAGGTTTTTATTCAAATCAACATTCCTACTGGAAAACTTAGAATTACATATGTCCAATTTACATATATTCTCAAAAAGTTGGACAAAAGGGTGAAGCGGGGATTGTATGTACTAAATATAGCCAAGGGGTTTACAAAGGAATTAGAAGCAGAGTTTTTAAAGAGAATTTTCAAATTAAATTTGCATGTGTACATTCTCAAATCCATTAGAGTGTTAGAAATATTTAAAGATTGTGGGGGGAACAAAAGTAAACCCTTTAGCAAACAAATCACAATGCTCAGAATTGATCACAATTCTAGAAAAAATTTACACATTAAAGTCACCTAGAGTGTTGGTAATTATGTGACAGGATGGAAATAAATGGTCTGAAACATCCCCCTAAAATATTAGGTGGCAAGTACAAGTTGTTAGTTATAACCACATTTAAATCCTGTTGTTCCATGTCTGATACCCCCCCCCCCTGTTCGCCATCCATCCCCTGTTCCAGTGGTTGTTGCTGGTCATTGGGGCCATCTCCCAATTGCTGTTCCCTTGTGGACTCTTATTCCTCAGGCACTCCGACATCATGCAATGTCATTAATAATGTTCCATCTACTAGTAATTACGATGGTAGTACCATTGAAGTAAGCAGAGATTTTAAAACCTCTTTCATCACTGTATTTACCCAAGACAGCTACATGCTAAGAGAAATTTTAGCAAAAAATTGGTCCATTCTGAGACATGACAAGAACAT
Source organism: Protopterus annectens (assembly GCF_019279795.1). Lineage (NCBI taxonomy): Eukaryota > Metazoa > Chordata > Ceratodontiformes > Protopteridae > Protopterus > Protopterus annectens. Next base: position 147,662,032 of record NC_056750.1, read on the forward strand.
CAGATAACTAATAGGATTAGAACCTATTATAGTGTACAGAAAAGGCAAGAACCTGAAAAATATATTTGAGAGTAGTAACATGATCTAACCACAGGCCAGGTTCTATGAACAAATGTAGCAGATGTAACTACTATAGATACATAAAAGAGGACAACACATTTAACATCAATAAGGTGGAAATTAGAATTAATGAGAAATATAACTGTAATTCAGAGAAGGTGATTTATTGTGCCATGTGCACCATTTGTTCTTGCTATCACAGAGACAAAACTAACAGGAAGTTAAAACATTGCATATACGAACATCTATATGATATAAAAATAAAAAAGAGACCGATGCCCTTTGTAAGCACATAATGGAGAACACTGATCATAAATTTCAATTTTTTATTATAGATAATATTAATATTGATAAAAGAGGAGGTGCACGGTCTTTACTACCGGAAAAAAAAGAATTATACTGGCAGTTATGCCTGAATGCTGGGAACTGCCCAGGCCTTAATGAATATTTTTCCATTAGCCCTGTTTTGAAGTTAAAGGCATTGGAGAGGTAAACCTTTCTCCCCAATAATAATATTCATTTTAATAACTTAGATTATTTATTAACACATTTTAACATAGTTATTGCATAAAATGGTAATTTAATACTTTTACTTAGTTCTTTTTAACATTTTTAAATGACATCTAGTTGTAAATAATATTTATTTACACAATAACATCTATTAGATATATATGTATATATATATATATATATATATATATATATATATACATATACATTTTACATTTTTAATATACATTGTCATCTTGAAAATATGTATTGTGCCTTTAATGACTTAATTGTTTTAATTATTTCAATATTTTGTATCAGTTCCTGTTGAATTTGTATTTTTTCCATAGTGAATAAAGTGGATTTTGTACATATACAACTGAGTCATGTATTTGAAACTGTGCAAGTGTTGGAGTGTTTCCAGTCCAGCTACTTCATCTGGTTGCCTTGTGTTTTTTTGGTTTAGTTTGTATTTTGAGAGACCTCCTAATTTGCAATCATGTGCAAATTTAGTCAGCCAGAGACCACTGACATTGTCCTTCACTTCTGAGAGGTAAATGCCAAAAATGAGCAGTCCAAGGATTGATCCTTGAGGTCCTTCAGTAGTGACTTGTCTCTTTGTAGAGATGGAGTCCCCAGTTCTAACTGTGTGGGTCTTGTCTGTGAGCCTGTTGGCTATCCACCGAGTGACATACAGGTTTGTACCTAACCTCTTTAGTTTGTCAACAATGTCAGACTGGGGTATTATGTCAAATGCCTTTGCCAGGTTAAGGTAAGCAGTGTGAATGATTTTGCCTTCATCCATTGCTTTGGTGACCTTCTCAAAGAAGTCTACCAGGTTGAGTACTACACAGCTTCAGAAATTACATATAATAAAGGGGGATTCAGGAAATTGTATGAAGTAAACCAAGCCTGAAAATAGGGATATACCTCTAAAAAAATAGGTACATTATGTGCAGGGTTTAATCAGGCCTAAAAACAGGTGCATTCCTCCAAAGTAGGGACACCTGAGAAATCTGGGTTCTGGTACCTTGCCCTTGTAATGCAGTATCATATCAGTGGCACTTTGCCACACTTGAACAAGTGTCCCATTATAGCCATCAACAGCACTGATGTCATATGCCAATCTCTGTCATGTCTGGCCCTAGCAAGCCTTATCTGTTTTACCTGTGCCCAGAATGTGTATATGGACGGATCTACTTTGACTGAACAAAAGTGAAATCCACAGAAAGCTACTTACCTGAGCTGAATCCACTGAAACACCTCTTCAATGAATGAAAACACTGCTGAATTCCTTTCACAGGGAAAGTACCACTTGACCACCATGGTGAACTATGCCCTCTCTTCCGTGTGGTGTGATCTTGGAGTTTGTATATTTAAGTAGGAGGGGTGAGGGGGCAAAGCCCTTCATTTTGGTGGGCTTACTTTTCCTCCGTTCATCTGTTTTTCATGGTGGTCAAGTGGTTCCTTTTGTTGAGTCAAAGTAGAACAATATGGACATAAGGCCTAGAGTGACACCTCAGCCTTCTGGTTGGTGACCTTTTCCACCTATTACCTCTTTCACTGGTCTTTGACAAGATGGTGCACACCTGTGGGTTACACATTTCAGTCAGCGTATGTGTATATCTCTGTGTTTGACTGACCCATATATATATATATATATATATATATATATATATATATATATATATTATATGCCAACAGGTGGCCTGGTATTAATGACCAAATTTCCATTGCTAGTATACTTAAGTTAAAATCACAATTTATTTAACTATTTAATACATAAGTATTTATGTTTGGTTTTTACTCTAACACATTTTTTTATATTTCTAATTTTGAAAGAAATCAAAGAATATAATAGATACTAATATATTTATTAATGATTGTTTTAAATTTTAAATTTTAATATATTATATTTATTATATTTAATGTAATATTTATTATAATGTAATATTGTTATTTTAACATCATATTTATATTGCATTTTTAAGAAATTTACAAATTATAAAATTTGTAATATGAAATTCACATTTGTGATTAAGTGATTTATGAATATAAAATATTAAGTTGCTGACTTCATTACCTAACTAGTTTTCAAGTGTATGCTAGATTTACTAACTAAAAAGGAATATATTCTTTACTATTGAGTGCTAATTGTTAATCACATTATTAAGCAATTAAGAATTTTGTATTTAAGGGACGTTGTTGGTTATTTATTTTGTACTCTGATGATGCCCTAACACGAAAGGGTGAAAGCGCTTAGTGCCGTGTAAAGGATTATTTTTTATCGTTTGTGGTCCAGGATTGTTGTACTGAATAAAGAATTTTACTACTACGTTCTAGGATTCAAGGTTCTGATTGTTTGGCACACCTGTGGGTTACACATTTCAGTCAGCGTATGTGTATATCTCTGTGTTTGACTGACCCATATATATATATATATATATATATGTGTGTGTGTGTGTGTGTGTGTGTGTGTGTATGTATATACACTCTTTCTCATGTTGGGGGCCCTATACCTGTATGTTGTCATACCATGCCCATTTCAACCCTTTCTCATGTTTTGCTTGAGGGACGTAGAGGTTAGAGAGAATGTGCCAACCTTGTATTGTAAGCACTGTATTTTTTTATTTTTCTGTGTCTGTTTCCTTGCTCTTCTTTTAACAATTTTATTGGTGCATTGAATTATTTCTTCTTTCTCTTGCAGTAGCCCAGGAGCATGCATTTAACAGCAAAGCCTGCTCAGGAGATCGTACTGAATCTCCTGGTGATGGGATATCCATCAGTGTATCGTGCAATTCCAATTCTGCCTGTAACATGTATGTGTATTGATGTGTTTCTCTTTTTTTTTTTTTTGCAGTGTTTTTCACATCCTTCTACAAATCCAGCCGTCGTACAGGTTGAGGAGCAAGGGAGGGTACTGAATCTGTGCCAGCTGATGTGTCTCCTGCTGGGTCACAATCAGCTACCAAGCCAACCTATCAGAAGAAGAACAGGGGTCAACATGGAGGATCAATGGCAGTCTTTATAGCTACTTCTTAGGAGGGTGGTGGGGGCTCCTCTTTGAAGAGTGGCCTGGAGGAGTCGCATCGGATTTTCCTATGTCAGATCAGATGCTGGATGTATTGGAGGTGTTCCAACACTTGGTCACCCATACTAGTACCATGGGGCATCTCCTGGTATGGCTAGTGGAGTTGTATAATTAGCCCTACCCAACCATTTTGCCACCAGAGGCAGAGCCTGCCCATGATGTCAACCATGGGTGTGACTGATGTCTGAGCGGGCTCTCCTCTGGGCTGGTCAGATAGATACTTTTTACCTTGTCAAATCTCCAATTTGGGTGTTCCCCTCCTCTATGTGTCATTCCCCATACCCAGTTTGTAGTCTAAATGTAGCCATCACTGCAATTCCTTCCTCTGTATGTTTGCATCCTCCGCTGTTGTCGTCATCTTATATATCCATGCTACCTCTGTCTGTCTTGGTTTGTGAGTTTTTTTCTCCTCTCTCACTGCTATCTTAAATATCTTTATATCTATCCTACACAATTTCCTTGTTACCTTTCTCCCCTAAACTTCCTCCTTGGGAATATATTATGGGAGCCTTTCCCAAAAAAAAGTAACCCCCCCATCAGTCCCTATTGTTACACCTATCTGTGTACCTATGCTTGCTATTCCTTGTGTCCCATTGCTGTCTCCCCCGTTCCACCACACACACACACACACACACACACACACACACACACACACACACACACACACACACACATATATATATATATATATATATATATATATATATATATATATACATATATAAAATCATCATCTATACTCGCATTTTGTTGAACTGGCTTTCTGTGTTGGCATGTTCACAGTGACCACATTGCAATGATGAGGCACTCTGTTGCAAACATGAGCTTGCATAGCCTTGGGTAGGCTTTGTTTTGTGATGTTGGCCATGTGATGTATAGTAGTGTGCTGTCATTCACTATGCAGCCCTGTTCTTGGATTGCATGCACTTTGCCAATATTAATTCATAGCTAAGCAGCTGTAGGCCATATGGCATCTGTTTGAGCCCTTTGATCCTCTTGGTGAGGTACTTTTGGGGTCTTTCCAGTTGCTGCAGGTGTCTGGTAAGGTACATCCCAAAAGAGGCATTGTACTCAATTATGGGCCTGATGAGGGATGAGTAAAGAGGCATGATGACCTCCCCTGATCTAGATGTGAATCCCTTCATGATTAGGTGGGCTATATAAAATGTTTTTCTAACCACTTTGGCCACGTGGTTGTCAAATGAGAGATTGCTATCAACTTGGGTCCTCAGGTCCCTAATTATGTCTTCCGTACTTAATGGATTACCACCTATGTGGTAATTTGTGGGCACTTTGTTTTTGCCAAAGGGGATGACTATACACTTCTTGGTCTTTAGCTTGAGGCCATGGCTCTGGCACCAAAACAACAAGTAGTGTTCAAATATGGCTACTCCACAGTTACACAAGATCAAATTCCCAAAGTTTCAAGTTAATGAATCACAAGACCCTTATTTGAAGGGTAGTCCATGCAGGATCGTGTCACAAGATGATTAGGAATCAAGCTGATGAAAACAAGTGGCAGAAACACAATGACAATAGATAAATAAGTAAATAAATAAATAAACTGTAAGTATTTTTGTAGGAAGGGTAAGCCCCCATATATCCTTAACTTATACATGCAAATTCCACGATTGCACAAACACCAAAAAGAGAGGAATCTCCTAAAATGAAGGACTCACTGCTGGCATTCATATAGAAAATGCACTTGCAATGATTTCTTATGGAAAACATTGCATTTTTCACTTCAGGGTCTTGTGATTCATTGACTTGAAACTTTGGGAATTTGATCTTGTGTAACTGTGGAGTAGCCATATGTGAATACTACTTGTTGTTTTGGGATGCACTTAGCCACAGTACTTGTCTGGCGGCTGTAGACTGTGTTTGGCTGAGAAGGGGAGCAGTGCTTGGGGAGCATCCAAGTTATGGACCCCATGAAGTGGCATTTAATGACAGAAGCAATTAGTGTAAAAGACATAATAGGTGGTTCTGAAAACAGACATAGCTTTTGAGGTGCTTACAAACAATAATTAAACAAGCAAACAGATAAATAAAACACTGTTCTTGTGAGCTATACAGTGAACTTCGATGTTTAAAAAATGAATAAGGACTGACAAAAAAGATAAGTTTGTAAAGCTATCTTGTGCCAACATTCTCCATTGCATTGTTAGCACAAATCAAAAGATGTTACTGAGAAGGGCAGTTTCAGCATTTTACTGGTACATGTGATCTATATCTAGGTGTGTAAAGAAGTGATCATTGTAGCAGAATCAGTTATTTGCTAAAGTTGAATTTATTCAGTAAAATAAAAATAAGTGTTTTTTATTTGAGCACTTTTCTCTCAAGAGATAAGGGATCTGGGTGTACATATCCTCTAAATCTTCCATATTACATAAAAGGCAGTGATCTCTCCCATTACGTATTCAATTTAATTGCAGTGCTGTGCTATTAGTTAAAAAGATGATTTACACGTCAGCTGTTTTACTCATAGTGTGACACTTCCTTTTCAATTCAGCTAAAACTGTCAACATCCTACTATAAACAGTATTGGCATGTGTCTCACTCCTTCACTTGATTTTACAGTTAGTACCTAACACTGTGTGTGTGTGTGTGTGTGTGTGTGTGTGTGTGTGTGTGTGTGTGTGTGTGTGTGTGTTGTGCAAATCTTTGCTAGTGTTAATTCAAACAACTCCCAGTCTGAAACCTGTTGACTTTAAGTCTGCCAGCCAAATGTTTCATAATTCACAACACATATATAGGGTTGTCACCCCTCCATTTTTTTCTGGACTATCTGGAAATCGAATTGATTCTCCAGTAGTCCGGAAAACACTGTACAAACTCTGGTATTCTATTTCAAAAAAGGAAACAGACTATCGGAGTTTGTAAATCGGCTGAATTACTATGCTTTTTTACGAAAAAGCATAGTAAATCAGCCAAAAAAAGGCAGCAGGAATGGAAAAAGAGGGCATTCGCCGACATGTGATGTAATCATGATGTCACAAAATGGGTGGGATAAGGGTGGGATGGGTGGGGTAGGCAGGGTTACTGGTGATGCGAGGGGTGTGGCTTTACTCCGGTTTTAGCCACAACGAAAGGTGGCAACCCCACATATATACTGTATGAACACTTGGTAAATGCTTACATGTTTCACCATGGGAGTTTCAGGCTTTGAGCCCAGGGTTGCTAGTTGTAGCTAAAACCGGACTAAGGCTACACCCCTAGCATCACCCATAACACCATCTATTCCCACCCTCTTCCCATCCACGTTCTGCTCATTTCTGACTCCATTATGACATCAGCTGACAGGGAACGCCCTTGTTTTCTGTTCCTGATACCTGCTTTCAGCCAATTTACTATGCTTTCCTGTAAAAAAGCATAGTAAATCAGCCAATTTAACAAACTCCGATAGTCTGTTTCCATTTTGAAACAGAATACCGGAGTTTGTACAGTGTTTTCCAGATTACAGGAGAATAAATTTGATTTTTGGATAGTCCAAAAAAAAAACTGATAGGTGGAATTTAATATTCTAAAACCAACATTCCAAACTAACCCCCAACCATACACTTCCAACAATACTACAGTTTCAATTCTCATACAATTTAACAACTATCTTATACAAACTATGATATTCCTCACAAACATTAATACCTCCACTATCAACCCCTTGCCTGCAGTCTCTGCTAAATGTCCTCAGCTGTTTGACTTTAGCCCAGTATGTTTTTCCTGTGAAATGTAACCATTGTTTTTCTGAGAACTGTCTGAAATTAACTTGTTAATTAATATAAATGTACTACTATGAAACTTTTCTCCCCCAAGCCTCTGCTGAAAATGGGCTCTGCTCATTTAGACTTTCCTTAGTTAACAAAGAGAAATAAATAAATTAATAAACAAAGCATTGTTTATGTTAGGTGTGGTCTTCCACACTTTATTCTACTTATACAACTTGATAAGAATAATAGAGTATGGCAATAACTACAAGACCAAATTCTTTATTTGCTATATAATCACTTACAGATTCTTACACAACCATCTGAACAGTATTGCTATTTATACACTATGTGCGGTTCTCAAGAATATCTGCACAGAAATGCATCATATTCACATATGGTTGAAACAGCCATTGCTAGACAAAATATATCAGCCAGTAATCATTTAAAGTCTAAAGTCAGCTGGAATACTTATTTTAATATTTCAGAACAAGAAATGAATAGTTATCAAAATGGACATCTGTTGCAGAGGTTTAGAATTCACATATTATAAGATATTCCCAGGTGCATGTTACATCATTCCACTTTCCATCTTCAATCATTTCAATGCAGTCTTCATTTCCTTTATAGTTGTCTGGCTGCTTTATTATCCAGTTTGAATATTCAATTTGCTGTCCATCAGGGTAAACAAATCTACCTTCTTTTACAATATCGTTAATGCCAAGAACGATTCTCCTGTTGTATTCTTTCACAAACTGATGTAAAAGATTGTTCTCATTAGAATCCTTCGGAGAAGCAAGCCTTCCACCAACTGATACACAATATGCATTACCTGCCTCAAAAGTCTTTATTTTTCCATTGGTAAAGAAATACTTTCTTGAAGCCTTCTTCACTCCCTGTAACTTCATGACTGAGTAAAAACAAACTCTGTATTAATTCAAGTAGTGAACTAGACAAAAAAAATGTCAGCATAATGAAATCAGTATAGTTTTGAATATGAATTGCTTAAAAATACTAAGATTTTGTACTGAGAAATATATAACAAAAGATGCAGAAAGCATCTATAACGTGCTAAGTGTTGTCACATTTTAAGCGATTATACAACCATGCATTTGTTAGATTTCATGTAATGAGGTACTGAATGTCTCACTTTATACCTAAACTACTGATCTATGAAGGAATGCCTCTTTTCGTTAGTAAGTGTTCCAGAATAACCATTTGCTCTCAACCCACAACTTTTTCCATGGAGGGCCAGGCACACCTGAAAAGGGACCTATTTAACTTTACTTTTCACCTGTCTTGCATTAATCCATATGACCTTAAAGAATACTACAATGGACATTGTTTATTGTACATCAGTTATAAGGACTAACAAACTGAATTACATTTCTATTGGTTATGTATGTAGAGAAGAGGAAAACATGCAAACCTCAGGAAAAATGATAAAAACAGTGGTAAAATTCTGATATTGCTGTTATTACATAACATCATTTCTGAAGCTATATACGTGATTTACCTCAGCAATATGCTGGAAACATCATAACACTATAGTATAATAATTTAAAGAGATTGGAAACTTTCAAGTAATATTTTGTGCATTAACATTTCCATTAAATGTGTTGATCATTGCAGTTATGGAAGGCAACAAGAGTTTTATCATATGTTTCAAAAGAAATCGACACAATTATGTTGTATACCACATAGTGTATGCTTTCATATGTGGAAACTGATATTTGTTACTCATCTGTTTATTTATTTATCTATATATTCATTTCAACTTTCTTAAATGGGGTACATTCTGGGCTAAGGCCTATTTTCAGAAGGAAGTCTAAAAGAAAAGCTCATTGATAATTACAGCTAGATTTTCAGATGTAAAATAAGCAATTACATATAACTGCAAAATTGTTTATTTAATGAGACCACCATTAGCAACCAAAATAATAGATATAGTAATCCTTTTATTCACGAGTTATCATATTACTTAAGTACAGTGTCAGGAGGAAGCACAGCTCCTGGCATTTAATGGGCATAAGGCGTAGAAACTACTCTTGAATGGGGAACCAGTCCAAAATAATAACAGATATAAGCTAGATAAATTACATGAAGAGTGAGCCTGTAGTGATGGCATAGAAGGACAGAGCCTTGACGATGGTCCAGATGACCCAACATTGATTAGCATTTAAGGTACATGATGGCACAGGTAAGGAAGGATAGGTATGCCCTTATGGGGGAGGGATGGTGGGTATCAATCTGGCTATGGCCTCTACTTCACTAGATGACAAAGTCTCAATCAGTAGATGAAGGTAGGTCATATGGGAGGGACCAGACTGCAGGCAGATGTGGTTCTGGCCACCCATGATGATAACCCTGCCTGTCTGTGAGGAGGATTACACACACACACACACACATACACACACACACACACACACACACACACACACACACACACACACACACACACAGAAAAACAGTTGTCATAGGTGGCATAGGTAATAGCACATGTGATGATGCAAATGCCCATGTCACTGTTGAGGGGGTAGGGATTAGGCTAAAACTACATATATAATATTCTCATTGCTAGGTTTCTAGTGACAGCATAATCTTATTGATGTCTGCTTGATTGGCAACCTCCTAGATGGCTCTCACCTCATTCTAGATGGTGATATGTCCCCATGCCTAGGGAAGGAATGGGCTTGATTCTAATTGATGAGGCCTTAATAGTCGTTAGGCAAAGTGGAGGGGGATACATAGGCAGATTGATAAAGTAAGTAAATATATAAATTACATACAGACTTGATCTGCTTGTATGAATAATAAGTTCTACCTATATTAAAAATCATTGTTTTGGTCATATCTAAGAATTACATCACTGAAGCAGTCCTAGAGATTTGTGTAATAACCATAAGATTCAGAAACTAGCTAGTAGTAGATGGCATACTTGTCCTACTGTAGAATCATTAAATCATTGCTGAAGATTTTTCTAATAACAATCATACAGCAGTGAGCTAATCATAGGGTAATGATAGCATATCTGTCCAGTTTTAAGATAGCAGACTGCTGTACAGGGCCATTTTCAGCAGATCAGTGGTTCGTAATGATATGTACAAATTCATTAGGCAAATTTTGTAAGCCCAAGATGGGCTGCCCATTCAAATGTTAATTTAAATTTTCAGACTTTGAGTATACACTGGTTGAGCTTACAGCTTAAATAGAGTTGTTCTTCAAACAAGGACAGGAGCGATTTACATTTTGGAAGCAACATTTTATTTGTATTATAAAAACATATTTACTATGTCAAACTGTCTGTCACAACACAACAAGCAGTTGCTTAAGATTTGTATATTCCTGACAATTACAGGATACTTATGTGTGCTATACCTCAGCTCTTCAGCAAATACATGCTTACAATATTTACACTTGGTGTAATACTTGACAAATTGCACAGTTTCTTTAAATGTATGTAATATGTCTGATATGTCTCTGCTTTATGACCTGGGTCATGTGACCAACTCAATTATCCAGTAATAAACTGAAAATTGCAGTTTTTGATTTTGCTGGTGAAAATATTCCCTGTATTAGTGACTTGCCTTGGGATTCAGAAATAGTTCATTGTGGTAAACAAATTTGCACAAAGAGCAGCCAGATTTGAGGAGAGTCAGAAAAACAATGAGAATGAGCATGGCTGGTCATGAACTGCAGCAGTCTGCATAATATGCAAATGATGGTATAATGATATGGAAATTAGCAAAATTATTAAAATGTAGGTAAAGTTGGATGTAGCCATAGCTAGCTGTTATGGTGCACAGTGCTGATCCTCAATCTAGCATCCCCCTCCAACTCAAGCTGAAAAAAAGCCCTCGAAAGCAAGTGAAAAGAGATGCTCTGCAAGAAAATGATGTTTCAGGATTGTGGTAAACCACTTACTACTTTCTGAATACCACACATGGAGCACTGAAGCCATAACACTTCAGCCCCTACTGCAAATGCAAACACTGGCATTCAGAAATTACACTTAAAATTACACTACCTCTGATTGGCATCTGCTGATCATGCCTCCTGATACCCAGAGCTGCTGCCTCCTTTACATTACCTTAGCTATGTTTCACGTTTGGATGCAAATGAGAATAAACAATATGCTGACACTATTCAGAAACATATATATATATATATATATATATATATATATATATATATATATATATATATATATATATATATATATATATATATATATATATAGATAGATAGATATATGTATATACTGTTCAATGAGATGCTACCTTCAGAGCTTTTGACTGCAGTAAAATCCTGAAGTTAAGGAAGACAGACTGCAAAAATATTTATGAAGCAACCAACACATTAGTAAATATGTATATGCAAGAGGCTATTCTTCCTTCCTATAGTTGCAGAAGTGCACGGTGTCAACTCAGTGTACCTGAGCTACCAATCTGTGCCTAATATACCATGCAGTGTACAACACAGAAACAGTGGACCATTACCATGTGCATACACACAATGCAGAAAGTGGTCAAAATGTCATATGCAGGCCCATGGATTACATGCCATACCCATTCCTGTGGACACCAAGATATATGTGACTTTGAGAATCTTAGCTACTGTGATCATTTAGGGTCCAGTGGCAGACGTGGATTATATATCCTAGGCATCTTTCTCAAACATACTCCACCACTTTCTCAAACCCATAATGCAACATGTGGGAAGCATAGGTTCTCATGCACTTCAGAGAAAAAAAAAAGCAAAACCATGAGGATATTTTATCACATGGCCCATTTCCTTCTGGTATTGGGAGTTGCTGACTGTACCTGCATCACCTTCAAGTACCCACCTGGGTGTAGAGACAATGGTATATTGACAGTAAGGGGTTCCACTCCATCAACTGTCAATTGGACTGTAATGCTTAGGGTGTGTGTCTGTGTGTGTGTGTGTGTGTGTGTGTGTGTGTGTGTGTGTGTGTGTGTGTGTGTGTGTGTGTGTGTGTGTGTGTGTGTGTAGGCCATTCAGGTAGTGCCCACAATTATTACATGTGGTACAAGTGTGACTCACATTAACAGTTCATACAGGATAATCTTCCACAGGGCCATCTTAGTGGCAGTGATGTGCATACCCTGGAGTCATAGCTAATGCAACCAATAACACACCATCAATCCATGGCAGATGTGGCATACAATGCCACCCTGCTACATTCCTGACTTATTATCAGACATGTTTGGAAAGGTAGAAGTGTACTTCCATTATCAAGATGTTTCTAGTTGGGCACTGCAGTGTAACCCTGGAATATGTAGTAAAATATCTGCTGACTATGCATTTTACATAACATGTTGTTACACAAACAGATACAACAAGGGAGAGAGCGTTGGGAGGAAGAAGTTCCTGAACCAGCAGCACAGAGGAGGTACCTGATGAGGATTCTGTGTAGGAACTGGCTACAGAGATGACAATGCGAAGTGGAGGCAAATGCAGTCTGATGTGGCACTATAAAAGATGCAGCATCTGATTCATGACTCTGGGCTAGAATAAGCATAGCACATAACAATAAAACTGATGCATGCAGTAATACAATCAGGCTGTGCTAACCCATGCAAGGACTGGCCACACTGTGTATCACACAATGGAGTACTGAAAGAAGGGCACAGTTGCCATCATATGCATAGGTAAGGATGGCCACAGTGCAAGTGCCAAAAATAAAGTGTGTGTGATTGTGTGTGTGTGTGTGTGTATGTGTGTGTGTGCACGCGTGCGCGCATGTGCTCATGTGCTCATCCACATGTGTATATGTGTGTGTGGAGGTGAGGGTTAATGAAGTGAGGGACTGTGGGAGTCATGGATGGGTGAATGTTGGGAGCTGACCAAACTGAGATGGGAGGAAGAGGAGTCTCCATTGTGTACTGACTGGGTAGTAGTGGATACTTCTGATGTGTGCATGTGCAGATGTGCATCAGCAAATTTCTAGCAGGTGATACATCCCTGTGTTGCAGTCTAATGGACAGGTCCAGGGTGCCCACACACGATTTATGTATGCACCTTGTATATCCCACTCTGTTGGGTTGCTTTCTCCCAGGAAAGGTCATAGGCATGATCCACAGCATGCACAGAGGATAGACTGCTTGATGGCTATAAATGGAAGGATGTGCTATGAGTGGTTTCAGTA
>NC_056750.1:147680544-147708044 GCF_019279795.1 Protopterus annectens
TCATGAGGCTGTTGAGCATCAATCTTGCTTGTAGTAGTCATACCAAATAAATATAAAGTAGTAAAATGTCTCCTGGTAGAATAAACAATGTATATGATTTCTACTGAATAAACCAGACAGTATGACAGTAATAGTCCCATATAGGTCATATTTAAATAAAAGTGTAACTGCCTGGCAATAAAGTTCTAAATCCTGGACTGGTTGTGTTTAATCTGGTATTGTATGGCCTCACATGTTGCATTCACCAAGATCTGAGATATGAATAGTACTGTTGTGTCAACTGTTTCTCACACTGTGCTACATAAATATGCCTAGGAATGTCTGTATAAGAATGTTGTAATTACAAGGTCAGATTGTGCAACCAAGAGATACTTAGACAGAGAACACTGAAAAAAGGGACAGCACTTTCTAAATAGCTCACTGTGATGGAACACAAATTGTATTTTTAGCACACATAGCCATGGTTCAAATCCTGGGAGTGGTAGTAAGCTGTATGCATAATCATACCTCTCAACTGTACAGGTTTCCGAAGAATGTCCAGATATTTGCCTCATATTTTTGAGCTGTTCCTCTATTTTCCTGGCAAATCACTGGCATGATCTCAGGACTGTAGTCACTAAATAATGACATACATTTGAGTTTCAGACTTCAGATCCTTCAGCAAATGCATATTAAAATAAATCCTGTAACTCTACCAACTTTCTAAAAGTTTATAAGAGCAATATTTAAAGTGTGTCCCTATTTGTACCAATTTTTTGCATTAAGAGGTTGAGAGGTATGTGCAGAATTTTAACTAGGAATCTGGGAATGTGTGTAGGAACAGTCAGGTAGTGATAACAACCCCCCCCCCCCACAGGTCTACCAGGTAAGAGAAGTAGAATGCAGCTATAAGACAGTTGACATATACACTGTGTACAAACATACCACTTTCCAAACAAAGGCCCTAGGGTATTGTGATAATACCTGTACAGTAATGATTAGAGCAGTGATCATTAAAGTTGTGAGTACTGCAAGGATACACAAGTTGTTAATTGACAAAAATCATTGGGTATATTTTACATGAAACCTACTGCTGGGACATATGTTCTATTGTTCATCAAATATTGAAATGTGTTTCTATTAATGTCCCATGTTGAAATACTGTCATTGGTGGCCTGTTGCTATCAATGTAACTTGCATGCTGTTGTAATGGCCAATGTGGTTCCATATATGCATGTCTTCTGTTTGCTATGCAACTGTTCAAAATCTGTTGTTTTGGGTTAATGGGAATATCTATGCATGCTGTTATAACTTATCCTAGATTATGTTGACTATTACTAACCCACACATGCTCTAAAACTGTAACACCATAGCACGTTTGGAAAGGCCGGTCCCAGTGGACCCAACTGTCTCACCTTGTCTGGCCATAGCACCCAGCCCAGGCATGTCTGGGACTCACTGGGGACCTCCTCATCCACTGGCCCTGCACTACCTTTGAGTGGAGCCACCTCAGGGGATGGGGCTTGTCACCCCCCTGGGTGGTTGTGGACAGGATACTGTCACCTGAAGCCAGGTCCAGGATTTGGTGCATAGTGAGCTCTGAAATGAGTTTGGAGATCTGCCATGCCAGCTTGAGGGCTGCATGGTACAATTAGAGGGTCAGCTTGCCCCTCTTGCTCAGCCCTCAGCACAGCCACCTTTGGGGCCATGAAGGTGCAGTGGTGACTGCCCATGAGTGGGAACCTCAGTCCCACTGTTTCCATTTGGGGGCTCATGGGCTTCTGACATCCAAACACTCCTCCCCGTCCAAGGTGTTTACCCCCCACATGTGTCATATACCACCCCTGTATGCTGTCTTGTCTGTCTTGTCTGTCTTCCTAACTAACCTACCTCCCCAAATATACCTACTATCCTTCTCCAACATCCAGTCTCATCTTAAAACAAAAAAAAAGGGCAAGATGTTCCCCAAAAAAAAATGTTGCCCCATACATAGCTGTCCATTTTGCATGTCCACTGGACACATGTAATCTGGTCTAATTGTCTTCACAACACATTATTGTCATCCTCACCCCACTCACAGGGGTTTGAGTGTCCAAATATACCTCCAAATTTAGAATATATCCACAGCTGTTGCTGTAGAATAAATGGACAGCTATGGACCTTCCCTACACCTGTCCTGCGCATCCCTAGCTACTTTCCCTATTGTCTTTTCCTCTGCATACCCCCTTTTTCACCACTTTCTTATCACACCTTTTTTCTTTTCTTTTAAAAAAATTAGCATGGGGGTAAGTGAGAGTAAGCACTTTTAAGCAGTAGTAAGTGGGATTAAGTCTGTTTGTCTGGCACTAAGCAATGCCTGCACAGATTAAGCACTTTTCAGGCTAGCTTTCTGTAAACATATTTAACTGAAAGTTAGCATTGCTTCCCACTGCACAAACCCAAGCAAACACACTTACAACTATTTAAACGTGCATCAATTACACTGTATCCAACAGCCCTTGTTCTGCCCAGCAAAAAAATAATCTGTCCTTGCCAGTCTCAAAACCAAGACCCTGTACACCATAGCAACAGCAAGTCACCACTAAGCCATCTGAGCTGTAGGTATGGGTGATGTTTTCTCAAACATATCATGCAACACAGTCATTCAACAGTAGGAAAATGTATTTTATATATATATATATATATATATATATATATATATATATATATATATATATGTGTGTGTGTATATATATATATATATATATATATATATATATATATATATATATATATATATATATATATATGTATAGGTCACTTTCATTTGCCTGACAACTCATTTGATTGAAATTAATTTGACTGGAACTCATTTGACTGACAACTAGTATTGCAGTGCACTGTAAGGCAAATAACAGGGATATGTCCTCTTCCCCAATGTAGTGCAACCCTGGAGTTAGTATGTACAGTTAGGGGATGTGTGAGGGGCACAGTACCCCACACTTGGGGGTGTGGGGGGCAAAACTCCCCACCTAGTTTGGTTTTTAATAACAATATAACACAAAAAGTACAACATTTAAACCAAAATAGATGGGGGGCTTCACTCTGCACCCCCCTAACTATATATATTATCTCCAGAGTCGCACTACATTGGAGAAGAGGACATATCCCTGTTATCTGCTTACAGTGCACTGCATATATTACTTGTCAGTCAAATGAGTTTCAGTCAAATGAAGGTAACTCATATATATATATATATATATATATATATATATATATATATATATATGTATGTAGTGCATTCGGACATCGGATCCATACTCTGAACCTCTCACTGCAAAACTTCTGACCAAAGGCACTGTAAATGCGGGAGAAGGGGCACAAGATAAGGACCTCTTGTAATTATTGCCCTTATCCCTTCCTCCACAACTGAACTGTTCTGCCTTGCAACAAAACAACCAGCCCTTGGAAGTCTAGAACCCAAGACCCTGCACAACACAACCACAATAAGGTATCACTAAGTCATCTGAGATGTAAGATGCTGTGATGATTTCTCTAACATATCATGAAGAACAGTCCGTCTACCTCAGGAAATGTACAATGTGGAGGCACTAAACATTCTAATGATACACACACACATACACACGCACACACACGCACACACACGCACACACATATATATATACATATATATATATATATATATATATATATATATATATAAAACCAAAAAACAGATGAGGCTCACCACGGCCGATAACACACTTTTATTCAACTGCAGTATAGTTAGCGCTTTCACGTTTTAACAACGCTTCTTCAGACTTTAAAACAGTTTATGACAAAAACATGGTTATAAATAAATTTAAAATCAAGCCAACCAATCAAAGTTGGAGAACAGAGAGCAAAACAAGACCATTGGGACTATCTCACGACAAACGAGCCCCCACAGCATCAGTTTCCTTCCCTTTACCGATTCGCCAAACGGACAGACTGAATTGGTCGCCTCAAGGGAACATGAGGAAGAGAAAGATATCAGACAACAGGTACGAATTTCAACGAAAAGTACTGAGGTCCATTCAGAACTAGTAGTAAATATTTCTAACTATGTACTATCTCATAGTGAAATGTCCCTTTTGAATCGTGGACTTTCATTTATCCCTGCCAAAACTGTAGATATCACTGATATTATATTGGACATTAAGAAATTTATTAGAAATGTAAATCTAAAGATTTTGTTTGGCAACAACATAGCTGAATCTAATAGCAATGCTAGAAAACCCTCTAGCTTTATACCTCCATGTCATCCTTTACTCGAAGCTTTTGAAAAAAACATGTGAACGTGATTTATTTGACTTATATAGATCAAGTATCAAAACTGAATTCTTTAACTTAACATTTGATGAATTTTCAGCAATAAAGAGGTTGCAAGATAACAATAATATAATAATTCAACAAGCTGACAAAGGTGGTGCCATTGTTATTTTAAGCCATGACATGTATTCTAATACAATGAGTACTTTGCTTGATGACATTGACACTTAGTCAGTATTAAGTAATGTGATGCTTGATAAATTGATCAAGAATGTACATCAGGTATTATATGACATGTTGCTTTGTGGTTTAGTTGATGGAGATCTATATAAGTACTTTTTAGTTGAACATCCCCTCATTCCAACAATAAGGAGCCTTCCTAAGATTCATAAAGATTTGGAAAACCCACCTTTGAGACCTATAGTCTCAGGTGGGGGGGTGGCTCACGGAACCAGCTTCAATTTTTATTGAAAAACAGTTAAAACCAATAGTTAATGAATCTATTATTATACTAAAAGACACCCAACAATTTTTAGAAAGTTATGGAACACACCTCTCTAGTCATGTAACATCTAACAATGAGATATTAGTTACTTTAGATGTAGTATCTTTATTTACTACTATTCCACATGACACTGGCATGGAATATATCAGGCTTTATTTGATTGAAAAGGGGGATGCCAAGAGATATGGTTATCAGGATCCTAACCTTACTTGATTTAGTATTGCACAACAATGCATTTACTTACAATAATACATACTATCTACAAAAGAAAGGTGTAGCAATGGGTACTCCCTGCGCAAATTCCTATGCAAACTTAGTATTGGCCTATTAGGAACAAACTTATGTAACAACTAATATTCTATATAACAATGACATCACATTCTATAAACGTTTTGTAGATTATGTGTTTTTTGTATGGAATGATACAGTTGAGAAATTGATTGAGTTCATTGATTATATAAATGGTACTACAAATTTTTTAAGATTTGATTTCAAATATTCTTTGGATATTATAGATTTTCTAGATGTTCAGATTATCAAAAAAGATGATAGGATACATTCAAAGGTATATAGGAAATCCTGTTGGCGTAACAACATTTTACATCATACCAGCATGCACCCCCGACATATATATGGAAATATTGTAGATAATCAGACACTAAGGATATCTCGCCTTACAACAGATGATGAGACTTTTCTTTCCAAACAAGAAATGTTAGTGGATAATTTTTTAACAAGGGGATACAATAGGAAAGAAGCAGATAAGGTGTACCATGTAAATAGTACTGTTAGAAGAGGGAATGGTAAACCTTATCTATTTAGAGACCATGGACATGCCTCTGGAATAAGAGAAAGGAATACAACTCCCAGTGTTAGTAGAATTGTCATTCCATATAGCAATGTTAACTCTAAAATTAAAGAAGTGATCAGTAAAAATTGGAATATTATAACTACTGATGAAAGAATTTCTGAGCTAGTGGGTGATAGGCCAAGTTTTACATATAGAAACACCAAATCCCTAAAAAGGTTGTTGTGCTATGACAATAATACAAAAGTTAGCAGCTTATCCAACAGGAAAGGTACCTTTCCCTGTAGAGGCTGTAACCAATGCAACTATATGTCTGGTAAAAATGTTTTTGTACATCCTGATACAGATATTGAATATACGTTAAACTTTTATGCTGACTGTAGATCTAGGGATCTAGTGTACCTGGCAGTATGTCAACTATGCTCCTGCTTCTATGTTGGTAGAACCAATAGAAGTCTTAGAGAGCGTGTAAGGGAGCATATATATGCTATAAACAGGGAAGATGAACATAATGTTTTGGCCAGACACGTTTTGAATACAGGCACAACACACACTTTTAAGTTCAATGTACTACAGTTAGTATATAGAACAAATAGATTAGGTAATATAAAAAATTACACAGACGAATGCGAAAATAGATGGATTATTAAGTTACAGGGACATATAGGACATGGGCTGAATGAAAGGGCCACATTAAAGCCCTTTTTAATATCACGCCCTTACACACATTAGTCTCCACATATATTTATGTATATATATATATATATATATATATATATATATATATATATATATATATACACTTTTAATATACATATATATTAATAACATATAGCTTTTAAACCTTTTATATATATTCACATCATTTTAGTTATTTATATAATGGTCTTCAATTATTAACATTAAATAACTGTTTTTTAGACTATATGTGACTATACTTGTGAATTGTTGCTTTAATATGTATGATAGATTAATTGTTCTCCAACTTTGATTGGTTGGCTTGATTTTAAATTTATTTATAACCATGTTTTTGTCATAAACTGTTTTAAAGTCTGAAGAAGCGTTGTTAAAACGTGAAAGCGCTAACTATACTGCAGTTGAATAAAAGTGTGTTATCGGCCGTGGTGAGCCTCATCTGTTTTTTGGTTTTATGAGTATTTCTTCTGAAGAGGCTCTTCATCCAGGACTGTTTGTTTTACTTGAATATATATATATATATATATATATATACATACATATAAATACTTATAGATATATATATATATAAAGAGAGTATCTACAGAATGTGCACAAAATATCAAACAGCCATTATTCCTACAGTTGCCATCTTTTTAAATGGCCAGTGTCTGATTCTTTCCTACAAATGAGAATTATTGCATGAAACATATACCCAGACACAATGCAAAGGACATGACGCCACACAGTTTGCATAGATATAAATGTTAATTTGTGTACTATTTCAGTTGTTTATGCCATTTCTTATAGCCTTTAGGTGTCTGAAATACATAATAATTGATTAATGCAACTCTCAAAGAAAACATATGATACAGTAATCTGCAAAACATAACATACTTTGCTGTCTGGGCTAAAGCCTTCAAATAATACAACAGTAAAAATAACACTTGGCTTGATGACAAAAATCAATCAACAGCCTCTAATTACACTCTGCAGTCAACCCCCTAGGGGGAAGTATCAATTGTCATAATGTAAATGTATCCGTTACATAACAATGCTTAACTTAAAACATCACTATCACACTGACAAAAAAAACTGTCTGAAAGACAGTAAGCACTAGCCCACCACTGTTCCCATGGTGAAATGTATGAAAATGTATAGCCATATACCTTAATGTGTCTTACTACTGATATCCCTCACATGTTGCAACAGCCTAGGTTATAAATGGTGCATACCCCTCCCTCATAGAATAACTTGCAAGGGCATATAACAGTGTTGCATACACTGACCTCTGGACTGTACAAGGTCACACACATTGTGTCCAGCTGTAGCCCACACATATATGGACCCTACCCCACAATATGTGTGGCAGTCCACAACATCACTGGAATGATAGCAGGGATGTCAGCACTAAATAATGATAGGCCACTACTTAGCAACCTCTTACTGCATGACATCTGGACAAAGCCTGGTATATAGGTGGAGAACAGAGGCTGGAACACAGGGCCATATTTGTAATATTGCTGTTATACACTGTGAAAGTTGCTGGTGTTACAGAACTGGTTGCAACATACCTTTACTCAGGAATATAAAGTCAGAAACACAAATGGATGTTGCCATGTACTGATAGCAATCAGCAGAGAGAATGCCACTGATATGTTAGGGACAAGACTTGTGTGGGGAACAGACAAAACATAACAGCCAATCCTCTGGCCATCATGTGGATAGCCCCACAGTTGAGAGCTATGCAGACAGACTGCATTCCATGAAAAACTAGCTTGTGCACACAAACCCTGTAAAATTATTAGTATTCAATGCATATAACAGCAATAATCACACACTGTCCCTGGAACCTTATACAAACATATAGTTGGCGTGTGTCCACAAGTCGTCTTGTAAGAGGTATTCCTACCTGCTGTCTGTAACACTGCTGCCCAAACACATAAAGGTTGTCTTCCATGCAGGCAAGGTAAAGGGACAATGCCCAAATGATGTTGTTGTTTATAGTAGTGGGTTGCTATGACATTGGCTACTGGAAGAATTACATAGTTGCCTGCATGCAGCTAGCAAGTGGGGAACAGCAATTGGTGCAGAGGCCATCACCTGAACATGAGCATCACCTACAAAAGCCATGCTGCAACCTATTCAAACCAGCTCAATCCCAGTAGTGGAGAGAGAGAGAGAGAGAGAGAGAGACACACACACACACACACACACACACACACACACACACACACACACACACACACACACACACACACACACAAAAAAAAAAAATTAGAAACCACATAAACAAAACTTAAAAAAAAATAAGAAACAAGAAGACAACTTGTACACAAAAGGAACCTGAAGATGGGCGGCGCAGTGGTGCAGCGGTTAATGCTGTCGCCTCACAGCAAGAGGTTCTCTGGTTCAATTCTCGGTTGGGGTGCCTTCTGTGTGGAGCTTGCATGTTCTCCCTGCGTTCGCGTGGGTTTTCTCCGGGTACTCCGGTTTCCTCCCACATTCTAAAGACATGCTTCTGGAGCATTTCTCCCCGGGCCTCCTCTGAAAACAGGATCTATGGAACCTAGTCGGACTTTCCTGGTCAACAAATGTAAAATAAATAAAAAAATAAATAAGATGAACCAGGTATGTGAAACATGTAAGCATGTAATTGAATGTAGTACTTGGTCTGTAATAATGGGATAGGTGATTATGAAAGATGTATATGTGCCATCAATACCTGCTGTAATGATGTCCTGCTGAACAAATGCCATGGACATAGCATCTGGCTCTGCCTGCAGTGGGCCATACCTGTCAATTGTGCAGATCTTCACAGAATGTCAAGATTTAGCCATCATAGTGTTTGCTCTGTCCCACCAAACATCTATATTAGTCTGGCAAATAGCTGGAGATGGAAGTAATGAAGTAATGACATACACATGTTTCAGATCCCACCACCTTCAGAACAGTCATGGTAATGTGAAATGTATCATGCTATAAACTTCATAGGTTTGTAATAGGCATATCTACAATCTGTCCCTATATACCCCTCCCAATGTTAGGCTTTGTCCACATGTGTTGCTCTAAGAGGTGGATAGATTGGGTCACAGCTGAGGACCCTGACACCCTGGGAAAGGACACCTCACATATGGCAACCACTAGAGTGTCTGTCAAACAGTCGTGTTTGTGCAACTGTTAGGTGAGTTAATGGGATGTTACCCATAGCCATATGTTACCTGTGAATATGAGCATTATACATGTTTGTATTGTAAATCTAGGATACCTATATAGGGCATGAGCATAGTAAAGCACTGTTGCAGATGTGTGTGTTAAACTGCATGTGATATATTAAATTAATAACATTCAACTATACAGTGATCTGCTGGACAATGTAAACAGTTGTGACAGATATCTGTACTAACTTACACATATACTTGTGTTATGGCAGCTATATTAATACTTTATCAAAACTGACTTCCCTGTTTTGTCACCCCCAGTGATGTGGACCAATGACGAGAAGTCCTGGCATAACAGGTTGAGATGCATGATTGAGCTGCAAGACTGTAAATACAGTGTGCCATAATGACATAGAACACAAATGTATACCAGGTATCCCCTGAGCATGTGTATGCATGTATATGTTCAGCTGAAAGACACAGAAGTAATAACATGGGTCAGAATCAGTCTGGAAAATAAGATGTGCATGTTGCATGTGTGTGTGTAATATCACTGTCACTGCATACAACAAACTAAAATGTGTGTAATATCACATTCACTGCATACAACAAACTAAAATGTGTACTGTTACTGATTGTTGCATTGCCATGACACTGATATGGGTACTACAGTAGGCATGCTTATGTAGTAATCAAAGAAGTGTACAACTGTGTTATGAACCACTGTCCATGCCTACCACTAACAGCTATATCAACACCCATATACACTGGATATCAAAGTGTGCACACCCCTGTTGGAATGCAGGTCTGTGTGCTTATGCCAATGAGACATTAGAAAGTCATTTTAAAACATTTTTCACCTCAAATGTGACCCAAAACCTGTATAATTCTATTGAAAAAGAAACAAAGCTGTTTCATGGAAGGTGAGCAACCATTGCCAAGTGAGGATGTGATATAATAGCAGAGTACACACCAAGACAAATGGATGCTGTAATCATCTCAGCAGGTATTTACACAACATATCAGTGTAACGGTGTGCACACACATCCGACTGGCTTACTGTACTGAGTATTAATTTGTATGTTTCCACAGGATAGGTTGTTATGTTCCTTATTGAACTGAGCAGGCTATAGGACACATCACAGGTGGGGATTGTGTTGACATGTGCTTTTGTGGGATCATGTTCCAATTGCACAAGTACCATGCATTGTATCAGGGGTGTGTAGACTTCATATCCACTGTAGCTATATGGAATCAGCAGTACCTGACCTGTACAACCATCCTCCACTGATAGAGTAATCCCCCTAGGTGGACAGCAGCAAGACACAAAGCACATAATAGGTTCCTATAGTGGCTGTACAGGGACACATAGGTGCAGATTACAACTTGGAAGCAAGTGCACCTCTATCTGAGCAAGCATGTAAGTTCACAGATGATTTCCTGTAAGGCTAACTATGACTAGAAATCAGACATATCCAAACCACCAAGGCCAGTTGCAGCCATGTCTCCACATATGTACGCAGTCTCAGAGCCAGTAACTCAAGTCAACCTGTACTGGAGGTAAACCACATCTCATACACACATGCCATGGATACAGGCAAACTGTATCAGACAGGATAGGCGTGAACAGTGGCACTCTGTCTACAACACTAGTACAGGGGGATATGCACATCAGCCATACTCCTGCCCACATCAGTGGTGAGCATAGACATAATGCCGACTGATGGCAACAACAGCAAGTCTCCATGGGGCATAAGAACATCACAGTTTGCCTCCTAAATGAACATAGGCATGTGTTCACAGTTCCACCACACACTACAGTCAGACACAGACATGCCACCATCCACACACCATCCACATGGAAGATGGCCACTGTCATCCCTCTACACAGAAATGAATGGCGAATAGTGGCCTATGCCATTAAGTGTCCAACATTGGGGGAATTGGACAGGTCAGGGCCAGGAATGTAATGCAAGATGTCAAAGCCATGGTAGCTTACAGTGTTATGGTATAGTCTGGATTATTTGCAAGTAATATGAACTGTTGATTTGCACGTGGACAACCATATGAGGTCCTGTGACCTTTTTTCCTGTTTATGTCTTCCAGGTACAATGTCCCAGGAACATTTGCCAGCATTCACCAACCTTGACAATGATGCAATCATCCAGTACCTTATCATGCATCTTGCCATACTATTTGGCCTCAGGGCCCAGGATCTGCAGGAGAGGACCACCCTGTGGAACGAGCTCATCCACAGGGTAAATTATGTCAACCTGCACAACGGAAGTTATGAGCAGGTGCAGCATAGGTGCACAGTTATGATCCAGCATGCCTGTCAGTGTGCTGCTGCAGTTAGGAGGGACCAGCTAGCCACAGGTGGGGGTCATGCCATCCAGCCCCCACTGACACACGCTGAGGACCTCATTGCCAGCCTTGGGGTACCTGCCCGCCAGACAAGCCAGCAGGCTGAAGACAGCATTGTGGAGGTGGGTGCCTCCCAGACAATGGATGAGGAGTGTACAAGTAAGGCCCCAGGGCACATCAGTAGACCACTGTTGCTTATCCATTTTCATCTGTAAAGTATCTACATGCATATATCATATAAGATAGTCTGTTGCGGCAGTGTAGTAATGAACAGATGTGCATAATCTCTAGTGTTGTGGGTTTGCACTGTCGATGCACTGAACTGCTGCTCCCACCCTGTACCAATGCCACAGATGTGGCTACTGACATTACTTCTCTCACACAACTATTTAGGTCCCTCTGGGATACAACTGGGGCAGCCGCCTGTAGCTGGTGAGTATGGAGTTGTTTTGCTCAGGTTTGCCAATACACCAGCCATGCTATTTGCCATGCATGCATTTAACACACCTACCCATAATGCATGCTGCACATGTTCACTTATTGTTGGTGTTAACTACATGCATCACAGTGGTCACCACGGTGGCATATCTGAAGGGTATGTAAGAGTCCTACAGTATACCTAACAATCTGTCAGTGCAAGATGTGTGGACAGAGATGAACATAATGGACAAATGGCCTACAATAGGGACATGTCTGAAACATTACCCTTATACAGTGGCTACAGCAGTGTATACACTACTATTACAATGGCAACTCTTCCTGATATAAACAACGGCAAACCATAATACCACATTCTACACCTTTTATAACCTGTAATGTGATCCTAACATGAGCAATGAGTGTGCAATATGGAATTCTATGTTAGGACAACAAATATGGGGAATGCATACCTTAACAAACACTGGAAACATATGTGTGCATACACTCCAAATAACATATTGTGGAATCAGCTTGTGATGTACTGACAGCATTCACTCTCCTTGAGTACACACCTTCCATCAAGCACATGGCCTCAATGTCACACCATGTAATGGTCTGCTGTCCAAGAAGTATGTCCGTCATATTTGCCTACTCACCTGCAACAGAGGCAGCCATGGCTTGCACACATCTTACAAACCATGACATGTATCCCATATCTGAAAAATAGCACTCAGGAGTGGGAAAAGTAGCCTTACCTCACCATTGCATATACCATGGCAAACAGTGCAGAAAGTCATGTGTGTGTGTGTATGGAGTATGGGACAATATTGATGCAGAAAATAAACAGATGCCCATCCAAAACAGATGACAAAACATGGTGCAAACTGGTCATGGAGGCTGACCAGAAACATGCAGCAACACTGAGGGACTTGCAGGAATGTCTAGCAAGTGCTGCCTGTGCAGTACCTGTGTCGACAATTGCCTGGATTCTGCATAAGTGTGGCCTATGGGTTAGGGTAATCAGAGGGAAGAGTTGTCCCACATGATACATCATCCAGGGCTCACTACAGGTAGCATAAGCATAACATCATGTCTCCCAAAGGCATGTGTTGCAATGTGTAATGGTGTCATGAGACCAAGGCTCAAACCCACAAACAGTATTCATAAAGATACGTGTGGTGCACAAGAACACGTCACTCCACCTCAGGTCCACCATCCGCAATATTTAGCTTGCTGGTGTCAGTGTACACCTTTAGGTTTGCTGTTCATTAGCTGGAACTAGGTCAGTAGACATGGTGTTAGGAATTTGGAACACTGCAAAATAACACTCATGTGTGGCCCATAGTTGTCAAGCATCTGCATTAAGGCTGATGATGGGGGAGGGGTGTCAGCTTAAAACACAACAGTGAACTAAAGCATACATCCAAAGCTTGCTAAGAATGGCTGTATCTGAACACAGTCAAGGTTATGAATTGTGCCAGACATAACCCTGACTCTACAGCAATAGTGAAGTTACTGTGTGACCTCCAAGGGCTGTGCACATGAGCTGACCTTGCAATCTGGCAGAGTTGGGAGACTTTGTAGGGCAGAGTGACCAAATAATGTCAAGTGAAGATGGGCCATGCTACTATACCCCTTCCAGGAACAGTAACTGCTGTAGTTCACTTTACAGTTGCTTCCATCAACCATTGTATTTAGGGTGTGCACACTTATGCAAACCACATATTGATCCATCTCATTCAGCATCTGCACGACTAATACAGTTTGATATCATTTTGGATTGCACTGGTCATATGTCACATATCAGGTGTGTATAATGTTAGCAAATGCATTATTGTGGCCCCAGTGCATATCATAGAAGAGGCTGGCATGTCAACAAGGGTGTGTACACTCCTCATAGCCACATTAAGCTTTAAAGGTTGTCACTGTAACTGGATTTTATTGCACATACATGCACTGCTGATGATGAGATCTGCAAATCAGAGGACAGGCATTAATTATAGACATCAGTCCTCATATCATCCCAGTTATGTGTCAGACAAACACATAGGGGCTGTGAGCAACAGAGCAAACATAACTGCCACACATATACACATTCAACAATGGTGTGTACACTTGTGAGGTATGGTGCACAGTACATGCCAGTATGCTTTACAGGTGCAGAGCAATACTCTGTACATGGGTGCAGTGTGTTCCAGAGGAAGGGCATCACCTACTTACACAACTCATGCATCACAGAGATGTATAATGTTAGTAACAAGGACTGAGTATCGCTGCAGTGCATGCTGTTGAGAGCCATATGTCATGATGTTGACTGTTGGGTAATGAGAGGTCCGTGTAATATCTTTGTGCCATCTCACCTATAAGTGAGTGTGTGTGTGTGTGTGTGTGTGTGTGTGTGTGTGTGTGTGTGTGTGTGTGTGTGTGTGTGTGTGTGTGTGTGTGTGTGTGTGTGTGTGTGTGTCTGAGTGTTTGTAGAAGTAAACCATAATGTACAGGTCTTAATTTACATTTCTTGGCTGCCCCTCACAGGTGGCAAGGTGGGTCAGGGTCCCTCCTGCAGGCAAACTGATGTTAGTGTCCATACAAACTCTGACAATGATGATAGGCATAGTGAGGCACAGGCAGGGTTGTCAGGGGCTGAATCTGTGCCATTGGTTGACATCCCTCTTTTATCCTCCTCATCCTCGCACACAGTCACAGTGCCCATACATACCCCATCACCAGTGAGCATAGATGACAGACAGTTGGTGGGTGGTGGCACGGGACAGGAAAGTGTGGTGACTATGGCAAGTGTGACTGTACACAGCAGCCATAGTGGGATGACCAGCAAGGTACCACACAGGCAGATGTACAGGGGTGCTCTTAGGAGGGCTGCTGGCCATCATGCCCCTGGCAGAAGTACCAAAGCAGGTGTCACCAGATGCATGTTTTTGGCCATCATGGAGGCACAGGCACATATGTAACATTACACCAGAGATAGTCTGAATCTCCAGAGGGCTATTCTTCCTGCTGTACATGATAACATCCGTGATCTTGCAGGTGCCCACCATTATTTTGCAGAGGTCATGGATAGACAGTTGGGTGAAATGGTGAGAATCCTCAACCGTATCATCCCTGTGGTAGAGAATGTGGTGGGATTATGGTGTCGGCTATGTAGAAGAAGGTCAGAAACACCAACAGGTGGAGGTCTACATGGATGTGCAACTCACAGCCGCTCCTGTAGTGGCAGTACCAGCACAAGGACTGCAGGGGGGAGCTGTCCACACCACAACACAGCAGGCCACATGCACATGGTCCTGGCCAGTCCCAACAGGGACACGGATCCAGCGGACAATTATCATTATCAGGGGAGAGTACCTTATCTGGGCTTTGGCCTGGTAGTGCCCATACAACCCTTGGCAGGCACAGTTCCAGTGTCTGTGGCCAGACACAGTGAACTGTATACCCTGCTATGTACGGTCTGCAGCTGTCCAACATACTCCTGTATCGGGCAGCAACATGGCAGAAATGTGTGCATACATACACACACACATCACCAACACAGCTGGGGCACCTCCATACCTACACACACCACGTCTGCATAGGACATTTAATAAAGAACCCCCTAACCCACACACATGATGTCAACTAAACAGTTCAGCTTAGGCCTCTGGCAAACCCAGACCACACCCTGTGCATATGATGATATCGGTACCACATCCCTGTCATCCATACCATTGATGCAGGGACATGCCAATATGGTTCTGATGCACAGGGTGAATGCACTAAGGTTAAGCAATGTAATGCTGTTTAACATGCTGTCAGCTGGAATGATTAATGCTTACTTGTCAGGGTGTGTAGCTGTCCAGCCATGATGCATTATAGCTGTTATTAACACTGACTGATAATGTATTCTGTTTGTGTTGTAGGTGTCTATGTATCAGCAGGATGTTGGTCTGCAGTTTTTTTCCTACAAGGGGTATGGCACTGTGGTGACACATTGTGTTATATCCTGGGTACAGCTGAACACAAGTAACAAGTCTATATAAAAGTTAGTGCATTTGCCACATGGCTGATAGGTCTCAGGGGAGTATACAGGTGAGTGCATGGTGGCTGATGTAAACAGCTCTTCTACAGTGGACAATTTTAAGTGTACTGGGTGGCACACACCAAATGTTTGTAAATAACACACACAGAGGCTTTGGTGTTGATGCAATACAAAGAGAATACTGTTCACATGGATGTACTTCATTTTGCGATGAACACTTTTTGGCCTATGTAATTCCTCCAAGACCAAATTTCCAATGCATCACATCAGTGAATAATCAGTCTGCCAGTTTAATGTCATCGACACTGGTACTGGCAGGGTATATGTCCTCTTCCCCAATGTAGTGCAATCCTAGAGTTGGTAAACATAGGTGTGCTGGTGTGGGGGGCACAGCCCCCCAATTTGGAGGGTGTGGGGTGTCAAAGAACCACACATAGTGTGTGATTAACAACTACTTAACCTGTTAGCATAAACTGCATAGTATAACAGCACACTAAGCGGGGGGATACGCACAACAATAACCCCAATGTGGGTGGCTGTGCACAAAACAACCACACCCAACTATATAAACCAACTCCAGTATCAATGTACAGCTGTACAGTGGGGAAGAGGGCTTTTACACATCCACTACTAGTTTTGATGGAATGAATTTCCACAAGATGATTGCTTTCAGATGTTACCTTTTGCCAGCTAGTTCTCGGACAAATGATCTCCTGGAAAATATATTTTCTGCAAACTTCAGATACACATGCACTTACTTGGCAATACTGAGAGTATAACCCCTGCCTAGGTACTTATTGCTACTAATGTGTTTGGTCTTAATTGCACACACCACAGAGCTTTTAGGGTGAGGTGTCCCAAGCTTCCTGTTAAGTGAAGAACATCACCAGGCCTTTTACAGTATGGTAATGGGGGATATACTGGGTGTTAATGAACAATACATAGTATGACAGACTGTCACATACACATTGACAAGCACATACAGTCTTAGACACATTTGACAGATCTGGGTTTAGCAGTACTAAAAAAAAAAAAAAAAAAAAAAAGATGCATACTTTATTTTTACTATGTTTATATACTATGTAACAATTATGATTCCTTCATTTCACCATCCAACGGGTTAGCAATGTACTTTCGTTTATTGACAATATAACAGATTACGACTAAGCAAACAAATGCTTTCGCCAACAATCCGGCTTCATCAGAGTCATTTGTTTAAGCAATTTCAGTGCTTTATAACTAGTAACATTTAAAATCATTGGTTAAGCATGATACCACCCATCATAACCTAATTATAGTCTTAATTGAATATGGTAAAAAATGGTAAAATATATTAAAACCCATACTTTAACCCATATATAAACAAACACTTACAATCCTTAATTTGATGTAAAATAATAATAAAACATTTCATACATTGTTAATTTCCTTATACATTCTAAAACACATGTTTAATAATAATAAAAAATACATTAAAACATCCTATACTATTACTTCAAACACTCTTAAAAAATATATATATAAATTGTTATTTTATTCTTAAATTAATTAAAAATGTCAAAATGCATCAATGATGAAACATCAAACATTTGAAATTTGCTGGGACCTAAGTTTCAACATTGGTTTCAAAGAAATGTAATCATTTAGGCCAGGAGGTCTACAGGCATCTAATGTAATCTGCCATTCTGCCTCCAATGCCCCCACCTTGTTTACTATATCACCCCCTTCACCACAGTCCAACACACGCCCAATAACAAAAAATACAAATTTACTGAATTCTGTACATTTCATACTATGTGAATAAAGTGCATTGTGCATATCTTTCTTTTTAATGGACCTCATGTGCTCAGCTACTCTATCTCGTAACCTCCTTATAGTCTTACCTACATAATATGCGTCACAAGAGGTACACGTCGCCAAATACACCAAATTCTTTGTACAACAGTTACATTGTCCAGGGCACGGAATTGTATATTTGTACCCACTTACGCAGACATATGTACTCTCATTAACATATCTGCACCATCTACAAAAACCACATTTCTTCATGATAGACTTGAAATTATTCTTACTCTTCTTTTCCAAAATACCCTTCAAATTCTCTTCCCTACTATATACAACCACTGGCATTGAACCCATAATCTTTTTAGTCTCTTCACTTAAAGATAAATTCCAAACTTCTTTCACAATTTCAATTAATTCAGGCGTCCTTTGGTTGTATTTTAGTACTAATCGTACTTCACCACTTTTTCCTGTTACATCAGCCTGCTGTTCCTGTTTGAAAGGTTTGATGTTTCATCATTGATGCATTTTGACATTTTTAATTAATTTATTTATTTTTATTTATTTTACATTTGTTGACCGGGCTAGTCCAACTGGATATATTTCCATTTTCAGCAGAGGCCCGGGGAGAAAAGCTCCACATATAGACAAAAGGAGATACATCATGAGGACAAATGACATAATACACATTGTTACCTATATCTAAAAACAGGAAAAAACAAGTGAAAGAACATGGAAAAGGAAATGTAATAAGTTAACCGAAAGAACATCACTTAACTTTCTAGCAAATCTAAGTAACACAATGATGAACATTCTAACATGTTTTAATACCAAGGAGGAAGTATAAGATTAAAGAAAGAGAAGCAACAATAGAGAGAGAGCAGATATAAATAGACATAAGGTAGTTAGAGAGAGATTAAGGGCCATAAAGATGACGATGACAAGGAGCAGTCTGTAATGGTAAAAGAGAAAGGTAAGGGAGGAAGCAGAAGGAGCAGACAGTAGGAAGAGAAACGAGAATAATAGATGGAAATTATTTTAGTCAGGATTAGAGCAGGGACACATCCAGTGGCTTTTAAGGTAACTTCTGAGTTTTGTTTAAACAAAACAGTGGAAGCAATAGAAGTAAGTTCAGAAGGAAGTTGATTCCAGTGTTTTCCAATGGTATTTGAAAAAAGAGAATCACCTGCTAGGTTTTTAGATTTGGTTAAGGTAACTAGCAGTTTGCTAGATGAGCGGAGGGAGTTTAGATTGGAGTAGGGGATGCAGAGGTTGGAGAGTATAGGTGTGTTGTGAGGTTGGTAAAATGCTCTATGAACAAATGTGAGTTGGGAAAGAAGTAACATGTTTGATAGTTCAAGCCAGTTTAGTTGCTGCAGATTCAGACAGTGGTGTGTTCTGAAAGGTTTACCAGTAACAAATCTAGCTATATTATTGTATGTGGTAGATAGTTTAGAGAGAATATTTTTCTTGAGATTAGTATAAATAGGTGAAGCATAGAGAAGAGTAGAAATTAGATGAGAGTGGGCAAGGGTAGCTTTGGCTGAAGAGGTTAAGAAAGTTTTAATTCTATAGAGAGCGAGTTTTCTGTTTACAGATTTAATGGTATTATTGATATGACAATCAAAGGTGAGGTTGTTGTCAATTGTGACACCTAGTAGTTTGGTTGTAGGGTCAGGTGATATAGTAGTTCCATTGCTAGATAGGATAGTAAAGTCTAGTGTAGGGGATCTGGTAGTGGGCTTAAAGAGTAAGAGTTTGGTTTTTTTAGCATTTAGAAGTAGGCATCGTTTTGAGAACCAGGTTTCAACTTTGGAGAAAACAGCTTGAGTGTTAATTTGTAGTTCAGGGATGGATTTAGCAGAGCAAATTAATGTGGAGTCGTCAGCATATTGTATACAAGTGGCCTGGGGAATCGCTGCTTGTAAGTCATTTATAAAGAGGGAGAAAAGAAGTGGTCCAAGAATAGATCCTTGGGGACCCCAAGTGAGATAGGGAGAAGGGATGAGAGTTTGTTATCCCAAAGAACGGCTTGTTTCCTGTTTGTAAGATAGGAATTAAACCAGTGGACAGCCTTAGATTCTAAGGAGAGAGATTCAAGAATTTTCAGGAGAATGGAGTGGTTAACCATATCAAAGGCCTTAGACAGGTCAATAAAGAGAGCTGAAGACAGGATGCTGTTATTACGATTCTTATTAATATGGTCTGTAAAAGTGAGGAGAGCGGTGGTTGTGCTGTGAGAAGGCCTAAATCCATGTTGACAGTTAGTGAGAATGTTGTACTTTATTAAGTGGTCCATTAACTGATGATGAACACATTTTTCCATGATCTTTGCTAGTGGGGACAAGAGAGCTATGGGCCTATAATTAGAGAGTTCATAGGAGTTACCTCCTTTGTGCAAGGGTATGATGTGAGAGATTTTCCAAATGTCAGGTATGGTTTCTTCATTTATGGTTCTGTTAATGAGAATAGATATGGGATAGGCAATTTCAGAGGCTGCTTTTGAAGGAATTCAGATGGGAGTTGGTCAGCCGAGGGTGCAGGGTTTAAGTTTGTGGATACATTTTGTATAAAGGCAGTGGAGATGGGTTGTAGCCTAAAGATTGGTAGTCTGGAGGATGCAGGGTCGGGGATACTAGTATAGTCACTAGAGGTGAGAGGCCAAAGAATTAATAGTATCAATAAAGAAAGAGTTGAAAGTATTGGCAGTATCAAGGGAAGAATTCTTTTCAGATCCGGTAGGGGATGGAGTGGTAGTCTGTCCAGGGTGTAGAAGCCTGTTTAGGGTTGACCAGAATTTTTGAGGGTTATTGTGATTAGCTTGCTGGAGATTGCTATAATAACTTCTTTTATCAGAGAAGATAGCTTTTTTAGTACTGTTTCTTAGGTATCTAAAGGTCTGTTGGTCTGCAGGAGATTTGCTAGCTCGCCATTTTATCCAAGCTTTGTTTCTAAGTAGCATTTTTGTCTTGTATCTTTAGATAACCAGGGGGCAGGTTTAGATTTAATTCGGATAGTGCGTGATGGGGCATGATTATCTAGAATAGTTAGGAATGTAGTATTAAAGTATTGTACAGCTTCTTCAAGAGGAAGTGTCTTTAGTTGGTTCCAATTGCAAGCACTTAGTTCAGTTCTAAATTGTATAGGGTTGAAACATTTGAGATTACGTAGGATCCTGTAGGTAGGTGTGTTGTTAGAGGCATTTCTTTGTCTAGTAATATAGGTTAGATTGTGATCGCTAAAGTCATCAGGTAGTACTCCAGACTGATATTTAATAAGAGGTTTATTAATGAGAATCCAGTCTAGAATGCTTTCTTTGTTGTTAGTTTTATTGGTTCTAGTGGAGGCGTTTATTATTTGAGTAAAGTCATGGAGGTTAATATGTGAAGCTGGGTTATTAGTAGTTAAAGAGGACCAGTCCAGGTTAAAGTCTCCGAGAATTATGGTTTCTTGGGGATAGGAGGAGGAGAGCCAACTAAGGTTATTTTCTATAGTAGTAGAATTATTTCCAGGGGGTAGATATATACAGATAATATAGATGGACTTTTAGGGTTTAGTTGTAGCTTTGAGATAAGAAGTTCAGTCTTGTTATTGTCCAGGTTATCATAGGGTATTAATGTTACACTAAGTTCTGTTTTGAATAGGAGTGCAACTCCTCCGCCTTTTAGTTTTGCGGTCAAGTCTCAAGATGTTATAACCTGGAGGTAAGATTTCATTATCTTTGGTAAAGGGTTTTAACCAGGTTTCAGTTAAACAAAGAATATCAAAGGAGTGGTGTTGTAGAAGGGAGTGGAGATGGGTGATTTTATTATTGACACTTCGTATATTAAGGTGACCTATGAGTAGAGTGTTTGTATTAGAGGTTGGTAGTAGTAGGGAAGAGTTTAGTGAAGTGGTTGCCACACCAGGTGGAGTAGTTAAGGGCCCTGGGTTGGGGTGGATGTCCCCGTCAACCAAGGTAGAGTGGCTATGTTCAAGGTAAGCTATGATAGGGGAGTAAAATAAATATTTTGGTTTCTTAATCAAGAGATTTAGAAATTTAATGTGGGACAGTCTGTGATATCTGGCAAGGAGGTAGCTAGGGATAGACGTAATGTTTAAATGAGTAAGTTTTAGGCTTATGAGATCAGTGGCTGTATGTTTGGGTGAGTAGATAAAGTGGTAATTGGGATTTGATTCATAACAGGTTAGGAAGTATGGCAATGTGAGGGCAAGCAAAATAATAGGTGGAAGTGTTAGGTTTTCCAAGGTAGTTCCTAATACAGGGGTCTTGGGTATTGGTTTGTAAGTTTTGGTAGACATATTGTGGTGAAAGAGAAAGGAATAAACTGGATATAGGCTAAGAGTATAGAGTGAGTAAATGAAACCAGGTGGAAATCAAGGTAAGTGAGTAGTTATTGGGAGGGGAGGGGAGTAGGAGGAGGTAATAGAGGGAGGTTTGACAGGAGGGCGGTACAGGTGAGATAGGAGCTTAGGGTAGGTTAAGATATAGAGGAGGAGTGGTATGTAGGAGGCTAGGATAGGTGGAGAGAAGGAGGAGGTGTGGTATGTCAGGTATAAAGCTAGGGGTACGTGGGGTGGGTGGGATAAGGGGGTAGGGAGGGGAGCGAAGCGGGGCAGAAACAGCCAGAGAGGAGAGCGAAGTCTATCAGCTAAGCAGAGTAGCTGAAACACTACTATTTCATATGCTACATAGTTTAGAGATATGTAAAGGAGAGTTTGTTAAAGAAAGATAAGAAGGTAGGCAGTAGTTTACAAGAATATAACAGGCACAAGGAAAAATAGTCAGCAGAGGGACAGTGATAGGGGTAATAGCAAGTATACAAGTAGAGATGTTCAAGATATAGTCAATTGATGAAGGATAGGGAGGAATAAGAGGGAAAAAGAGTGCAACAGGCCAGGAAAGCAAATTACAGACAGTATGGGAGCAGAAACAGGCAGGCAAGTGGGATAACAGTGGAGGAAAAGTTAGACAACCTGGGGTAGGAGGGAGTAGCAGTAAAAGAGGAAAGATGTTAGGGTAAGTGTCTGAAAGCTAAGGGAAAACCGTAGCTGGTGTCACGTGTGCTTCCACAATAGGACAAAACATAAACTAAAATAATTAGGCAAAGTGACATACAGGCAGTAGTGGAAGGATTAAGCAGCAAATAACCCGTCGTTCAAGAGGAGAATAGGGGTGCTTCTTGGGTGCCAACACAATTTTCCTGCTATGTTGCTTCAGTGATACCAAGTGAGATGGGTCAGCAGGGAGGGGACAACCCGATGAGGAGCACTAGGCTTTAATGCTGGAATACAAAACAGAAGAAATATAGGGTTAGGAAGACCAAAGGAAACAGAAATAGCATAGGAGGTTAAGCAGAGGAATGGGTAGAGAGATATCAGATAAAGAAGTATGTCAGTAAAGAGAGGAGAATTAGATATCTGCTAGTTACTATAACAGGTATACCAAGATAATATTTCAATATTAGCAACAGTTGATATAAGTAATGTCAATGCAATAATACAAGTATCCAGTGAATGTAATTTGGTACAGAAATCTAGCTGTTCTAAACCAGGTTAAATGCAGATGTTAACAGTATATTCATTCACTATACAAGTAAAGGATTAAGCATTCATGTACCATGCAAGTAAGGGTATTTATATATACATACAAAGTATAGAAACAATACAGTATTTATCCATTCAGTAGAGAAATTTAGTAGGATGTAACGCTTGTCACCACATACAGAGAGTAATTTAAGAGAGCAGCGTTTGTAGTGAACATGCTCTTCAAAATTCCTCCTAGTGATTATATACAGTAGCTGACCAGAAAGCCACAGAAGAGCTATGCTTTACTTAATTACTGATAAATCAATAGTAAACAGCCACAAAAACAGTGTGTCCAGATATTCAAGAGGCAGGACCTCAGTAACTACATGACAATACATTATTGGTGATTGGAACCACTTGAAGGTTAAGATACAGTTGTATAGCCTTTTGAAACACTAGCCACTCTTTTCAGAGCTTATATTTGTGAGAGAGCACCATAAAAGGCAGGGTCCCAACGACTACAACCTAAGACTCTTTTCACAGGTTTTGACAAATGTACAAGCAAAATAAGGCAATAACCAAGTAAAATACTCCCTTACAAGCAGAAAAGGTCAATAAATGGGTGTTACAAAACTCTATTAGGTAAAAACAGTAATTATGACTTTAGAAATATTAGCGACTACTTGCAGAGCTAAAATTGGAGAGAGACCATCATACAAGAAGCGTTAGGAGCACGCAGGATCCCAGCGACTGCAACCTAACACTCTTTCTACAGGCTTAGGTTTTAGAAACACTAGCGACTACTTGCAGAGCAAAAAACAGTGAGATACAATCACAAAAGAAGCGTTAGGAGCACGCCGGATCCAGCGAGTACAACCTAAGACTCTTTCTACAGGTTTAGTCTTTAGAAACACTAGCAACTACTTACAGAGTTACAATCAGTGAGAGACATTCATAATAGAAGCGTTAGGAGCACGCCGGATCCCAGCGACTGCAACCTAAGTCTCTTTCTACAGTTTAGTCAGATATACGCTCAAAATAATGCAATATCTAATTAAAAATGCTCAATTCTGAGCAAAATAAGTCAGTATCTGAATAGAAATGCTCACTTACCGGCAGCACACCACGCGACAACCAGGGAGACCTGCAGTTTTCAAGATGTGATTCAAAGATGGCGCCTTAGCAATGCGGCCACAACATATAGAGTTCGAGGGTGTAGGGGGGAAGGGAAGCAGAAGGTAGGAACAATAGCTAGAAGGGAAGGATAGGGCGGAGGCAGAAAGCACAGGAAACAGCCAGAGAGGAGGCGAAGTCTATCAGCTAAGCAGAGTAGCTGAAACACTACTATTTCATATGCTACGTAGTTTAGAGATATGTAAAGGAGAGTTTGTTAAAGAAAGATAAGAAGGTAGGCAGTAGTTTACAAGAATATAACAGGCACAAGGAAAAATAGTCAGCAGAGGGACAGTGATAGGGGTAATAGCAAGTATACAAGTAGAGATGTTCAAGATATAGTCAATTGATGAAGGATAGGGAGGAATAAGAGGGAAAAAGAGTGCAACAGGCCAGGAAAGCAAATTACAGACAGTATGGGAGCAGAAACAGGCAGGCAAGTGGGATAACAGTGGAGGAAAAGTTAGACAACCTGGGGTAGGAGGGAGTAGCAGTAAAAGAGGAAAGATGTTAGGGGTAAGTGTCTGAAAGCTGAGGGGAAAACCGTAGCTGGTGTCACGTGTGTGCTTCCACAATAGGACAAAACATAAACTAAAATAATTAGGCAAAGTGACATACAGGCAGTAGTGGAAGGATTAAGCAGCAAATAACCCGTCGCTCAAGAGGAGAATAGGGTGCTTCTTGGGTCCCAACACAATTTTCCTGCTATGTTGCTTCAGTGATACCAAGTGAGATGGGTCAGCAGGGAGGGTACAACCCGATGAGGAGCACTAGGCTTTAATGAGGCAGTAGTGGAAGGATTAAGCAGCAAATAACCCGTCGTTCAAGAGGAGAATAGGGGTGCTTCTTGGGTGCCAACACAATTTTCCTGCTATGTTGCTTCAGTGATACCAAGTGAGATGGGTCAGCAGGGAGGGGACAACCCGATGAGGAGCACTAGGCTTTAATGAGGCAGTAGTGGAAGGATTAAGCAGCAAATAACCCGTCGTTCAAGAGGAGAATAGGGTGCTTCTTGGTGCCAACACAATTTTCCTGCTATGTTGCTTCAGTGATACCAAGTGAGATGGGTCAGCAGGGAGGGGACAACCCGATGAGGAGCACTAGGCTTTAATGCGGCAGCACACCACGTGGACAACCAGGGGAGACCTGCAGTTTTCAAGATGGGATTCAATAACAATTTATATATATATTTTTTAAGAGTGTTTGAAGTAATAGTATAGGATGTTTTAATGTATTTTTTATTATTATTAAACATGTGTTTTAGAATGTATAAGGAAATTAACAATGTATGAAATGTTTTATTATTATTTTACATCAAATTAAGGATTGTAAGTGTTTGTTTATATATGGGTTAAAGTATGGGTTTTAATATCTGTTACCATATTTTATCATATTCAATTAAGACTATAATTAGGTTATGATGGGTGGCATCATGCTTAACCAATGATATTAAATGTTACTGGTTATAAAGCACTGAAATTGCTTAAACAAATGACTCTGATGAAGCCGGATTGTTGGCAAAAGCGTTTGTTTGCTTAGCCGTAATCTGTTATATTGTCAATAAACGAAATTATGTTGCTAACCCGTTGGATGGTGAATTGGACTTTGTGGGGCTTTATTTACTTTTAAGCTGTCTGCCCTTGTGGGTGTTTTCGTTTTTTATGATTCCTTCATTGTTTGTATTTCATGTTTTTACTGTTTGGAGCTTTTCTCCCTGGGCCTCTACTGAAAATGGAAATATATCCAGCTAGACCAGCCCGGTCAACAAATGTAAAATAAATAAAATAAAATACTTACTACCTTGTCAGTGAGTCCATACTGATACAGAGTTTTTGCACACAGCACATGCATCATTGGGCTCGCTAGTGTAATTACTTACCTGTATGGTTGATGGTGACAGCTGTCTTCATACAGTGGACCTTGGGACATGTACTGGGTGTACCATGGTGTAAAGACAGTATGCCCAGCACCCACACCCCACATTGGATATTGTACTCACTGAAACCCATGATAATGCTCTGACATACCCTCAATCACACATAGACCAAGACTGCATTACAAATCCTTGTCTATCTAATCAGTGCTACTACAGGGATATGCATTTATTGCACGTGCCACAGGGATAATAGGGTGAGGGTTTGTCATGGCTCACCTAATGTCAGCAACATCACCATCCCTTATAATGTATGGCAAGGTTTAGTGTATTTGGAGAATGTGGCCTCAGAATGCTCTCTCCTACAAATATGCACACTCACACACAATTGAACACACACACACACACACACACACACACACACACACACACACACACACACACACACACACACACACACACACACACACTGATATTTGCCAGGACTTAGAGGGTAACCCACCCTATCTACCCATTTGTAGAACAGTGTTATGCTGGTACTGCAAGCGCTAGGTAGCCCATGGGGTGAAGAGTGTAACAAGGTAAATTTAATGTGAATTACAGCAGCAGCTGTTTCTAAGTATAGCAATGGGGGTGTAGTGGTTGAGAAGGCCCTCAGAGTATTTTCAACTACAAGTTTACAAATGCACAGACACTGTTATTCTCAGTAATGCACACTGACATATTTTTCAGTACTGTGGTCCATAGGTGCAGGTGTTCCTAGGTGTGTACCAGGCTAATGTCCATGGAGAGATAAGAAGAGGGCATGTGGATACACTGGTATCATGCCAATTGACATTTGTCAGCAGGCCATCTATCAACCAATGCCACTTTAGTGATCCCCAGGGTGACAGTTAAATTCATCATACAAT
>NC_056750.1:147713044-147743044 GCF_019279795.1 Protopterus annectens
AGGCATAGTGAGTGTGAATGGCCTTACAATCATTCATCTTCACACAAACACACACACACACACACACACACACACACACACACACACACACACACACACACGCACACACACACACACACACACACGCACACGCTTGCCAGTACTGAGATCCACAGGATCATTGATTCACAGGTGTGTAGTAGGTGAATGAGCCCAAAGGGTCTACAAGGCTAGGCCAAGGGAATACCTTGGCATCAGGCTACATGACAATAGTTGCCAGTGTGGCTCAGGGGGTGTAGTCCCTGGAGTAGTTCTCAGGCATGGGTATTGTAGTCACCATCCACTCATCTGGGTTTCTATTGTGGGTGGCCAGTGATGTGCACTGCTTCCCATGTATGTGATCTATATTCTATAACATGGACAGTACCTGGGTTGTACACATGTCCCACATGCATGTTCTTTGATGTGTGGAAGTGTAATTGAGGTCTTTGGGGCATGTTGTGTGGACAGACTGGTATCTTCTGATGTAGCATTCCTGACCTCATTTGATGAGACCTGGATATGTAACTGAGGTCATGACTGCACCAACACTGACAGTATGATATGGGTATTCAGTACAGTTAGTGACATCTCTCCATACAGGGTATGTGTATAAGGCATGGTATTCCCTTTGTAGGGTACGTTTGCAGACTCTACAGATTTTGCAGGCATCCAGTGGGGAACATGGCAAAAGGTCCACTGTACACATTTATTTGGCTACTGAGGGGATGGAACAGGGTGCTATGTCCTTTTACTTGCTGGATAACACACACTCAGTCAGGAGATGTAACACATCAAAGTACTTTCTGATGTCAGTGGTACTGTTGTGGTCAACAGGCATGCAGTCCACTGCTATCACACCGTGGTTACTATCTGGGAGGCAATAGGCAGAGAAACTACCAATATAATGATTGTTGCCTAGCCAAGTGTGTTTGTGTATGATACGTGGGTGGAGAGGGTTTTCTGAGTAATAGAAGGGTTGCCTATATTGTTCACTAATCCATACTATCACATTTAGGGCTGTGGATTGTCTACACCAACCTCTCTGGTGTTTGACATCTGTTGGCATTGTAATGTGGACATTGTGACATATACTAGGTCCTCAACATAATAATTTAGCAAAATCCACCCCACAGTGGATCATGTTATTACACAATCACAGCAACCACCACACAGGATACTGATGACAGACACACACGCACACTTGCCAGTACCTAGCTATGTATTGCTACTACAGTGTACCGCATTTATCACACTCGCCACATAGCTTATAGGATTGATGGTGTTCCAAGGTACTTCTAAGGTGAGGAACATCACCAGCCCTTGTAAATACTGGCATTGGGTGGTGTAGTGGGTGGGAGATCCCCCCCAAAATTTTACCCTACGCATACATTTACATTTGCCAGCAATGAGGTTCAATCCTCTATCTAACAATCTTTTCGGATCATAATGCCACACATTTACCACATGCACCACTGACCTTACATGGTTTAGAGTTGGAAACAGGTACTTCTAAGGTGAATGATATCTGCAGGACTGCTAAAGCCAGGCACCGAGATTTGTACTGGGTGTAAATGGGACCACAATCTTTGAGGAAGGGGCAAACATATGTACACACACAAACACTTGCCACAGATGTCATTCAAACCCATACCTATGCAGTTATTGCTACTACCTTATTTTACATTTATGGCATGCACCATGGAGCTTACATGTTGGAGAGCTGTGCCAAGTTATCTTTGAAGCT
Organism: Protopterus annectens; assembly: GCF_019279795.1. Classification (NCBI taxonomy): domain Eukaryota; kingdom Metazoa; phylum Chordata; order Ceratodontiformes; family Protopteridae; genus Protopterus; species Protopterus annectens. Next base: position 147,714,810 of record NC_056750.1, read on the forward strand.
GAGTGACATCAGCAGCAGTGGTAAAGGAGAGGTAAGGGAAGTGTTGTACATTTGAATGACCACAAAAACAGGTCTCTATAAGGATACACACACTCTCTCACACAAATCCAAACATTTACACAGTTGCCAGGATTAGGATTAGAACTCCTTCCTAACTAGTATGCTATACTACAGCACTAAGCAGTTATCACAAGCACCATAGAACGTATAAGTTGGAGAGCTGTCTGAAGGTATCTTTGAAGGTGAGTAACATCAGCAGCAGTGCTAAAGGAGTGGTAAGGGGAGAGGGAATGTCCATAAAATCAGGTATCATTAAAGACATACACACCCTCTCACACACAGTTGCCATGCTTGTGATTAGAGCTCCTTCCTGTCTAGTATGCTACACTATAGTATTACACAGTTATCACAAGTGCCATGGAGCTTAATATGTTGATGAGCTGTCCAAAGGTATTTTTGAAGGTGAGTAACATCAGCAGCAGTGCTAAACAAGGGGTAATGGGAGAGTGGTAAGTGTGAATGTCCATAAAATCAGGTATCATCAAAGACACACACACTCTTTCACACACACACAGTTTCATAGTTGCCATGTCAGAGATTAGAACTCCTACCTAACCAGTATGTTACGCTATAGCATTACACAGTTATCACAAGCACCACAGAGCTTATAGGACTGAGACTTGGCCAGAGGGTTATTTCAAGGTGATTGACATCAGCAGGAGTGCTATCATGGGCAATGGGAAGTGCAGTGTATGTGAATGGGCCATAAATCATTCCTCTGGAAACACACACACACACACACACACACACACTCAGTCATATGCAACTTTACATTTCACAGGACTGGGTATACAAATGCTAGATGAATACTGATTTGTACTATCATGTTACACAGTTATCACAAGCACCACAGACACTACAAAGCTGAGGGCTACCAAAAGGAATGTCTACAATGATTGACATCAGCAAATCATGTGATATCAGCCAATTGGATGTGTGGTGGATGGGACAGGCCTCATAATGGAATTCTGTCTGTCATTGTCTGTCTCTGTCTTCCACCCATCTCTGTGTGTGTGTCTGATATATTATAATGTGTTGGTGTTGGATATGTGTGAGTATTCCAATCCAATGTGTGTGTAAAGCATGAATGGTGTACAATTTGGTGTGGTGTGCACAGACATCTGTGAATGACAAATATGTATAGTCCACTGTATTGTCAGACATGGGCTTCATTTATCTAAGTGTAGGAGCATACCCAGTATGACCTTCTGTTTTGAGCATGTGAATCCATTCCAGGTAGGGCTGTATTTCAGTCCAGGGTTTGGTGTTCTACACCTAGCTAGCAACCTGTTTCTGCAGGATATATGTAGATAGGTTGACAATATGGAGTCACAATGGGTGACAGATAGTGGGATACTGTAACTATTGCTGTCTGTGCTGCTTGTGTTACATGGTTGGTGTTAGCAGAGATATTCAGACATATGCACTGTTTTACACTGTGACATATTATGTCATCAACTGCTGACAGATTTGCTCACAGTCATTTCCTGAGAAATACAAGACGAATGAAGCTGAGTCCAGTATTGTGGTCTGCAGCCTACAAATTCTTACACACTCATGACATTTTGGAGGGGTAGCTGGAAACACTTTGTGATGGGTCTGTGTAAATGGTCCAGCACCTTGGTAGTATGGTGGCTGAGGATCCCCTTCTTGTACTTAACAGAATGGCAACATCCTGCTGTGGCCATAAACCTCAGCTGTACAGATTCATCCAGGTTACCCAGAGGCAGGGCTCATATATCTGGTCAGTCCCCCTTCACATTGTGGTTTAAGAGCAGGTTTGTAGCCACCCATTACTGGGTTTGCAGACAGGGGTAGTATGGGCACACATCAGAGTTTCAGACTTCACACACTCCATGATGTCCATCCTTCTACACCCCCACTCTGTTATTCTATCTTCTTCCTTATATTATGCGAGCAATATCTGAAAAGTATCCCTATAGTTGGCCATTCATCCCAGCAGTATTTAGGGGTTGGTTCACAGTTGATGCAGTAAGGCATGGTGGGCATGCTACTGAGATTTATCAACATGGCCTTGCATTTGTGTTCTGTTGTCTGCGTTAGGTTGTTAGTTGGGTCACCATGAGATACCTTATATTGGCACTATGGGTGAGGCACAGGCCTTTGACAGAGGACTGTAGGCCATTTGGTAGTGATGCAGGCCATCTGTAGCAGCCCAGTGCATTTTGTCAGTTCTACATTCTCAGGCTGTGAGCCAATGGATTCCCCTGGGGTGACAGGGTAAGTGTGTGAAGTGTTAATGGCAATAGTTCCTGTTCATATTAATCCATTGGTCTGGATGCAGTCAGGGTGCTGCTTACAGCTAGGGACACACCTGCATGAGACACCTCTTCAGCATGCTGCATTCTATGGTTATTCCCATATAGAAGTGGAGTCATATTGTACTCATTCTCAACAGCAAGGATATGACCTGTGATAAACCTGTGGCTGATGGTGGGGTGAGCTGAGTGCATGTGTGATATGGAAGCTACTTGCAGCTGACTCACAGATATACATGGGACATTCCCCTTACGCTGCCTTGTGTGGAGACATAGACAGTCTCTCATTACTTCATAACTGTGCCTTTTGTGGTCTGCCAGTGATTGGCCAGACTACATCAGTATTCCATGCTATATGGAAAAATAATGTGCTGCTAATCTGTATGTACAATTTCAAAGTTGTGTGCAGTTGACAGTTACATGTTATGTACTCTGTCTAGGGTACTTCCATCTGTGTACTGAGTGTAGGTATGGGCCCACATTCATGGCATGCTCATCTTTCAGATGGTGACAGATATTGACATCTGGACAGTGAGTATGGATGTCTGCTGACATGGGTATCGCTGAGAAGCATTGTGGTTGGCACTGCAGTTGTTGGAACATGGCCCTGTCATCCAAAGTACTGCCTATAGGCCACAGAGACACAACCCTCCATGCTTACATGCTGACCACTTCCAGAAAATATCGAACACACAGCAACCTAACACATGGACCCCTGCATATTGTACACATGCAACAATCTATCCTGTAGATTGGGCCAGCTCAGGTAATCTGTGCTCTACTATTACTTCTCACATTTACATGTTACTGCATTTCTACATAGGACTGTGGGGGGGGGGGCTCACCTGATGACTTTAAACATTTGCTATGACTGTACTGGCATTTGAGGTACTCTGTAGGATTCCACTTCTTTTTGTATTCTGACCTATCATGCTGAATGGAGGCATATCAGTAGAGTACAGATCTTAGGTTTTATTGACCTACATTTCAGTTTCAGACTTCTTACCCATCAGAACTAACATACAACTGCCAGACCTGTTGTAGTCTGTCTGTGTAGGTCTGGAGGGGGGCTTCTCACAATTGCCACCAATTGGAGGCCTTAGCTCAGCCTTTCATTATGGTCTTCTACACCTGTCCTGCTGGCTGAGGCTGGCGGTGGGTATGTGAGCCTCACTGACATGCATGTGTGTGTCCTATGGACACACATTTGGGCCACCACATGTACTGCACTGGGATTTGTCACCTTCTCTAGTACTGCCTAGTATGTTGACACCAGTATTTGTTATGGACTTCATACTGCCCATATAGGTGTCCGCTATCTGCTGCCATCGCATTCAGCCGCCCAGTTCCCTCGCATGCTCATGCCAATACCATAGATGTAACTATCAGAAAATACTACTCCATTCAGCAATTGATAGGAAGAGTGATTTACCTTGTGGCTGTGCCAGTTTTGAGGATGGTGCTCCCTATACATGATAAAGCACAGTCAGTGTCATGTTTGGCATCCCTTTTACTGTATGTGCGAGTCAGAGAGAGAGGTGTCATTCCCTGGGTGCCTACCATGTGAGTGTATGTGCTATACATTGCCCCTTTGCCAAGGCCTGGGCATACTAGGCACTCTTCCTTCTGCCTACATGGTCAGGCTCAGCTAGTTCCTCCTCTGAGTCCTTCTGTGTTTGTGATGGCCTTGGCAATGGTGGGAGGCTGTGTGGCCTTGCCCCATGCTATTCCTGCTGCAGCTGTTTCCGCAGGATCATATTGTGTACCATGGTACATACTATGAACATTTGTGTCCATGTAGCTGGAGAGTACTGCAAGGTTCCACCGGATATGTGCAGGCAGCAGAACCATGACTTGACCATCCCAAACACACAGTCTATTATGATTCTGGTTTGTGCACGTGCCTCATTATGGAGTTCTTGTTCAGGTGTGTGTACATTTCTGAGGGGTGTCATCAGCCAATGCTCCAGTGCATAGCCAGCATCCCCCACTAGGTGGCCATATGGGATGTCCCCACTTGCAAATGACTGGTACAGATGTGTCATTTGCCAGATGTGGGAATCGTGATAGCTTCCAGGGCTGTCAGCATGCATTCAAGATAATGCCCTGGGCATTGCACATGACCTGGCAGTTAATGGAGGTGAAGCCCTTGTGGTTTATGTAGACCCTACCATGCTCACTGGGTGGTGCTTTGATGTGTATGTGCATGCAATCTTTAGCAGCCACTACCTCAGGATATTCTGCTATTTGGTGGAAGAGACGCATATTGCTGGTCAACGCCTTATGGGTGTTGAGGAAATATATCTGCTCACCGGCACGTGTTGACATGGCATCAAGGAACTGGTGGAGTACCATGGATGCTGATGCTTGTGAATCCTCATGATATCCCCAGTTGCCCTTTGGAAGGTACCTGTGGATAGTATTCTTAAGCCTACACATACCTTGTTATCCACTGGGATGGGTTTCCCTCTGTTGGTTCTGTGTGTGAGGTGTGGCCAGCACAGCTCAACAATTTGCTGTAGAATGTCCTTGTCCACCCTATAGCACTCATAGGTTCATAGGTAGGTACTAGGCTATTGGCCCTGGGGCCTATACAAGCCCTGCCAAAAAGGTACCCTGGCTTTTGCCACCCAAGGAAATTATTTTCCTGTGCCACTGTAGAGCAGAGCCACAGAGGTGATCCCCGGGGTGAACTTCCTATTTCCATCCAATCATCAAGATTTTTCTTGAAGAGTGTTAATGTGGAGCTTTGTTTGATATAGATAGGTAGTTTATTCCAGAGTGTGGGAAAGCTCTGGGACAGGAATCTATCCTTCCTGCATGTTCTGTTTATTGTGGTGACAAGGTCCCTAGCACGTGTAGCTCGGAGGGATTGGGATTTCTTTAAGTGGATCATGTCCAACAGCTCTGGATTTGACATAGCTTTGTATGTTAGGCAGAGATCACCTCTGAGTAGGCAATATGTGACGGAGTAAAGCTGGAGTTTTTTGAGACGGTCTGTGTAGGGCATCTGTTTGAGGCAGGTAATCCTCTTTGTGAGCTATTTCTGCGGCCACTCCAGTTGTTGTAGATGTCTTGTGTGGTACATACCAAAAGGGGCGTTGTACTCTATAATGGGTCTAATGAGTGATGAGTAGAGGAGAACGATGACTTCTTTTTTTCTGGATGAGAAACCTTTTGTGATGAGGTGTGCCACGTAGAAGGATTTCCTGACTACTGTGGCAATGTGATTATCAAAGGAGAGACTACTGTCCACCTGGGTCCCAAGGTCTCTTATCACACTTTCGGTGTTAAGTATACTACCACCTATGTTGTAGTTCATGGGTACAGAGTTTTTACCAAAGAGGATGACAATGCACTTTTTGGCATTGAGCTTGAGGCCATGGCTTTGACACCAGGCATCTGTCTCAGTGAGGCCCTTTTGTAGGATGTCCACATCGTTAGGAGTTTCGATTATGGCTCCTAGTTTGCAGTCATCTGCGAACTTCATTAGCCAAAGACCTTCTGTATTAGCCTGTACTTCAGAGAAGTAGATACCAAACAGGAGAGGATCCAGGACTGAACCCTGTGGTACTCCACTTGTCACTGGTCTGAAGCCGGATTTGGAGTCTGCTACTTTCACAGTGTGGGTTCTGTCAGTGATCCAGTTGGCAACCCATCTTGTGACATAGGGATTTATACCTAGTTTAGTGAGTTTATCTATAATTCCAGAGTGGTGGATGGTGTTGAATGCCTTGGCAAGATCTAGATAGGCTGTGTGAACCACCTTTCCCTTGTCTACGGCTTTGGTGACTGCTTCAAAGAAGTCTATCAGGTTTAGGAGACATGATCTGCCTATTACAAACCCAAACTGGGTGGGATCCAGAGTTTGGAGATTACCAATGTCTTTGTTTATAAGTTCCATGATGATACATTCCATGGCCTTGCAGATCAGGCTCATCAGGCTAATGGGACAGTAGTTCCCGGGGTCCGTGGTGGCTCCCCCCTTGTGGAGTGGGATAACCATTGCTGTGCGCCATTCAGCAGGCACAAAGCCTGAGGTGAGGCTATGATTGAACATGGTACTTAGGTGGGGTTCCAGTTCATTCTGTAGTTCGTGTTGAACGCAGTCTGGGATGTTGTCTGGTCCCATGGATGCTGTGTTCTTGGCTTTGGAGAGTGTGGTTTTTACCTGTGCAGCCGTGATTACAGGAACTTTGCATTCTTCCGGTATAGAGATGGGTTCTTTAGGAGGTGAGAGTGGGGTAAAGTTAGCACTGAACCTATCTGCCAGGATGTTGGCAATATCAGTTGGGTCTGTATATTTAGTGCCATTGTGCTGTAACTCAGAGCAGATCTGAGTGTTGTCATTGAGATTCTTGACATAGCTATAGAATGCTTTGTGGTTGTCTTTAGAATCAGTGGTGATTTTGTTTTCATAACTAGCTTTGGAGGATTTTATCAGGGATTGCAGTTTCTTACTGAGGCTGACCACGGAGCTCCTCCACTTGTGGGCTTTTACTCTCTTTTGCAAGAGTTTCTTCCTTCTGTTGTACAGTTTGTTTATGGCAGGGGACCACCAGATTGGCTTCCTTTTTTTGGAGGATAGCGTCTTGGTTCTGTTTGGGATAGCACGATCCATGCACTCATGTAAGTGCTTATAAAGTGCAATTGTGTAGGATTCAGTAGTCGTAACTGTATTGTCCATCTACATGGGTGTTATGAAGTTCACTACTTCTGTCTTAAGAAGCATGAAGTTGGCTTTGGAGAATTTTTTTACCATGGTTTCCTTAATGGGGGTGGAGGCAGGATGTGGATATCTAGGGTAATTAGCTTATGGTCAGATCGGACCAATGAGGCATTGACTTCAGGTGTGGAACACCAGTCACACATATTGGTAATGACTAGATCTAGGATATTGTTGCCCCTAGTGGGGGTGTGGATAAGTTGATCCAGGGCATTGGAATTTATGAATTCCAGAAAGCGTTGAGCAAAGGAGTTGGTACATGAGTAGTTTTCTCGGTTAATGGTGGAGTAGTTGAAATTGCCCATTATTAGGGTGTTTGGTTGAACCCTAATATTTTCCAGTACATCAAGAATATGCCACCTAATACGCGGCTTCTCAGCGCTTCTGTGGATCACTAGTGATATCTGCATTGCTTACTGTACTTATTTCCTTGTTTCACTTGAAAGAAAGTTACTGTTTGTCATTTTTGCATTTAAGTTACCTGTAACACATTGCACTTAAGTTACCTGGCACTTGCTCACTAAAGCAATTATATAAGTCAGCACTAAAAATTAAAAGCACTACACCCTCACTCCCCACTGGCCCTGGTTTTCAATTATTAAGGGATTCCCAATATTATTCTAGCATGTCCAAAGGTCAGTTGTCAATCTCCTCTCTGGTCCAGCTGGTGAATCTGGGAATCTTGAGACAATGTTACAACTGCCTCATGTACACAGACAACCCTCTCCTCCTCCCAACAAATTCCAACACATGTGAGAGATGCAACCATATAGCCAAACTGGAGGCTAAGCTCTCTCAACTCAGTACTGGCATAACTAGTCAGGAGGAGAAGGAAACCACACTCACTACAATTCCAGTCTCACATAGACCTACCACGACAGCAAACCAAACACATAATCACACAAAAACATACTCGGAGGCTCTAAATAAAGATCTGCCGAAGCAGCAGAGACCTCCAAAGCAGACATCCAAGCAGCCGCTACCCCAAAACAAAACACGTGCAACACATATCTCACAAAGCCAGTGTGCCAAACAGTCACAGCCCTTAAGACTAAACAACACACCTGATACACTTGTAATAGGTGACTCTGTCGGCAGGCACACTGACGTCCCGCTCACCAGGCTGAACAAGGAGAGGGTCACGGTGAGCAGCCTGTCGGGCGCTAGGATCTGCCACATAACACAAGCACTCAGGTCACTCCAAGGCAAGTACAAATATGACTCAGTCATTGTCCATGCTGGTGTGAATGACCTGAGACGTACCTCCCTGGACTACATGAAAAGAGACATAAAGGAGCTCTCTGAGCATGTAGCCCAGGCTGGTATGACCCTGACGTTGAGTAGCATCTTACCCTCACCAAGAATGTTGCCACAATATGAAGACAAGATGATCAATTTCAACAATTGGCTTAAGTACTGGTGTCATTCAAAGGGGATCCAATGTCTGTCAGCTTGGGATGATATGCTCGACAAGCCACAATGCTTCACTAGGGACGGCTTGCACCTGTCACCCCTGGGCTTTCGGATATTGGCAAAGGCTATTGCTACCCCCATAGTGCCTTTTTTAGGCAAGGCTCAAAAGACAAACCCATCTCCATAGGTATCACAAGGGATAAGAAACTAAGAGTAATGCTACTCAACGCCAGAAGTCTAAACCTGAAGATGCACACACTCGAAACTCTCCTTAGCATGGAGAACATCGATATCTGTGCAATAACAGAAACCTGGTTCAGTGCTCCCGAGAGCACCCCAGCACTACCAGGTTATACTTCATACCATGCTTTTTGGCCCCAAAACTTGGACCGAACCACAAAAGGAGGGGGAGTATCGATATTCATCAAAGATACCCACACCTCCAGGTTGGTGGCAAAGCACGAAGCATCAGAGACTATCCATGTGCAACTAACAGTGGGTAAAACTGCCTTCCAGTTTATAGCCTGCTACAGACCACCCTCCCAAACCCAGGAACCCCACTCGGCCTTCCTGAGAACACTGGAAAATATGAAGGTCTCTCCAAACACCATTATATTGGGTGACTTCAACTACCCAAACATAGACTGGGAGCATTACTCTAGCTCCAACACCCTAGCCCAAAGGTTCCTAGAATTTATAAACTCCAATGCTATGGAACAACTTGTTACCACTCCCACAAGAGGGGAAAACATACTGGACCTGATCATCACCAACATGGGGACTCTATGCTCCAGACCAGAAGTGTATCCCTCACCGGTAAGATCAGACCATAAACTAATCTCATTGGATATTCACATCCCGACCCCACCCCCTGCCCAGAAAAACTTCTCTAAAGCAAATTTCACACTCCTCAAAACTGAGGTGGAATCCTTCAAAGCCCCCGGGCCTGTGGAAAATACAGCCCAGACAGCAGAATCCTTTATAAATGTATTCTATGAACACCTTCAGGAATGCATCGATCATGCGATCCCAAATAAAACCAAGACCCAATCCTCCAAAGGCAGACGTCCTGTCTGGTGGACCCCAGCCATAAACAAACTATACAATAGAAGGAGGAAGCTACTAAATGATAGAGCAAAATCCCAAAAAGGGAAGGCATCACTGATCAGTATTAGCAAAAAACTACGGGCACACATAAAATTGTCTAAGGCCAGCTTCGAGAGAAAAATTGCACAGGACACTAAGGATAATCACAAGGCTTTCTTTAGTTATGTTAGGAACCTGGGTGGTAATTCCCAGATATGCTCAGAATTAGTCCAAAATGACAAAAATACACCGAACCCACAGACATTGCCAACATCCTAGCTGACAGGTTCAGCAAACGCCTCCCCGCCCCACACCAAAAGGGCAAATATCTATCCCAGCAGAGTGCTGCCCCTCTGACATCTCAGATGCTCAGGTAAGAGCCACCCTCTCCAAAGCAAAAAACACAGCATCAATGGGACCAGATGGTGTCCCAGGCTGCGTCCTACATGAACTCCAAGAAGAGCTAAACCCAAACATAAGACTACTGTTCAATCTCAGCCTTACTGCAGGATATGTGCCCAAAGAGTGGCGTACAGCAACAGTGGTCCCTCTCCATAAAGGTGGTGCCTCAACAGATCCTGGAAACTATCACCCCATAAGCCTGACTAGCTTGGTCTGCAAAGCTATGGAAAGGATCATCATGGACCTCATAAATAAAGATATTGGGGACCTACAAACACTGGATCCTACCCAGTTCGGCTTTGTTAAGGGCAGATCCTGCCTCTTAAACCTGGTTGATTTCTTTGAAACAGTCACCAAGGCCATTGACGAGGGGAAGGTGGTCCACACAGCCTACCTGGACCTCGCAAAAGCCTTCGATACAATACCCCACTTGGGCATTATAGATAAGCTCACCAGCTTAAATATAAACCCCTATGTCACTAGATGGATTGCAAACTGGCTCAAGGACAGAACCCACATGGTTAGAATTGCTGGAGCCATATCAGGCTCCAAACCAGTTACAAGTGGTGTCCCACAAGGCTCAGTCCTGGGACCTCTCTTGTTCGGCATATATTTCTCAGAGGTACAGGCCAACACGGAAGGACTGTGGCTGACCAAGTTCGCAGATGACTGCAAACTGGGTGCCATAATCGACTCTCCAGTCAACACAAGCATCCTCCAAAAGGGCCTCATAGAAACAGACAACTGGTGCCAGAGCCATGGCCTCAAGCTAAATGCCAAAAAGTGTATAGTCATCCCCTTTGGCAAAAACAAAGTGCCCACAAATTACCACATAGGTGGTAATCCATTAAGTACAGAAGAAGTAATTAGGGACCTGGGGACCCAAGTTGATAGCAATCTCTCATTTGACAACCACGTGGCCAAAGTGGTTAGAAAAACATTTTATATAGCTCACCTAATCATGAAGGGATTCACATCTAGATCAGGGGACGTCATCGTGCCTCCTTACTCATCCCTCATCAGGCCCATAATTGAGTACAATACCCCTTTTGGGATGTACCTTACCAGACACCTGCAGCAACTGGAAAGACCCCAAAAGTACCTCACCAAGAGGATCAAAGGGCTCAAACAGATGCCATATGCTGCCCGGTTAAAGAAACTCCAGCTCTACTCAGTGGCATACCGCCTGTTCAGAGGCGATCTGTGCCTGACGTATAAAGCCATGTCCAACCCGGAATTAATGGACATGCTGTACCTCAGAAAATCCAAATCCCATCAAGATACGCGCTCGAGAGACTTGAACCTCAGCACTGAAATGAATAGGACATGCTGGAGGGACAGATTCATAACCCAGAGGCTCCCTTCACTCTGGAATAAAATCCCAGTCCAGGTTAGGCAGAGTCCCTCATTGACTCTCTTCAAAAGGAATCTTGATGAGTGGATGGGAGATCATAGGTTTACCCCGGGTATCACTTCTGTGTCACTGTTAGACAGAGGCACAGTATACTAACCTCGAAAAAGGGCATAGCAAAATAAATTTAAAATGGGTGGCGAAAGCCAAACACATTCTGGCTAGGCTTATAAATGCCCTAGGGCAGATAGCCTAGTATGAACCTATGAACCTAAGAGGAGTGGAAATCCTGGGGCATGGTGGGTGATCTGTAGTAAGCTACAATTTGGATTGCAGTTTTGCCCAGAGTTAGTTGCACTTGGATAACCTTGGCTGCATTATGCTGAGCAACTAGCCTGGAGGTGTGGATATCCTTAATGAATATGGACACACCTCCGCCTTTGGTGTTTCGGTCCAGATTACATGGCTGAAAAGTTTGGTATGAGTTATATCCTGGTAGTGCAGGGGTGCTCTCTGGAGCCTTGAACCAGGTCTCAGTCACTGCACAGATATCGATGTTCTCCATTTTAAGGAGTGCCTCGAGTGAGTGCATTTTGAGATTTAGACTTCTAGCATTGAGTAGCATCACCCTCAGTTTTTCCTTGCCTGTTCCTGTTATGGTGGTGAATTTGTCATTTGAACCTTGCCTGAAAAAGGCATTATAGGGGCGGCAAGAACCTTAGCCAGTATCCGGAATCCCAGGGGTGACAGGTGCAGGCCATCTCTGGCAAAGCATCGTGGTTTTTCGACCATGTCATCCTAGGCAGACAGATACTGGATCTCTTTAGAATGGCACCAGAAGCTTAGCCAATTGTTGAAGTCAATCATTTTGTCCTTGTACTGCGGCATCATTCTGGGCAATGGCAGAATGCTACTCAGGGCTAGAGTCATTCCTGCCTGGGCTACAAGATCAGAGAGCTCTTCCATGTCTCTTTTCATGTAGTCCAGGGAGGTACATCTCAGGTTGTTCACACCAACATGGACAATAACAGAGTCATATTTGTACTTGTTGTGGAGTGACCTGAGTGCATGGGTTATGCGGCAGATCTTGGTACCCGACAGGCAGCTGACAGTGACCTTCTCCTTGTTTAGCCTGGTGAGTGGGACATCACTGTGCTTGACTATAGAGTCACCTATGACTAGTGTGTTGGGTATGATGTTTTGCCTTATTGGCTGTGGTTGAGTGGCACACTGAGTCTGCAAGCTATGTGTCATTTGGGTTGTGTTGGGGGTGGAGGTTGCTTGCATTTCTGCTTTGGAGGTCTCTGTTGCTTGAGCAGATTATTACTGAGTGCATCCGCAAATGTTTTTGTGTTTCTATGTGTGGATTTTGGTGGTGTAGATTTAGTGAGACTATGTGATGAGTGTGGTGTGGTGCAAGTGTTTACCTTGAACTGTCAAGTTCAGTCTTGATTGGAGAGAGCTTTACCTCCAGTTTGGCTAGATAAGTGCATCTCTCACAGGTTGTAGTGTTGGGTGGTAGGAGGAGAGGGTTGTCTGTGTACATGAGGCAATTTCTACATTGCCCCAAGATGCCCAGATTCATCAGATAGACAGGAGAGAACAGTGGGAACTGACCCTTGGACATGCCTGAATAAAAAAAACTATTTTCCTCTAGATAAGTGAGGAAAGTGAGTACAAGAGCTGTTTTTCTCTGAGCAAGTGAGGAAAGTATGTACCAAAACTGTTTTCCTCTAGGTAATGAGGAAGGCTGAGTGCTGTAGTAATTAGTAGGTTATTTAGTGCTTACAAGTTTTGAACAAGTGCTGATCACAAATAAGCAAATTCAAGTGCTAAATGTAAGAATCTGTATCTGGACTAAACTAGTTACAGGAAAGGGTGGAAACAAGTGAAAATGTGGGCTTTTAAATCAGAACATTGACAGAGATGGAAAAACTGCCCAAATGGCCAATAATTACAATTTCTGGGCCAGAACCACTCCTTATGTGGTTGATAGGTTACGTAGTGCTTACCACTCCCACTGATAAGCTAGAAGGCTTCCCTCCAATACAGAAAGCTTGGTGGGGCTCAAAAGCTTACATACAGTCCTGGATACAGCAGATCTGAATCTGGACTACACTAGTTACAGGAAAGATATTTTTTATTTGTTATATACAGAAAAGTAGCTAAAACAGCAGTCAAAACAATTCAAATGCAGTGCAAGCTAGCACACTTGAGTATGTAGCAATGTTATACCAAACAGTTTAAAAAATGCAATTAAATTAAAAATGACTAAAAATAATGCAGAAGGAGTCTTTTAGGTAGAATTAGGTAAAGAGATGGGACTGGGGAAGTGTCCCAGATCAAATCTACAGTGGGGGCGGGCAACTGCAAAAGCCTCCAAATTTAAACAACACAGGAATAGGGAGAGTGAGTATGGGAAAACCAGCACCTTCCACAGAGATCTGAAAAACTATACAGTGAAACAAAAATAACAATGCACAACTCAGCCAGATTATATAAAATTAGTCAAACAACAATTACTAGTACACAACTCTGAAGTGCCAGAAAAATATACTCAGCTCTGTATATCTCCAGATAGTTTGAAGAGCACTCTTTCAGGACACAGGAAGGCTGCATCAGTGATATGCAGACTTTTTTACTAAGAGGGTCTAACTTTATGCAAGCAATCCTTGAGATGGTCAGATAACACACAGGATGTAAAACCAGTTATACCAACTTAAGACACAGAGAAATAGGGGAGGGGGGAAAAACACCTTCAGCAGAGATCTGAAAAACTATACAGTGAAGCAGAAATAACAGTGCACAACTCTGAAGTCAGCCAGCAATGATATAAAATTAGTCAAACAACAATGACCAGTACACATCTCTGAAGTGCCAGAAAAATATACTCAGCTCTGTATATCTCCAGATAGTTTGAAGATGCACTCTTTCAGGACACAGGAAGGCTGCAGCAATAAAGTTGCTTTTTATAATTTTGCAACTATTTCTTATGCCAACTCATACAATGGTGTTGCTGCACCTACACGGTTGGGTGCAAGCTAACACTGAGAGGAAATCTGTGATTTAGTATCAGTCCCCTCATTTGTATAAAACAGAATGCTAATTCCTAGTTACCACACTCACACTTCACTATCTCCAGTAAATGTAGCCCCTAGTAAGTTACCCTGGGACTGTACACTCTTCTCCACCTCCTCACTGTGGGTTGGTTGTCAGCATTCATATCCTCTCCTCCCTCAGCCTCTTGCACATATTGATGTATGAGAGCGATAGCAGCCCCTAACATTTTGTTAGTTTTTTCAGGTAAAATTTCCCCATCTGTGTACACCGGTGATGTAAAGCTTGTGGGAAAAAACAGACTGTAAGGTGCTTGCATATTTTATAGTAGTGTGTTAGGCTGTTCCATGTGTAATTGGCTGATTTTGATACATTTCACCTGCCAGCTATGCTATTTCTCCTTGATTGCCTTCCTACTGCTGTTTTCCCTTCCCATTGCCTTCCCATTTAAGCCCCAAGGCGCGGCGCCATACCCAGTGCTCAGATGTGAACAGAGATGCTATTTCATGTTTTTTTTTTTATTTTGTTTAAATCCCTGTGCACGGTGCACACACCCATTTAGGCAATGTAAACACTGCTAGGAAGCCTCAGACACAGCCCCTTCCTTAGCTGTGCTTAGCTAAGGGCAAACACGGGCCACACAGCTCCAATAAGCTTACAGCATGCATGACACTCCCCCTTATGAGGTCATCCACCTCTTAGACTTTGTTTTGTAACTTGCAGAAATGGATTCAGTTAGTAATCAAATACATTTCTGCAGGTTACACTAGTCCTGCACAGATGCCTGCCTGCTTCCTGGATCATTAATTTACCTCATCTGCATGGTTTTCAACTGCAAATGAGGTAATTAGCCTATAGCAGTGGTGTCTGTGCAGGAATAGTGTAGGTGTGCTCGTGCACATCTAGGGGGCTCATACCGGGATAGCTCGGCGGCCATATTGCTTGCAACAGCTCTTGCACTATTCAGGCACTCCATGCAGAGCTTGCTGAATCTGGGGGAATGTATGTTTCGAATGATATAACAACAAGATTAGGTAAACTTAAAATAGTTTCTTCTCCACTATCAGATCATAATGTATTTACATTTGAAGTTATAATAAATACTAAATATAATATTATTATTAAAAGAATATCAGCATTGATAACTAATCTAAAATAATTTAAGGATTTTTTTAATAAAGAAATTCAGACTTTTATAAATATAAATAGTGTAGATGGTTTATCAGATATATTTTTATGGGACTCTTTAAAAGCATTTTTATATGGTAAAATCATATGCTGGTATATCAATAAGAAAAAAATAACGAGATGAGTAATTAATAGACAACAATAAAAATTTGATAAGCCTAAATTAGATATACAAAAAGGTAAAAAAAAATAATGGATGAACTTGACAGGTTAAATTAAACATATTTAGAAATTTCACAACATAAAATATTGATAAATCTAGAAAGATTAACCCCTGGATTCACCAAGCTCTGTGCAAGAAGAAGGCTATTCTTGCATGGAGTGGTTTGTGTACATTTAGGATAGCAGTACACCTTGCATATGCATGAAGGTGCGCTGCTATCTAAACTAAATGGACAAAAAACAGGAATGAGTGCAGAGGGCATGTGTCAGCAGTGCCAGCACCTGAAACATGCCCCTTTTGCTCTGAAAGTGCTGTAAGGTACTTTCTGACACAGATGAGTGTCAAACTATATAATATTAGAGCCTGGCTCTAATATTATATAGTAAACGAGTGTCCGCAGACATTGAAATGTAAATAGCTAACATTTCAGTGTCCGCGGACACTGAAAAAAATAAATACCACAAACACCTAGAAGGCAGCAGCCTTCAAGTGCACACCCCCAAATGTATGCACTCTTGCCCTACATGCATGGAAGCAGTAGGGCAAGAGGAAAGGAATAAAAAAAAAATGTAATAATATTTTTTTCATGAAATAAACCTGAAGTTTAAGTGCCACGCAGCTTGTTTGTGTGGTGCACTGCTATGCTCAGCCTGGCTGAAATCCTGAAAATGATAGGCAAGTGCTACTGTGATAGAACACGTCATCAAGCTGCTGTAGCATAGTGGTACTGCCATGGTATAGCATATAGAACATGCTCGGTTCGAATCCCCCATGGCGAATTATTTAATAAGCTTTTCAGGAATGTGAATGATAGATGTCAATCATATGGCTTATGTATAGCACAGTAGGGGTGGGAATATGTGAAATATCATCATCTTCTTTCGGCTGTTCCTGTTAGGGGTCACCGCAGCAGATCACCTGTTTCCATTTCTTCCTGTCCTCTGCATCTTGCTCTGTCACACCAACCACCTGCAGGTTCTCTCTCACCACATCCATAAACCTTATCTTAGGCCTTCCTCTTTTCCTGTTACCTGGTAGCTTCATCCTTAGCATATTTTTCCCAATATACTCAGCATCCCTCCTCAGCACATGTCCAAACTAATGTAATCTTGCCTCTCTGGCTTTGTCTCCAAACCTTCCAACCTGGGCTGACCCTCTAATATACTTATTCCTAATCCTGTCCACCCTTGTCACACCCAGTGCAAATGTTAACATCTTTAACTCTGCCACATCCAGCTCAAACTAATGCCTTTTTGTCAATGCCACTGTCTCCAACCCATATAACATAGCTGGTCTCACTACCCTCTTGTAGACCTTCCCTTTCACTCTTACACATACTCGTCTGTCACAAATAACTCCTGACACTCTTCTCCACCCACTCCATCCTGCCTGTACTCTCTTCTTCACCTCTCTTCCATACTCACCATTACTCTGAACTATTGACTCCAAGTATTTAAACTCATCCACCTTTGCCACCTCTACTCCTTGCATCCTCACCATTCTTCTATCCTCCCTCTCATTCACACACATATATTCTGTCTTAGTCCTGCTGACCTTCATTCCTCTTCTCTCTAGAGCATATCTCCATTTCTCCAGGGTCTCCTCCACCTGTTCCCTACTCTCACTACAGATCACAATGTCATCTGCAAACATCATAGTCCACGGAGACTCCCGTCTGATCTCGTCTGTCAACCTGCCCATCACCATTGCAAATAAGAAAGGGCTCAGAGCTGATCCTTGATGTAACCCCACCTCCACCTAAAACGCATCCGTCACTCCCACCGCAGACCTCACCACTGTCACACTACCCTCGTACATATCCTGTACCACTCTTACATACTTCTTTGACACTCCTGACTTCCTCATACAATACCACAACTCCTCTCTAGGCACCCTGTCATATGCTTTCTCTAAGTCTACAAAAACACAATGCAACTCCTTCTGACATTCTCTGTACTTCTCCATCAACACTCTCAGAGCAAACATCGCATCTCTAGTTCTCTTTCCCGTCATGAAACCATACTGCTGTTTACTAATCATCACATCCCTTCTTAACCTAGCTTTCACTACTCTTTCACATAACTTCATGCTGTGACTGATCAATTTAATCCCTCTGAGGAATACGTAAAATATAAATGTAAAAAAATAATTTATAAATTTAATGAAAAAAATAGATTTAAGCAATGCTTTGCTAGTGTGAGCATTGCTTACCTGCTTTCAGCTCTGCTTTGCTGGTGTAAGCATTGCTATGTGGATTTGCGCAGAGCTAAGCATAGTGCAGCATATTAAAACTGGCCAATCAAGAAAAAGTGTGGGATAACTGCCATATTTTAACCGCACAATGGAATACAGCCATAACCATTTGGGATTGCACACAGCAGGACCAAAATTGCTGGCAGTGGACAAGGTGTGCACTTCCAAGTGCAGCGTTGGGACATCCAGGAGTCCAGGGTCATGGTTGGGCTCCTAGTTAAAAACCATGATGGCAGGCTGCTGCAGGGCCAATACCAGGGCTCACAGTACAAAGTGGAGGCCAGGGACCAGCTTGCATGTGATCTCACCAGTGCCACTGGCATACTCCAGACTAGTGAGCAGGTACTTCATCACCATAATTACCTGAAGCAGAGGAGGGGTGCACTCTTGGAACAACGGATCCAAGAAGCCCAAGCGCAGGATGTCCCACCTGTCTGTAAGTATGCAGTCTTATATATCTCTAAGGATGGAAAAGGTTAAACTTGTGACTGTACAGGTGGGATTAATGTATTATGTCTCCCCATACATCTGCTGCAGAGAGGTCCCAGAATGTGCAGGTTCGTGCCCAGTGACTGGCCTGGCTGCATCAGCAGTATGGTGAGTACAGAATACCCCTACTATTAGCACTAAGAAATAAAAATTATAGTAATGGTAGTACTGCCTGTATATATAATTGTGCTATAAAATTCAGTAATAAATGCCTGTGTTAGGCTGCCAGTGTTACAATGGAGTATTCCCAGCAGCTGTGTAATACAGATATCAGTAGCAAACAAGGTACAATATGCAGGAGAGGAATATTAGAACCTGCCAAGAAAGTGCCATGTCAGGGCTACAGTAACAGTTAGAAATGAAAAGCATTCCCTTGTGCAGATCATGCAGGAATAGTAATTGTGGAGTTCTGAGTCGTTTACAGATATGTATGTCAAAACTAATAAAGGTGATCCCAAACACTGGTGTGTGTCATCTCACTTGTACCTGATAAATAGAAATGTGTATGTCCTGCAGAATGCATTAACTGAGGTGAACACACCATTCAAACATTCAATCTAGACTCTAATACACTTTTATGGTTCAATTCCTACCTGACTGGGAGGCAGCAGGCTGATCTTTAGCGAACAAGCTTTCTAAACTACTACAAAACACCCTTGGAGTACCACAAGGCTCCATATTAGGGTCCCTACTGTTCTCAGTCTTTATTAATGACTTATATACTGTCATCCCAAATGTCAGCTGTATCCAATATGCTGACGACTCCACTCTGGTTTGCTCAGCCACATCTCCCTCAGATTTGAAGTCTGATACCCAGTCCACCTTTAATATTGTACAAAACTGTCTCACTGGTTGCCGGCTATTATTAAATCCCAAAAAAAACTAAAATGTTGCTATTCTCACCTACTCAAAGGTCTGCAACTTTCTCTTTCACCATTAATGCAAAAGATGGTACTGTTATCTCCCCAGACCCCTCTACAAAACTGCTCGGTGTCATCATTGACAATTGACAATGTCATGTTAATCAAATAATAAAGAACACCAATAAAAAACTTGGATCGCTGTATAGAATTAAAGCCTTTCGAACCTCTCCAGCTAGGATTGCCATTGCCTGCTCTCACCTAATTTCAACACTTACATATGCTGCCCCCTTCTGTTTAATCTAAACAAGTCACTACTAAACAGACTGTCTATCTGTTACAATCATATTGCTAGGTTTGCCACTGACCAGCCATGCAGAACCCACCACTGCATTAACCTCAAACAGCTTGGGTGGCTAGAATTCCCCAGTCTCATACAATATAACCTTCTGATCATAGCTAACAAAATTCTCTATAATCCACATTACACACCAGCTCTTAGTAATATTATCACCACACAGAATAATCAGAGACTGCTTAGATCCCCAAATAAACTTCAAATCCGTACAATCAAAACCAACAATACAGCAGGGGAAGCTGTCTTGGCAAACTCTGCAGGTAGAACCTGGAATCAAATCCCAGCCGACATTACTATGCTCTCCTCCCTAAGTCAATTTAAGACCAAACTCAGACAGCATCTGGCACTAAACTGGCTCTGCCACTGTAACAAACCTGGCTAAGCCAGCTTTAATGAATGTACATAAACATCTAATAGATGTCAATACTAATGTGTTTTTATTTCTCCTGACTGTAACTAGTGTCTACTAATGTCATGAACCTATCTGATTTTGGCTGCCAAAGTATTAACGGTAATAGCATACTTGTATTTGACTGCATTGCTATATCTCACCTTTGTTCTCTGTTATATTGTCCTTATTACTATGTTTTATTATGTATATCCTGGAGCTTTTCTCCCTGGGCCTCTGCTGAAAATGGACATGAATCCAGTCGGACTTTCCCGGTCAACAAGTGTAAAATAAATAAATAAAATAAACTGATTTAGCACTGCTTGTCTGCATACTTTAGAATGGGCATGTAAAATAACTGGAAAAAAGCAACAGTACATATTCCCATCAGAATGTGTTTTACTTGTTTGTCTGCCAGCATTGTCCTGTGTTAACCTTTCAATTTCAGTCATATGTAGCTGTGAATGTACTGAGAAATATATAAGGCTAACAGATGCAGACCTAAAACCTACACTGTGTATTCAGGAATCTAAATTGCAGTATGTAGTTGTAAAATATTCAAATGTGCAAAACAGCTAACGTGCATATGTTTCACAAACAGTGACACCAATGTCTGTTGTGTATGCATCATTTGTACTGAAAATAGAAAACAAAAAAACAATTGTAGCTCCACAGTCCACAAATCACACCGACTAGTGATTGATGTCCTTAACGCAAAATCAGTTTTATTTATCCACAATATAATGAAGCGTTTTCGCCAGTCAAAATAGAATAGCTTCCTCAGAGAAATATACAACTTTAAATATTGGCGCTCTTTTTATACACACGAAAAAAACGGACATTATCAGTGTGAATTACACGTCACTTCCTTACCATATGTTTTTTACCATATTTTTTTTGTGTATTCACACACTTCTTTTTGAAAGTATATATGTCCTAGACACACGAGCATAAATAAGCCTTATCCAAAATATAAAGTTAAAAAAATTTTTTTAAAACGAACTTTTTTTAAAAAACTATATGAATAGAATAATCCATATAATTCCTCCAACTCCCTTCTTTAAAAGTCCCTCCATATACAAAATCAAAGCCCACCACCATATCCATAGCTTTATTTTATATAGTATATGGTAGGTGACTATTACAGTATATAAAAAAAAAACACACTCCTATACTGTTACTTCATCATAATGTAAGTATGTTTTAACATAAATATAATTCTTGAAACCAACTACATATGTGGGTGACAAGACCATTCTTTGTCATATGTCTAAAGCACCCTCACTTAATGTAAAACATTGGTGTATCTATCTGAAGTCAATGTTGATACATCAATTACAAAATAAAAATTAAAATATAATAAATAAAAATACTTCTATTAAGTCATATTACATCAATCAACTATACTCTTAATACTGTTGCTTCATCTTAATATGAAGGAAATGTATTCCTCATCATGAGCACAATTCATAGGACCATTTCATAAGCACAGTTCATAGGACCAAATACATTGGAGGGCGAAAAAAATCCTAAACAAATATCGCTAAAACTCCCTCTCTCAGTGGTCAGACATTAATATTTCTATCTGAAGTCTGTGCTGGTGTCCCTAGATATTATCTAATATATACCCTGAAATTAAGCTATCTAAGATAACTTTTTAATTTAAGAAGACAAGCGATATTGCAGTTTTCATTTAAACCAGGGAAGTTGAAGGCATTCAATTTTATTTGCCACTCCAACTCCCTGGTTTCCAATCTAATTGATGTAGGTCCTCCTCTACTACTCTGTGGAATGTGATCGATGGCCATAAAGTAAAATTTGTGTCCTATATGTTGGTCTATATGCTTTACTAAAGCATTTTCATTATTTTGTTTCCTAATAGCGTACATATGTTGGTAAATCCTCTCCCTAAACTTTCGGTCCGTCTTACCAACATAGTACGCCGGGCAACTATCACAAGTTGCGAGATAAATTGTGAAACAAGGTCTATTGTCTATCTTATGACCAATCAGATATCTTTTTCCATTAATTCGAAATGAACTCCCTATTCTCACACTGCTACACCAATTACATCGTCCACAAATGAATGTCCCTTTTTGTTTTGAAAAGGGGTCATCTTTTTGGTTTCCTTCCAATAGGGTTTTTAAGTTTCTCCCCTTCCTGTATACGACAGTTGGTTTTGTCCCCAATTTTTCTAGTAGAAATCTATTACTAGAAATGAAAGACCAATTTTTATAAAGAATAGAACTAATTTCTTTAAACTCCATATTATATGTTGTAATAAAACTACAGGAATAGTTCCGTGTCCCTTCTTTGACCTGTGTTAAGATGGGTTCCAATTCCACACTTTCTACCACAGGGGTGTGTGTAGACACATTACCACCACTACTCTTTGAAATGTTTAACAAAGGTATATAGAAACCATTCTCTCTCTTGTTCCTCACCTCTACTATTAACTCATTGATTAATACTTCAGGATAATCCCTATTTTTGAACATATCATAGAGAAGCTGGCATTCAATGTTAAATTTTTCTTCAGTACTGCACATTTTTACTGCTCTAATCAGTTGTCCTTTAATGATAGAGCGTTTCTGTTTATATGGGTGTTGACTGGAATAATGAAGTAGTGAGTTGCAGTAAGTTGGTTTTCTATGTATAGAAGAAGTCAGCAAACCATCTACAAAAATATTAGTGCTCTTAAATGAATTATGTCACTTACCAGTGAGGGTTTTTAAGCCCGACAAAGGGGGAGGGTTGGTCATCTTTGACAATGGTGACTATTTACAAAAAATGTCTTGTATTTTGGATAGTCCAGCTTATACATCTGCCTCAGTCAATGAGATGAATATGGCCTACTCTAGAAACAGGGGTTATTTTCGTGATCTATTTTTGGCAGGAAAAATTGACAATGACACCTACCAATATATAGATATTACTACACCCAAGACGCCTGTTATCTTTGGAATTCCAAAGATTCACAAAGACCTTCACAACCCACCCATGAGAGCACTCATAGATGCTAGATCTTCCATGACTTACCCATGTGCATGCTTAGTGGATAAAATTCTTTCTAAATACATAAAAAAGGTGCCTCATATCTGTAAAGATTCATGGTCTTTCCTCTCTGACATCAATGAGCTTCAAATAGATCCACTATGTAACTTTTTAACTATAGATGTGGTGGACCTTTATACATCTATACCCCATTTGGAAGCCATCGAGTGGATAGGCTCCTTCCTGACTAGTTTAGAGGTTCCGAAAAATGAGATTGATATAGTTACGGAACTAGTGGATATAATACTAACATCTAACTTCTTTATGTTCGACAAAAAATACTATTTGCAAACACAAGGCATTGCAATGGGTTCACCATGTGGCCCTTCGGTAGCTAATATTTTTGTAGCCTACTGGGAAAAACGTTTTATTTTAGAAAACGAAAATTACACACACCAGATAGTCTACTATACAAGATTCCTGGATGATATCTTTATGATATTTAAGGGTACAGAACAGGAGGCATTGAAACTTCTTGAATACATGAATAACACCACTGATTTCTTCAGGTTTACACATAAATTTTCCACATCAATAATAGATTATCTGGATGTTAAACTGGAAAAGAATTTAGAAGATGGTTTGCTGACTTCTTCTATACATAGAAAACCAACTTACTGCAACTCACTACTTCATTATTATTCATTCATTATTCCAGTCAACACCCATATAAACAGAAACGCTCTATCATTAAAGGACAACTGATTAGAGCAGTAAAAATGTGCAGTACTGAAGAAAAATTTAACATTGAATGTCAGCTTCTCTATGATATGTTCAAAAATAGGGATTATCCTGAAGTATTAATTAATGAGTTAATAGTAGAGGTGAGGAACAAGAGAGAGAACGGTTTCTATATACCTTTGCTAAACATTTCAATGAGTAGTGGTGGTAATGTGTCTACACACACCCCTGTGGTAGAAAGTGTGGAATTGGAACCCATCTTAACACAGGACAAAGAAGGGACACGGAACTATTCCTGTAGTTTCATTACAACATATAATATGGAGTTTAAAGAAATTAGTTCTATTCTTTATAAAAATTGTTTTTTTATTTCTAGTAATAGATTTCTACTAGAAAAATTGGGGACAAAACCAACTGTCGTATACAGGAAGGGGAAAAACTTAAAAACCCTATTGGAAGGAAACCAAAAAGATGATCCCTTTTCAAAACAAAAAGGGACATTCATTTGCGGACGATGCAATTGGTGTAGCAGTGTGAGAATAGGGAGTTCATTTCAAAAAAAGATATCTGATTGGTCATAAGATAAATTGTGAAACAAGGTCTATTGTCTATCTCGCAACTTGTGATAGTTGCCCGGCGTACTATGTTGGTAAGACGGACCGAAAGTTTAGGGAGAGGATTTACCAACATATGTACGCTATTAGGAAACAAAATAATGAAAATGCTTTAGCAAAGCATATAGACCAACATATAGGACACAAATTTTACTTTATGGCCATCGATCACATTCCACAGAGTAGTAGAGGAGGACCTACATCAATTAGATTGGAAACCAGGGAGTTGGAGTGGCAAATAAAATTGAATGCCTTCAACTCCCCTGGTTTAAATGAAAACTGCAATATCGCTTGTCTTCTTAAATTAAAAAGTTATCTTAGATAGCTTAATTTCAGGGTATATATTAGATAATATCTAGGGACATCAGCACAGATTTCAGATAGAAATATTAACGTTTGAGCACTGAGAGAGGGAGTTTTAGCGATATTTTGTCTAGGATTTTTTTCGCCCTCCAATGTATTTGGTCCTATGAACTGTGCTTATGAAATGGTCCTATGAATTGTGCTTATGATGAGGAATACACTTCCTTCATATTAAGATGAAGCAACAGTATTAAGAGTGTAGTTGATTGATGTAATACGACTTAATAGAAGTATTTTTATTTATTATATTTTAATTTTTATTCTGTCATTGATGTATCAACATTGACTTCAGATAGATACACCAATGTTTTATATTAAGTGAGGGTGCTTTAGACATATGACAAAGAATGGTCTTGTCACCCACATATGTAGTTGGTTTTAAGAATTATATTTATGTTAAAATATGCTTACATTATGATGAAATAACAGTATAGGAGTGTGTTTTTTTTATATACTGTAATAGTCACCTACCATATACTATATAAAATAAAGCTATGTATATGGTGGTGGGCTTTGACTTTGTATATGGAGGGACTTTAAAAGAAGGGAGTTGGATGTATTATATGGACTATTTTATTCATATAGTTTTTTTAAAAAAAGTTCGTTTTAAAAATTTTTTTAACTTTATATTTTGGATAAGGCTTATTTATGCTCGTATGCTTAGGACATATATACTTTTAAAAAGAAGTGTGTGAATACATAAAAAAACATATGGTAAAAAACATATGGTAAGGAAGTGACGTGTAATTCACACTGATAATGTCCGTTTTTTGTGTGTATAAAAGAGCGCCAATATTTAAAGTTGTATATTTCTCTGAGGAAGCTATTCTATTTTGACTGGCGAAAACGCTTCATTATATTGTGGATAAATAAAACTGATTTTGCGTTAAGGACATCAATCACTAGTCGGTGTGATTTGTGGACTGTGGAGCTACAATTGTTTTTTTGTGAGTTTGGAATTTGCTTTGGTTTGAAAATAGAAAACAAATAATGCAGCATGTCATAATAAAAGTATTGTGCACAAAAATATGTACTAGATAGAAATGCCACAAGCAGCATACACCACCAACCCTGTAGCTCAATCTGATAAGGACCAGGCCTGTAGTTAAATTTTGCACACACAGGATGGTTCGAATCCAGGGACTGCCACTAACATCTCATTCTGGTTCTACAGTTTTAAAATGCAATCTGAATAGAAAAAAATAATGGACTGAGACACATGCATTTTCCATACAGAGCACACAGGTAATGAAATCTGAATAGAAATACTAGTATGATGTGTATAACTAAGAAAGGTGTAAAATTGTTGTGTTGAACAGCACCAGTCCTAAAAATAGATGCAAGCTAGACATCCACACTCTGCAGTCTGGCCCAGACAAGCTCCTCAAGTGTCACTCTGTCAAGGATAGTTTCCCCAGTTGACAAGAAACCTTTACACAGAAAATGTCATAGTAGATGTATGTGAAAGACACAGCACACACTCGAGGGCCTGCAACTAATATGTGAATCTGAAATATGTGTAGAAGCAGCAATGTAATGTGCACACAGTTCATCTGCACTGGCCCACAGATAAAGAAAGTGGTATAGAAACAGGTCTGATGTGTATAACTAAAATAAGGGTACAACTGCTTTGTTGATATCTACAGCTGTTGGTGTGCTGTAACAGCCCCATGGCCCAGGAAGAGTGTAAGTGCAGTCAGAATGTAGAGTAGTGAATAGCAGTGTACTGACAAATATACCTGATAGAAGTTATCAATTGAATCTGTTCCCTTCCCCCACCACTCAGCTGACCCAACCATCACACTAAAGTCAACATGGGTATGTTCCTAAACAAACCTCTACTGTTGGGACCATTGTTTCACTTGGTTTATCATTGTTTAAACTGCATGCATACTGATATTCCCTGTTGAATAATCATCTTATTGACTGCCTGGCATACCACTAGCTGGCATGCTGTTGCAACCCTGAATGCCATTCCATATGTGCATGGGTTCTGTTTGCTATGGTCCATGCATGCTATTTTGACTAACGTTGTAATGTGTTGTGTATGACTAACCAATATTCATTGTTAATTTCCACAAAATAGCACATATGTGAAGGCAGATCCCAATGGATCCACCTCTCCCACCCCACCTGGCTGAGGCACCAGGTCCCAGCACATCTGGGACCCAACCCAGACCTCCTTCATCTGCTGGTCCTGCACCACCCTTGGGAGGAACCACTGCAGGTGATGGGGCTCACCCCCCACCACAATTGGATGCAGTGACGACATTGTCACCTGGGATGAAGTCTGTGGCATGGTGCGCAGTGTCCTCCATACAGAGCTAGATGACCGCCTGTGCCAGGTGGAGAGCAGGCTGTCACAGCTACCATCTGAAAAGCTCAGAAGCCTCAGATTCTCAACCACCCTCCCCATCAAGGTGTTTACCCCCCCATGTGTCATACACCGCCCCTGTCTGCAGTCTTGCTGACTTGTCTGTCTACAAATGCAACCTCTCCTACCAAACCTCCCTCATCACACTTACCAATAATCCTTCCTTAACATCCCACTCTCACCTCAAAAAAAAGGCATCTGTTGCATAAAAAAAGAATGTCCCATACATAGCTCTGCATTTCGCCTAGAGACATGTACCAGAACACAATCTATCCCTACCAATCATCCATATTGTATGATGCCGACACACCTCCCTGTAGGGTGTGATGCTCCAAATTCTAAATTGCCCACATTGAAAGCAGCTGTTGCTGCCAAAGAAATGCAGAGCTATGGTCCTTTCCTACACCCATCCAGCACACCCATACTTGTTTCTCCTTTTGTTTGTCCCCCTGCTTGCCCCAATTTCACCACTTTCCTCTCTCCCTTTTTTTCTTTTCTTTATTTGAAATTAGCATGGGTTTAAGCTGCCGTAAGTGGGCATAAGTGAAGCTAAGCTTACGTAAGAGTCTCTTAGCTATGCACAAACCCACTTACAGCTGATTTAAAGTGCCTTAATCACGCTGTCTCCAACAGCCCCTGTTGTGCCCAGCAACAAAATAATCAGTCCCTGCAATTCTCAAACCCAGTACCTTGCACACTAAAGCCAAAGTGATTTACCACTAAGCCATGTCAGATGTCAGTCAAGCTGATATTTTCTCAAACATATCATCCAGCACGGTCAACGGTCATTCAACAGTAGGGGAAATGTATTTATATATGTAGGTGTCTGTATGTATGTATGTGTATATATATATATATAAGTATATATATATATATATATATATATATAAATATAGGTACGTGTATATACGTATATATATATATATATATATATATATATATATATATATATATATATATATATATTTCATATATATATATATATATATATATATATATATATATATATATGTAAAAAAAAAAAAAAAAATATATATATATATATATATATATATATATATATATATATATATATA
>NC_056750.1:147748044-147860544 GCF_019279795.1 Protopterus annectens
GCCATACAGCCCATGATCTGTAGGAGAGGACTGCCCTGTGGAACGAGCTTGTCCATAGGGTAAACAATGTAATCCTGCATAACTACAGTTATGAGCAGGTCCGACATTGTTGCACTGACCTACTCCGCCATGCCCGTCAGCGTGCTGCTGCAGTTAGGTGGGACCAGCTAGCCACAGGGGGGGGTTGCCATCCAGTCCCCCTGACACATGCTGAGGAGCTCCTCACCAGCCTCGGGGCACCTGCCCACCCACAAAGACAAGACCCTGTGGATAGCATTGTGGAGGTGGGTGCTACCCACACAATGGGTGAGGAGCATCCAGGTATCCATCTGCAGCTGTAGAGTTTAATCATGCATATGTGAGATAAAATATATATTGTCTGTTGCTGTGTTGTAGTAATAAACAGATGTGCATAATCTGTAGTATTGTGGGTTTGTACTGTTGATGTACTTTAATCCTGCTCCCACCCTATACCAATGCCACAGGTGTGGCTACTGACATCACATCTCTCACACAACTATGTAGGTCCATCTGTTATACCGCTGGGGCAGCAGCCTGTAGCTGGAGAGTATGGTGTTGTTTGTTCAGGTTTGCAAATACACCGGCCATGTTCTTGCCATGGTATTTGTCATTTACACATTTAACACACTATCTATAATGCATGCTGTACATGTTCACTTATTGTTGCAGTTAACTGCACTGCATCACAGTGGTCAAGATGGTAGCATATCTGAAGGGTATGTAAGAGTCCTGCAATATAACTAACAACCTGTCATTGCAAGATGTGTGCACAGAGATGAACATAATGGTGGGACAAATGGCCTAAAGTAGGAACATGTCTGAAACATCAACCTTATACAGTGCTACAACAGTGTATATACCACTATTACAATGGCAAATGTTACAGATCTACACAATGGCATATCACAATACCACATTCCACAACCCTTACAACCTGTAATGTGGTCCTAACATGAGCAATGAATGTGTAATATGGAATCCTATGTTAGGACAGCAAATATGGGGAATACATACCTTAACAAACACTGGAAGCATATGTGTGCATACACTCGAAATAACATATTGTGGAAGCAGCTTTTGTGGTACTGACAACATTCACTCCTCATGAGTCTGCACTTTCCATCAAGTACAGGCCCTCAATGTCAGACCAAGAAATAGTCTGCTGTCCAAGACATTTGTCGATCAAATGTGCCCACTCACCTGCAACAGAGGCAGCCGTGGCTTGCACACATCTTACAAGTCATGGAATGGATCCCATACCCAATAGGTAGTACGCAGGTGTGGGACATGTCGCCTTGCCTCACCATTGCATATACCATGGCAAACAGTGCTGACAGTCATGTATGTGACGAGGATGTATGGGACAACATTAATGTAGACAATAAACAGATGGCCATCCAAGACAGCTGATGACACATTACAAACTGGTCATACAGGCTGCCTAGTAACATGCAGCAACACTGAAGGTGATCCAGGAATGTCTAGCAAGTACTGGCTGTGCAGTACATGTGTCGACAATCACCTGGACTCTGCATAAGTGTGGCCTATGGGTTAAGGTAATCAGATGGGAAAGTTGTTCCACAGGAAACATCAGCTAGGGATTTCTACAGGTTGCATATTTATAACATCAAAAGTCCGTCAAAGGCATGTGTTGCAATGTGTAATTGTGTACCAAGACCAAGCTGGAAACCTACAGACAGTATCAATTAAGGTACATGTGCTGCACAAGCAACACCTCACCCCACCTTGGGCCCACCATCCCCATCTGTACCTTGCTGGTGCCAGTGTACACCTGTATGTTTGCCATTCATTAGCAGGGACTAGGCCGGTACATATGGTGTTTTGTATTTGGGACACTGCAAAATGACACTTATGTGTAGCCCATAGTTGTCGAGCATCTGCAAAAAAGGTTGAGGATGGGGAGGGGTGTTATCCTGAAACACAACAGTGAATTGAAGCAGTCATCCAAAGCTCACTAAGAATGGCTGTATCTGCACACAGTCAAGGTCATGAATTGTGGCAGACATTACCCAGACTCCACAGCAATAGTGAAGGCACTTTGTGACTTCCAAGGGCTGTGCACATGAGTTGACCATGCAATCTTGCAGAGTTGGGGGACATTTGCAGGGCAGAATGACTCAATACTGGCAAATGCAGATGGCCCATGCTAGTATACCCCTTCCAGGAATGGTGACTGCTGTAGTACACTTAACAGTTGGTGCAACAAGCCATCATGTTAAGGGTGTGCACATTTATGCACCCACAAATAGTATGCAATCAGCATCTGCACAACTAACAGATTTGTTTGATACTGCATTTGATTGCACAGGTCATATGTCACATATCAGGTTCGTGTAATGTTAACATATGCAGTATTGTGGCCTCATGGCATATCAGAGCAGAGGGTGCCATGTCAATAATGGTGTGTGCACTCCTCATAGCCACAGTAAGGTTTAAAGGTTGTCAGTGTAATTTTATTTTATTGGTCATACATGCACCACTGATGATGAGATCTGCAAATCAGACATCAGGCATTCACTAATAATATCTGCCCACATATCATCCCAGGTATGTGTTAGACAAACACATAGCAGCTGTGAGCAGCAGAGAAAACATAACTGACAAACATAAACACATTCAGCAATGGCATGTACACCTGTGAGGTATAGTGCAGACTACATGCCAGGGTGCAGAACAGGTGCATAGCAATACTGTGTACATGGGTGCAATGTGTTCCAGGGGAAGGGGCATCACTTATTAATACAACCCATGCATCATAAAGATGTATAATGTTGGTAACAGGGATTGACTATAGGTGCAGTGCATGCAGTTGAGTGCCAGGTCATGCATGTTGACAGATGGGTAATGAGAGGTCAGTGTGTAATATCTTTGTGCAACTTCACCTGTAAGTATGTGTGCATGTGTGTGTGTGTGTGTGTGTGTGTGTGTGTGTGTGTGTGTACAGTTAAGCAATGATGTACAGGTATAAAGTGCGTTTCTTTTTTCCCCTCACAGGTGGCAAGTGGGCCAGGGTCCCTCCTGCAGGCAAACTGATGTTACTGTCCATACAGACTCTGACAATGATGATAGGTGTATTGAGGCACAGACAGGGTTGTCAGGGGCTGAAGCTGCACCATCGTTTGACATCCCACTGCTATCCACCCCATCCCCACACACAGTCACATTGCCTATACATACCCCATCACCAGTGGCCATAGATGAGGGACACTTGGCGGGTGGTGACATGGGACAGGACAGTGTGGTGTCTATGGCAAGTGTGTCTGGACACAGCAGACATAGCTGGATGCCCGGTGAGGTACCACACAGGCAGATGTACAGGGGTGCTCATAAGAGGGCTGCTGGTCATCATGCCCCTGGCAGAAGTGACACATCTGGTGTCACCAGATGCATGTTTCACACCATCAAGGAGGTGCAGACACATATAGAACAGTATACCAGACAGGGTCTGAGGCTGCAGAGGGCTACTCATTCCACTGTTATTGACAACATCCATGATCCTGCAGGTGTCCACCGTTATTTTGTAGAGGTCCTGGATAAACTGTTGGGTGAGATGGTGGGAATCCTTGCCCATGGAATGTCTGTGCTTGAGCATATGGTAGGAGTAGTGTGACAGCCACGTGGATGTAGGCCAGCAACACCAACAGCTGGAGGTCGACGAGGACGTGCAAGAAGTCAAAAAAGCAAAAAATTAATACTTGTTTTCCTGCCTTTCTAAGCTAGTTTAGTCCAGTTTTCGGGTTAGTGCTGAATTCAGGGCCATGTTACAAGTTTCTGTGTTTGCCCATACCTTACTTGGATAGAAGGAAGTTTCTCTGTTCACTGTGAGAGAGGGAGCTTTGAGCAGCCTATCTGTCCCTGGAGGAGTGGTTTCAACCCAGAAATTAGTAGTTTATTGGCCATTTTGGGCTAATTTCTATCTCTTTCATTTCCCTGCTATAAAACCTGCATTTGCAAGGTTTTTGTGCTAGTATACAGCTCAGCAAGCTCCTGCCTGGTGCCCTGCAGAGTTCTACAGCAACAGAGAGGCAAAAGAGAAACTTTGGAGTGATTAAGTATAATTTTTCTGCATTTTCTTGCTGCCTTTAGCTAATTCCATCTAAAACATCGGTTTTCTAGAGCTTCTGTGATTTAAAAAGCTTGTTTCAGCTACATATTGTATTTATTTTACGGCCTGCACTTTAACAAAGTCATTTTTTGTGTTTAAATTACCTGTTTAACTTTTGTAGGCTACACACTCAAGTGTGATAGCTATTTCTGTGTATTTAAAGTGTTTTTCTGATTGTATCTGCTTTATTTTCTGAAAAAAATACTTGTTTTCCCACCTTTCTAAGCTAGTTTAGTCCAGTTTTCAGGTTAGTGCTGAATTCAGGGCTGTGTTACAAGTTTCTGTGTTTGCCCATACCTTACTTGGATAGAAGGACGTTTCTCTGTTCACTGTGAGAGAGGGAGCTTTGAGCAGCCTATCTCTCCCTGGAGGAGTGGTTTCAGCCCAGAAATTAGTAGTTTATTGGCCATTTTGGGCTAATTTCTATCTCTTTCATTTTCTGCTATAAAACATGCATTTGCAAGGTTTTTGTGCTAGTATACAGCTCTGCAAGCTCCTGCCTGGTGCCCTGCAGAGTCCTATAGCAACAGAGAGACAAAAGAGAGACTTTGGAGTGATTAAGTATAATTTTATGCATTTCTTGCTGCCTTTAGCTGATTCTGCCTAAAACGCTGATTTTCTAGAGTTTCTGTGATTTAAAAAGCTTGTTTCAGCTACATATTGTACTTATTTTACTGCCTGCACTTTAACAAAGTCATTTTTGTTTTTAAATTAACTGTTTAACTGTTGTAGGCTACACACTCAAGTGGGATAGCCATTTCTGTGCATTTCAAGTGATTTTTTTGATTGCATCTGCTTTATTTTCTGAAAAACAAATACTTGTTTTCCCGCCATTCTACGCTATTTTAGTCCAGTTTTTAGGTTAGTGCTGAATTCAGGGCTGTGTTACAAGTTTCTGTGTTTGCCCATACCTTATTTGGATAGAAGTAAGTTTCTCTGTTCACTGTGAGAGAGGGAGCTTTGAGCAGCCTATCTGTCCCTGGAGGAGTGGATTCAGCCCACAAATTAGTAGTTTATTGGCCATTTTGGGCTAATTTCTATCTCTTTCATTTCCCTGCTGTAAAAACTGCATTTGCAAGGTTTTGCACGCTGGGTAGCACCAGTTAGCTAGGGTATAACTATTCCCAGCTCCACAAAGTCTACTCTTCAATTCTTCCCTTGGAAGTAGACAAACTTTCAATTTAAGCATTCAAATCATACACTTCTCATCCCATCACTTGCTCAAAACTCATAGCAAGCACTAATTAACCTTAGCACTAGACCCCCCCATACTGTAGAGAAGGACAAAGCTCTCTATTCGACCTTACCAACCAATAAGTAAAACAGTTCACTGTACCTATCCAGGCATGTCCAAAGGGCAGTTTCAGGTGTACTCACCTGTCCAACTGGTGAATCTGGGCATTTTGAGGCAATATTACAATTGCCTCATGTCCATAGAGAACCCTCTCCTCCTTCCATCAAACACTAATACATGCGAGAGATGCAATTATACAGCCAAACTGGAGGCTAAGCTCTCTCAACCCAAGACTGGACCAGGCAGTCAAGAGGAGAAGGGAATTACTTGCATCACACTACCAGTCTCACATAGACCTATGAAAGCAGCACTGGCAAAAAACACACATAAATACAAAAAAACATACTCGGAGGCTATAAATAAATATCTGCAAAAGCAACAGAGACCTCCAAAGCAGACATCCAAGCAACCTCCACCCTCCAACACAAACCATGAAACACATACTTCACAATACGAGTGTGCTACACAATCACAGCCCTTAAGGCAAAATAACATACCCAACACACTAGTAATAGGTGACTCTATAGTCAGGCACACTGACGTCCCACTCACTAGGCTGAACAAGGAGAAGATTACTGTTAGTTGTCTGTTGGGTTCCAGGATCCACCACATAACACAAGCACTCAGGTCACTCCAGAACAAGTGCAAATATGACTCTGTCATTGTCCATGTTGGTGTGAATGACCTGAGCTGTACCTCCCTGGACTACATGAAAAGAGACATGGAGGAGCTCTCTGATCACATAGCCTGGCCGGTATGACCCTGACCCTGAGTAGCATCCTGCCCTCACCAAGAATGATACCACTGTATAGAGAAAAAATGATCAATTTCAACAATTGGCTAAGCTTCTGGTGTCATTCAAAGGGGATCCAGTGTCTGTCAGCCTGGGATGACATGCTCGACAAGCCACACTTCTTCACTAGAGATGGCTTGCACCTGTAACCCTTAGGCTATGGAATACTGGCCAAGGCTCTTGCCTCCCCCATAGTGCCTATTTAGGCAAGGCTCAAAAGACAAACCCACCACCGTAAATAGCACAAGTAACAAAAAACTGAGGGTAATGCTGCTCAATGCCAGAAGTCTAAACCTCAAAATGCATGCACTCAAGGCAATCATCAGTATGGAGAAAATCGATATATGTGCATTAACAGAAACCTGGTTTAAGGGTCCAGAGAGCACCCCAGTACTACCAGGCTACAACTTATACCATACATTTCGGCCACAAAATCCGGACCGAAATACAAAAGGTGGGGGAATATCCATATTCATCAAGGATACCCACACCTCCAGGTTAGTGGCACAGCACAATGCTTCAGAGATCATCCACATGCAACTAACAATGAGCAAAACTGCTATTCAAATTATAGCTTGCTACAGATCACCCACCATGTCCCAGGACCCCCACTCCACATTCCTGGAACCACTGGGAAACATAAAGGTCCTACCAAACACCCTGATATTGGTGATTTCAATTACATAAACATTAACTGGGAGAATTACTCAAGTACGAACTCCCTTGCCCAACATTTCCTAGAATTTATAAACTCAAACGCCCTGAATCAACTGGTCAACACCCTCACCAGAGGTGACAACATATTGGACCTGGTCATCACCAACATGGGCGTCCAGTGTTCCACACCGGAGGTCAACCCCTTGCTGGTTAGATCTGACCATAAACTAATTACTCTGGATATCCACATTCCACCACCACCCCTGGTCAAAGAAACCACTGTGAAAAACTTTTCAAAAGCAAACTTCACATCACTTAAGACCGAGGTGGGAAGTTTCAAAGCCCCCATGCTAAAGGATAACGCTGTCAAAGCTGCAAAATCCTTTACTAATGCACTCTACAGGCACCTACAAGAATGCATGGATCATGCTATCCCAAACAAAACTAAGACTCACTCCTTCAAGAAAAGGAAACCAGTCTGGTGGACCCCTGCCATAAACAAGCTATACAATAGAAGGAGGAAACTAGTACAGAAAAGAGTAAAATCCCATGAAGGGAAGACATCCCTGATCAGTATCAGCAAGAAACTACGTTCCATCATAAAATCATCCAAGGCTAGCTTCGAAAGAAAAATTGCCATGGACTCCAAAGGTAACCACAAGGCACTCTTTAGCTATGTCAAGAGCCTAAGCGGCAATTCTCAGATCTGCTCAGAGTTAGTGCAGAATGGCACAAAATACACTGAACTGACTGACATCGCCAACATCCTGGCAGACAGGTTCAGTGCAAACTTCAGCCCCCTCTCACCCCCAAAAGGCCCATAACTATACCAGAAGAATGTAGTGCCCTGAAATCACAGACACTCAGGTGAAAACAGCACTCTCTAAAGCCAAAAACACAGCATCAATGAGACTGGATGGTGTCCCAGGCTGCGTCCTACATGAGCTCTAAGATGAACTAACCCCTCACCTAAACACACTGTTTAAACTCAGCCTCTCCACAGGCTATGTGCCCACAGAGTGGCGCACAGCAACAGTTATTCCTCTCCACAAAGTTGGAGCCACAATGGACCCCGGGAACTATCTCCCAATAAGCCTGACTAGCCTGGTCTGCAAAGCTATGGAGCACATCATCATGGATCTCATTAACAGAGACATTGGAAACCTCCAAACACTGGACCCTACCCAGTCTGGCTTAGTTAAGGGCAGATCATGCCTCCTAAACCTGGTGGACTTCTTTGAGACAGTTACCAAGGCTATTGACAAGAGAAAGGTGGTCCACACAGCTTACCTAGACCTTGCAAAGGCCTTCAACACCATTCCCCACTTAGGTACTATAGACAAGGTCACCAGACTGAACATAAACTCCTACATCACAAGATGGGTTGCCAACTGGCTCACGGACAGAACCCACATGGTAAGAGTTGCAGGAGCTAAGTCTGACTCTAAACTGGTTACAAGTGGCATTCACCAGGGCTCAGTCCTAGGACCCCTCCTGTTCGGCATATACTTCTCAGAGGTACCAGCAAGCACAGGAGGACTATGGCTGACCAAGTTCACAAATGACTATAAACTAGGGGTTATAATTGACTCTCTGGCTGACACAGACATCCTCCAAAAGGGTCTCACTGAGACAGATACCTGGTGTCAAAACTATGGCCTCAAGCTAAATGCCAAAAAGTGCATAGTCATCCCCTTTGGAAAAAACAAAGTACCCACAAACTACTACATAGGTGGTAGCCCCCTAAATACGGAAGACATAATAAGGTATCTGGGGACCCAAGTAGATAGTAACCTCTCCTTCAATAATCACATTGCCAAAGTGGTTAGAAAATCCTTTTATGTGGCCCACCTAATCACAAAAGGGTTTGCATCCAGATCAAAGGGGGTCATTGGGCCCCTCTATGCATCACTCATCACACCCATCATAGAGTACAATGCCCCATTTGGGATGTACCTTACAAGACACCTGCAACAAATGGAAAGACCACAGAAGTTCTTACCCTCAAGCAGATGCCCTATGCAGTTTGACTGAAGAAACTCCAGCTGTACTCGGTTGCATACCGCCTACTCAGAGGTGATCTCTGCCTGACATACAAGGCCATGTCCAACCCAGAATTGATGGACCTGCTCTACCTAAAGAAAACCATATCCCCTCAAGCCACATGCTCCAGGGATCTAATCCTCACCACAACAATAAATAGGATGTGATGGAGGGATAGATTCCTGTCCCAGAGACTTCCCATGCTCTGGAACAAGATTCCAATCTACATTAGGCAGAGCTGCTCGCTAACCCTCTTCAAGAGAAACCTTGACGAGTGGATGGGAAACAGTAAGTTTACCCCAGGGATCACTTCAATGGCTCTGCTGGACAGAGGCACAGGGACCTAATCTAAGGGGCTGGAAAAGCAAACACATTCTGGTTAGGCTTATAAATGCCTTCGTGCAAATAGCCTAGTACCTACCTATGAACCTATAAGTCAGAGCTGCTCCTGTAGTGGCAGTACCAGCCCCAACACTGCAGAGGGGCGCTGTCCACACCACAACATAGCAGGTCATGTGCACGTGGCCCTAGCCTGTCCCAAGAGGGACCTGGATCCAGTGGACATATGTCATCATTGGGGAGACTGCCATATCGTGGCTTGTACCTGGTGGTGCCCATAGAACCCCTGGCAGGCACAGTTCTCATGTCCATGGCCAGAGATGGTGAACTGCATGCCCTGCTAGGTACGGTCTGCAGCTGTCCACCAAACCACTGTATAGGGCAGCCACATGGCTGAACTGTGTGCATGCATACACACACACACACACACACACACACACACACACACACACACACACACACACACACACACACACACACACACATCACCAACACAGCTAGGGCAACCCCATACCTACACACACCACATCACAACAGCCCAATTAATAATGAAACCCCTTAACACACACATGATGTTAAACAAATCACTCAGCCGAGGTCTCTGGCAAACCCACAACACACCCTGTGCACATGATGATACCTCTTCCACATCCCTGTCATCCATAACATCGATGCAGAGACAGGCTAATATGGTTCTGATGCACAGGGTGACTGTACTATGGTGTACAAATGTAATGCTGTGTAACATGTTTTCAGCACTAAAGTTTAATGTTTACATGTCAGGATGTGTAGCTGTCCAGCCATGATGCATTATAGCTGTTATTAACACTGAGTGATTGTGGTCTCCATCATGTATTCCATTTGTGTTGTAGGTGTCCATGTGTCAGCAGGATGTTGGTCTGCTGTTGTTTCCTACAAGGTGTATGGCACTGTGGTTACACCTTGACTGTGCCATATCCTGGGCACAGCTGAACACAAGTCACAGATCTGTATAACAGTTACTGCATGTGCCACATGCCTGATAGGTCTGAGGTGTTTATAGAGGTGAGTGCATGGTGCCTGGTGTCAGCAACCCTTCTACAGTGGACAATGGTAAGTGTACTGGGTGGTGCACACCACATGTTTGTGTATAACATTCACACACACAGGCTTTGGTGTTGATGCAATACACAGAGAATACTGTACACATGGATGCAAGTACTTTTGCAAGGAACCCATTTTAGCCTATGTAATTCCACCAAGACAGAATAGGCACAACATCATATTGGGAAATAATCAGTCTGCTAGTATAATGTCATTGACAATGGTACTGGCAGGGTACATGTCCCCTTCCTCAATGTAGTGCAGTCCTCAACTTGGTAAACATAGGTGTGCTGGTGTGGGTGGCACAGCCTTACCCTTTGGAGGGTATGGGGTGGTGTAGAACCACAGATAGTGTGATTGACAACTACTTAACCTTTTAAGATGAACTGTACAGTATTACAGCCAACTAATTTGGGGGATACACTCAACAATAACCGCAATGATGGTGGCTGTGTCCACAAGATCCACATCCAGCTATATATACCAGCCCCAGTATCACTGTACAGCTATACAGTGGGGAAGAGGGCATTTACACATCTACTACTAGTTGTGATGGAATGAATTTCCACAGGATGATACCTGTGAAATGTTAGCAGTTGCCAGTCAGTTCTTGCACAGATGACCTCCTGGGATATGTATATTCTGCAAACTGAAGTAGAGCCCTTCACATATACACACACTCTTACTTGGCGACACTGGGACTAGAACCCCTACCTAGGTACATAGTGCTACTAATGTGTGTGACCTTAATTGCACACACCACACAGCTTTTAGGATGAGGTGTGTTCCAGGTTACATGTTAAGTGAAGAACATCACCAGGCCTTGTACAGTATGGTAATGGGGGATGTACTGGTTGTTTATGAACAATACATAGTGTGACATACTGTCATATACACATTGACAAACACATAACAGTCATACACACATCTGAGAAACCTGGGTTTATCAGTGCTTACTACCTTGTCAGTATGTCCATTCTGTTGCAGATAAGTTGCACACAGCACATGTATCACTGGGCTGGATAGTGTAATCAGTTACCTGTGTGGTTGATGGTGACAGTGGTCCCCATACAGTGGACCATCGGACATGTACTGGGGGTACCATGGTGTAAAGACAGTATACCCAGCACCCACATCCCACATTGGATATTGTACTCACTGAAACCCATGATAATAATCTGACATACCCACCATCACACACTGACCAGAACTGCAATACAACCCATTGTCTATCTCAAGAGTGCTACTGCAGGGATATGCATCTATTGCACATGCCACAGGGATAGTATGGTGATGCATTGTCATGGCTCTGCTATGGTCAGCAACATCACTATCCCTTATACTGTGTGGCAAGGTGCATTGTATTAGGAGAATGTGGACTCAGAATGCTGTATCCTACAAATATAGAAACTTGCACACATACACACATTTGTCAGAACTCAGAGAGTAACCCATGCTTATCTACCCATTTGTACAGCAGTGTTGTGCTGGTACTGCAAGCTCCAGGTAGCCCTTAGGGTGAAGAGTGTAACAAGGTACATGTAATGTCCATTACAGCAGCAGCCATATCTGACTATGGCAATGGGGGGTGTGGTGGGTGTGAAGGACCTCAGGGTATTATCAACTACAGGTCTAGAAACACCCAGACACTGTTATTCTCAGTAATGCACAATGACACATTTGTCAGTACCGGGGTCCATAGGTGCAGGTGTTTATAGGTGTGTACCAGGATATTGTCCATGGAGAGATGGGAAGAGTAGGGAATGTGTGTGCAGTGGTATCATGCCACCTGCCGTTTGCCAGCAGGCCATCTATTAACTGATGCCATGAGAGTGATCCTCAGGGTGAGAGTTAAATGCAACATCCAATCATCTGGTTGCCTCTTGCAGATGGCCAGTGAGGTGCTCCAGTTGACATGTATGCAACATGTATTACATAACATGGTCAGTGTCTGTCTTGGAGAACTGTACCCAAGCATGTTCTGTTGGCTGTGGTAGTGTAGCTTAGGTATCCATGGCATGTGGTGAGTACAGGGTGGGGATTCCTAGCTGTGGCATTCATAACACAGCTGGGCAGACATGTCAGTGTCACTCAAGCATAGATCACCTGTAAGCAGCCAAGATGGATACCTGACATCTGCACATCTGTATAGAGGACAGACAGACATCAGCTAGCCAACTGGCTATGCATTAGGATGACTGTGATGACAGATTTCTGACACTGATAGGTATGCCATTACTACACAACAACAGCCCTCAATAACAAGTCCTATACACACAGTAGTCTACAGTTAATATCCACATGTCAGATCAATATCCTGTAGGAAATACTTAATGACACACAGCTCACATACCAAGAACACAACATTGAGGAGTCAGAGTCCATCTTTGCATGCAGGGGTGTTTGGTTCCAGTATTACAATCTGCAATCTACTCTTACTTGGGAAAGCACTGTCAATAGTAGTAATGCATGCTACATGCCAGTGTGACTGCATATAACCTGGGATAGTACCCATGTTTGAAACACATTCAAATGGAAAAGAGTCTTGTACAAGCCATATATACTCAGGTGTTCCAGACAGTAGACTCACACCCCTTGCTACTGTAATGACAGCACATAGACGCATATTACGTAAATGGAATTAAATGCACTTATTCAAAATGTCATTACCCTGCTATTTTATCAGAATGGAATGTGATCAAGCTGCTCAAAACTGCCTTAACCACTCCGTATCCAACAGCTCTTGTTCTGCCTAGCAACAAAATAAACAGCCCTTGCAAGTCTTGAACTCAGGACCCTATACACTACAGTGTAAGCACTTAACCACTAAGCCATCACAGATGTGAAAATGTTTGCTGTTTTTTTCCAATATATCTATCAGTACACATACTGAATATTAGTGAACAACTGTTTGACTTCTACAATTGTGTAGTACTTGTTAGTGATATTAGTGTTGTATCATATATGTTGTTGTATCTAAATATACATATATCAGATAAATACGATGCAATACAACTGGGAAGGTATATGCAGCAGTCATTTACACATAAGGATATGGATATATATATATATATATATATATATGTTTACATGTACATGCGCATATATATTTATAGGTTCATAGGTTTGCACTAGACTACTTGCCCTTGTGGGCCATTTTAAGCCTAGCCAAATACCACATGTGAGAATCAAACCCTGCACCTTGTGTCTGCAAGGTAAACACCTTAATCATTCTGCCATCTCATATGTACTGTTATACATCTGTATATTGCATTATATATATATGGACATATAGATCTAGCTGTATATATATATATATATATATATAGTATGTAACTGCATTTCTAAAGATAGGAAATGTGTGAGTAACACAACCCATGTAAGACTCCAAACACTGGCCAGTCTGCAGATAGCCCTACAGGTGAGAGTTTCCCCAACCACATAACACTGTCATGACAGATATTAAATCATGCAGACCAGCCATATCCACACAAACCCTTTTAAACCAACATTACTTCAAATGTAGAAGAACACTACTTACATTCTGTCCTCATGTCTGGAACATCCCCCTACTGTTTGCTAGCTTGTCTGCACAGTGTATGTTGTAAGATGTATATCCAACCACCCTACTGTTAGTCAAACACCCACATTAAGTCCTGCTCACAGTGAATGAAAAGGGCCAACACCCACATGAAGTGCTTGGTTATAGGAGTGTGTTTCCATGCAATTGGCTATTGGAATGATACCACAGCTCAACCTGCAATCAGCTAGTGGGTGACTTCAATTCATGCAGCGGCCATCAGCTGATCATGAGCATCACTTACAAACCTCAAGTTGCTGCCTAAGCAAAGCAGGTGTACTTTTCCACATCCACCAGAGATGGAGTGAGAGAAACAGACAGAGACAAAGTAAGAAAGGAAGGGAGTAGGAAAGTAAGAGCTAAGCATGTTTGTGTATGATCCATGGGTGCAGAGTGGTATTTGGGCATTATGACAGTTGCCTTTATTGTATACTAATCTATACTGTCACATGGTAATTGCACATGTCTGTACACATTTATGACTAAGGATTGTTGACTAGAATCTGTACAATGTTGGCTTTGTATTGTTGACAATGGGGCATGTAGCTTCTCAATATGATGATGTGGCAAAATGCACACTGCATTGGACCCTGTCATTACACAACCACCCCCAACACCCACACAGGGCCTGATAATACACACAAACACACACCTACCAGTATTGGGTTTCAAGCCCCTACCTGACTATGCATTGCTATTACATTACTATGCAGTTATTGCATGCTCCACAGAGCTTACATGGTGGAGGGGTGGCCAAAGGAATCTTTGAAGGTGAGTGACATCAGCAACAGTGATAAAGGAAGGATAAGGGAAGTGTAATGCATGTGGCTGTCCACAAAAGCAGGTGTCAAGGAAGACACACCAACACTCTCTCAGGGACTCACACACATTATCACAGTTGGCAGGGTCAGGATTAGAATTCCTAACTAACTAGTTTGCTACGCTACAATATTATGCAACTATCACATGTGCTACAAAGCTTATCATGTTGAGATATGGGCAAAGGGTTATTCAAGGTGACTGACATTAGAAGGTATGCTACAGTAGGGCAATAGGAGGTAGAGTGAGTGTAAATGGCTTAAAAATCATTAATCTCCACACACACACACACACACACACACACACACACACACACACACACACACACACACACACTTGCCAGTACTGACATGCATAGGTTCTTTGTATCACAAGTGTGTAGTAGATGACTTCCAGAAGGCTGTACAAGGCTAGGCAAATGGTATACCTTGGCACCAGGCCACATGACAATGGTCTCCAGTGTGGCTCAGGGGTGTAGTCCCTGGATTGGCCCACACAGGTGGGTATTGTATTCACCATCCACTCATCTGGGTTACTATTGTGGGTGGCCAGTGCTGTGCAATGTTTGCCATGTATGTGATCTATATTCCATAACATGGACAGTGTCTGGATTGTGCACATGTTCCACATGCATGCTCTGTGACATGTGGAAGTGTACGTGGGGTCTTTGGGGCATGTTGTGTGGACAGATTGTTATCATCTGATGTGGCATTCCTGACCTCATGTGGTGAGAACTGGCTATGGAACTGAGGTCATGCCTGCACCTACACTGACAGCATGATGCAGATATTCAGTGGAGTTAGTGGCATCTGTCCATACAGGGCATGTGTATAAGGCATGGTATTCCCTTTGTGGGTTACATACAGTTGTTGCAGGTGTCCAGTAAGGAACATAGCAAAGGACCACTGTAAGCAATTATTTGCCTATTGTAAAGATGGAACAAGGTGCCATGTCCTTTTACTTGCTGGATAACACACACTCAGTCAGGAGATTTTACACATCACAGTACATTCTGATGTCAGTTGCAGTATTGTGGTGAACAGGCATGTAGTCCACTCACACTGTGGTTGCTATCTGTGGGCAATATGCAGGGAATACCAGTATACTGGTTGTTGCCTAGCCAAGAGTTTTTGTGTATGAGACATGGGTGGAGAGTGTTCTCTGGGTAATACAGGGGTTGCCTATATTGTTCACCGATCCATAATGTCACAAGTAGGGCTATGGATTGTCTACACCTGCCTCTCTGCTGTTTGCCATCTGTTCTCCTTGTAAAGTGGACATTGTGACATATACTAGGTCCTCAGTATAAGAATTTAGCAAAACCCACCCCACAATGAATCCTATCATTACACAATCACAGCAACCTCTACACACGTTATTGATGACAAACACACACTTGCCAGTACTTTCATTTAAACCCCTACCTAGCTATGTATTACTACTACAGTGCACCACATTTATTGCACATGCCATGGAGCTTATTGGATAAATGTTGTCC
This sequence comes from Protopterus annectens, assembly GCF_019279795.1. Lineage (NCBI taxonomy): Eukaryota > Metazoa > Chordata > Ceratodontiformes > Protopteridae > Protopterus > Protopterus annectens. The sequence goes on from NC_056750.1 coordinate 147,764,298, forward strand.
TAAGGTACTTCTAATGTGAGGAACATCACCAGCCCTTGTAAATACTGGCATTGGGTGATGTAGTGGGTGAGGGATCCCAAAAATAATATCACTCTAATCACACATTTACATTTGCCAGCGGTGAGGTTCAAACCTCTAACTAACAACCTTTATGGACCATTATGTTACACATTTACCACATGCACCACTGACCTGACATGGCATAGGCTTTGCAACAGATACTTGTAAGGTGGGTAATATCTGCAGGACTGCTAAAGTCAGTCTCTGAGATGTGCACTGGCTATAAATAGGGACACAAACTTTGAGGTACACACACAAACACTTGTCACAGATGGGATTTAAACCCATAGCTGTATAGTTACTGCTACTACATTGTTCCACATTTATGGCACACACCATGGAGCTTACAGTTATAGCCCCTCTCCAAATGTATATTTCAAGGTAGATTACATCAGTAGCCTTGCTAAAGTATGGCAATTGAAGGTGTAGTGACTGTGAATGGCAACAAAAGCATTATTCTCTACACACACAGAGTTCCACAGTTACCATGTCTGAGTTTAAAACTTCTACCTAACTAGTACATCACACTGTAGCATTACACAGTTATCACATGCACCACAGAACTTACAGAGCTAGCCCTTCTCCAAAGGTGTATTTCAAGGTGAATGACATCAACAGCCTTGCTTATGTAAGGCAATGGGAGGTAGTGACTGTGAATGGCCTCAAAAGCATTGATCTCTCTACACACAAACACACACAGAGTTTCACAGTTGTCATGTCTGGGATTAAAACTCTTACCTAACTAGTACATCACACTATAGAATTACACAGTTAGTGCACGTGCCATGTAACTTACGGGGCTGAATTTTGTCCAAGTAGGTATTTCAAGGTGACTGACATCATGCTAAAGTAGGGCAATGGAAGGTGTAGTGACTTTGAATGGCCTCAAAAGCATTGATTCCTACACACACAAGCACACACACAGAGTTTTACAGTTGCTATGTCTGGGATTAGAACCCCTACCTAACTAGTACATTACACTATACCATTACATGGTTATTGTACACACCACAGAACTTATAGGCATGATGGTTGTCCAAAGGGGTATTTCAATGTGACAGACATCAGCAGGCTAGCTAAACTAGAGCAATGCGGAGTGCAGTGTGTGCAAATGGGCCATAAACCATTATTCTGAAAACACACACACAACACTCAGTCACACACAAATTTACATTTGACAGGACTGTGTATACAACTGCTAGATGAATATTGACTTGTACTGTAATATTACACAGTTATCACAAGCACCACAGGCACTATAGTGCTGAGGACTACCAGAAGCAAATGTCTACAGTGATAGGCATTGGCACATTATGTGATATTGGCCAATTGGATGTGTGGTAGGTGGGACAGGCCTAATGATGGGAGGCTCTTTGTCACTGTCTGTCTCTCTCTTCCCCACATCTATGTTTGTGTATGTTTGACCTATTATAGTGTGTTGTCCTTGGATATATGTATGTATTCCTATCCGATGTGTGTGCAAAGCATGACTGGTGTGCAATGTGGAGTGTGTGCACAGACATCTGCAACTGACATATATGTATAGTCCACTGTTTTTGCCAGACATGGGCTTCATTTCTGTAATTGTGGGAGCATGCCTAGTATGACCCTTCTGTATTTTGTGTCAGACATGGGCTTTGTTTCTCTAAGTGTGGGAGCATGCCCAGTATTACCTTCTGTATTGAATGTGTGAATCCATTCCAGGTAGGTTGTATGCCAGTGCAGGCATTTGTGTTCTACACCTACAGCTAGCAACCTGTTTCTGCAGTTGACAATATGGGGTCACAATAGGCAAAGGATAGTGGGATGCTGTAACTAATTGTGTCTGTGCTGCTTCTGCTACATGGTTTTGGTGTTAGCAGAGATATTCAGACATATGCACTGTTTTACACTGTGATATATTATGTCATCAGCTGCTGACAGATTTATGTATTTGCTCTCAGTAATTTCCTGGGGAATACAAGATGAATGAAGCTGTGTTCAGTATTGTGGTCTTCAGCTTACATATTCTTGCACAGTCATGCCATTCTGGTGGGGGAACTGCAGACACTTGCTAATGGGTCTGTGTAAATGGTCCAGCACCTTGGTGGCCATACCTCTCAGCTGTACAGATTCACAAAGGTTACCCAGAGGCAGGGCTCATATATCTGGTCATTACCCCTTCACACTGTGGTTTATAAGCAAGTCTGTAGCCACCCATTCCTGTGTTTACAGGCAGGGATAGTATGGGCACACATCACAGTTTCAGACTTCACACACTCCATGGCATCCATGCTTCTACCCCCCCCCCCCCTGTTATTCTATCCTCTTTCTAACATTATGCAAGTGATATATGATAAGTATCCCTATAGTTATCACTTCATCCCAGCAGTATTTAGGTGTTGGTCCACAGTTCATGCAGTAGGACATGGTGGACATGCTACTGGGATTTGTCGACATGGCCTTGCATTTGAGTTCTGTGGACTGTATTATGTTATTTGGGACTCCATGAGATAACATACATTGGCAGTACAGGTGAAACACAGGCCTTTGACAGAGGACTGTAGGGCATTTGGTAGTGATGCAGGCCATCTGTAGCAGGCCAGTGCATTATGTCACTCCTACAGTCCCAGGCTGCAAGCCACTGTATTCCCCTGGGGTGACAGGGTAGGTGTGCAAGGTGTTAATGGCAATAGTTTCTCTCCTTATTAATCCATTGGTGTGGATGCTGACAAGCTGCTGCTTACAGCCAGGGACACACCTGCATGGGACACCTCTTCAGCATGCTGCATTCTGTGGATATTCCCATACAGAAGTGGGGGTTATATTGCACTCATTCCCAACAGCAGGGATATGACTTGTGAGGTACCTGTTGCTGATGGTGGGGTGAGCTGAGTGCATGTGTGCTATGGAAGCTACTTGCAGGTGACTCACAGATCTACGTGGGGCATTCCCTTTATGCTGGCTTGTGTGGGGACATCAGCAGTTTCTCAGTACTTCATAACTGTGCCTTTTGTGGTCTGCCATTGTTTGGCCAGACTGCATCAGTATTCCATATTACACAGATAACTGATGTGCTGCTAACCTGTATGTACAATTCCAAAGGTGTGTCCATTTGACAGTAACATTTTATACACTCTTTGTCTAGGGTGCTTCCACCTGTGTACTGTGTGTATGTCTGGGCCCACATTCATGCCATGACCATCTTTCAGATGGTGATAGATATTACATCCAAACAATTAGTATGGATTACTGCTGGATTGGGTCTTGCTGAAATGCATTGTGTTTGGCATTGCAGTTGTTAGAACTTGGCATTGTCAACAACAGTACTGGCCATTGGCCACCAGGACACAACCCTCCATGCCTACATGCTGACCACTTTCACACAATATACAACACACAACAACCTAACACACAGAGCCTTGCATATTATACACATGCAGCAATCTATCCTGCTAATTTGGCCAGCTCAGGTAATCTGTGCTCCACTGTTATTATACTCACACGTACATATTACTGCATTTCTACATAGGATTGTGAGGGGGAGGCACACCTGACATCTGTAAACATTTGCTATTACTGTACTGGTATTTCAGGTACTCTGTTGGCTTCCATTTCATTCTGTATTCTGACCTATCATGCAGACTAGAGGCATATCAGTGTAGTACGGATCTTAGGTTTTATTGACCTACATTTCAGTTTCAAACTTCTTACCCTTCAGAACTAACACCTCACTGCCTGAGCCATTGTAGTCTGTGTGTGTAGGTCTGGAGGGGAGGCTGTTCTCCATTGCCATCAATCAGAGGCCTTAGCACAGCCTTTCCTTATGGACATCTACACCTGTCCTGTTGGCAGAGACTGTTGTTGGGTATGTAAGTCTCACTGACATGCACGTGTGTGTCCTATGGACACACACTTGGCCCACCAGATGTCCTGCAGATTTGTCACCTTGTCTAGTACTGCCTACTATGTTGCCACCAGTATTTGTTATGGATTTCATTCTGCCCATATAGGTGTCTACTATCTGCTGCCATCCCATTCAGCCACCCAATTCCCTTGCATGCTCACATCCATACCATAGATACAAGTAACAGAACATACTACACCGTTCTACAATTGATAGTGAGAGTAACTTGCAGACAAGGCAATGGGAAGGGAAAACAGCAATAGGAAGGCAATCAAGGAGAACTAGCATAGCTGGCAGGTGAAATGTATCAGAACTAGTCAATTACACAGGCAGCAGCCTAGCACACTACTATAAATTATGCAAACACCTTTCAGTCTGTTTTTTCCCATAAACTCTACTCCACTGGTGTACACAGATGGGGACATTTTACCTGACAAAACTAACGAAATGTTAGGGGCTGCTGTTGCTCTCATACTTCAATAAGTGTAAGAGGCTGATGGTGGTGAGGATGTGAATGGTGACTACCATCCCACAGTGAGGAGGAGAAGAAGAGTGTACAAACCCATGATAACTTACCAGAGGCTCCATGAGCTGGAGATGGTGGAGCACTATAGGGTGGACAGGGACATTCTACAGAAAATCGTTGAGCTACACCAGCCACATCTCACACACAGAACCAACAGAGGGGAACCCATCCTAGTAGATAACAAGGTATGTGTAGGCTTAGCAATGCTAGCCACATGTACCTTCCAAAGGCCAACTGGGGCTATCATGGGGATCTCACAGGCATCAGCATCCAGGGTACTCCACCAGTTCCTGGATGCCATGTCAGCTCATGCTGGTGAGCACATATATTTCCTCAACACCCGTGAGGTGTTGACCAGCAACATGCATCTCTTCCACCAAATAGCAGAAAACTCTGAGGTAGTGGGTGCTATAGACTGCACACACATACACATCAAAGCACTACCCAGTGAGTGGGGTAGGGTCTACATAAACCACAAAGGCTTCCCCTCCATCAACTGCCAAATCATGTGTGATGCCCAGGGCATTATCTTGAATGTCTGTGCTGGCTGCCCTGGAAGTTATCATGACTCCCACATCTGGCATATGACACAGCTGTACCAGTCATTTGCCAGTGGGGACATTCCATATGGCCACCTAGTGGAGGATTCTGGCTACACACTGGAGCTGTGGCTGATGACACCCCTCAGAAATGCACACACACCTGAACAAGAACTCCACAATGAGGCACACGCACAAACCAGACTCATAATAAAGTGTGTGTTTGGGTTGTTCAAGTCAAGTTCCACTGCCTGGACATATCCTGTGGAGCCTTGCAGTGCTCTCCAGCTACATGTATACAAATGTTCATAGTATGTGCCATGTTACACAATATGATCCTGTGGAAACAGCTGCAGCAAGAACAGCATGGGGCAAGGCCACACAGCCCCCCCACCATTGCCAAGGCCAGCACAGGCACAGAGTGACTCAGAGGAGGAACTACCTGAGCCTGCCCATGTAGGCAGAAGGAGGCATGCCCAGTATGCCCATGCCTTGACAAAGAGGCAACACATTGCACATACACTGACATGGTAGGGACCTAGGGAATAACACCTCTCTCTGACTTGCACATACAGTAAAATGGATGCCAAACATGACACTACCTGGGCTTTACCATGTATACAGCATGTACAATGTGCATCCAACATAGTTAGCCCTCCAGCAGAGTCCTCAATACTGGCCCAGCCACAAGGTAAGTCACCCTTCGTCTCAGTTACTGAATGGAGTAGTATGTTCTGGTAGTTGTATCTATGGTATGTACGGGAGCATGCAAGGGAATCAGGTGGCTGAATGGGATGGCAGTAGATAGTGGACACCTATATGGGCAGCATGAAATCCATAACAAATACTGGTGTCAGCATACTAGGCAGTACTAGACAAGGTGACAAATCCCACCACAGTACATTGGTGGCCCAAATAACTGTGTGTGTCCATAGGACACACACATGCATGCCAATGAGTCTCACATACCCATCACCAGCCTCAGCCAGCAGGACAGGTGTAGATGACCATAAAAAAGGGTGGGCTAAGGCCTCCAATTGATGGCAATGGTGAACAGCCCCACTCCACATCTATACATACAGACTACATTAGGTCTGGCAGTTGTATGTAAGTTCTGAAGGGTAAGAAGTCTGAAACTGAAATGTAGGTCAATAAAACCTAAGATCTGCACTCTACTGATATGCCTCCAGTTTGCATGACAGGTCAGAATACATATGAAAGGAATGAAGGGCCAACTATATGGATACTTCTCTGATATCACTCTCAATGCTAGGAAGAGGATAGAATAACAGAGGGGGATGTAGAAGCAGGGATGTCAATGACTGTGTGAAGTCTGAAACCGTGATGTTTGACCATGCCATCCCTGCCTGCAAACCCATTAATGGGTGGCTACAAACCTACTTGTAAACCACAATGTGAAGGGGAACTGACCAGATATATCAGCCCTGCCTGTGAGTAACCTGGGTGAATCTGTACAGCTGAGAGGTATGGACACAGCAGGATTTGGCCATTTTGTTAAGTCAATATATGTACAAGAAGGGGATCCTTAGCCACCATACTACCATGGTGCTGGACCATTTACACAGACCCATCAGCAAGTGTCTGTAGCTACCCCTCCAGAATGGCAGGAGTGTGCAAGAATGTGTAGGCTGCGGCCCACAATACTGGACTCAGATTCATTCATCTTGTATTTCCCGGTAAATAACAGTGAGAAAATAATTATATCTGTCAGTAGTTGATGACATAGTATATCACAGTGTAAAACAGTACATATGTCTGAATATCTCTGCTAACATCAACCATGTAACACAAGCAGCACAGGCAGCAATAGTTACAGTATCCCCCTAACTGTCATCCATTGTGACTCCATATCATCAATGTATCTACAGATATCTTGCAGAAACAGGTTGCTGGCTGTAGGTGTAGAACACCAAACCTTGGACTGGAGTACAACCCAACCTGGAATAGATTCACACACTCGATATAGAAGGTCATATTGGGCATGCTCATACACTTAGAGAAATTAAGGCCATGTCTGACAACACAGTGGACTATACATATCTGTCATTTCCAGATGTTTGTGCACACATGCCAAATTGTACACCATTTATGCTTCACACACACACATTGCATAGGAATACTCACACATATCTAACGTGAACAGACTAGAATATGTCAAATATACATACACAGAGATGTGGAGAAGAGAGATAGACAGACAGTAACAGAGGGAATTCCATCATTAGGCCTGTCCCACCCACTACACATCCAATTGGCCTATATCACATGATGTGCATATGTCAATCACTATAGACATTCCTTTTGGTAGCCCTCAGCCCTACAGTGCATGTGGTGCTTGTGATAACTGTGTAATATGGTAGTACAAATAAATATTCATGTAGCATTTGTAAACTCAGTCTTGTCAAATGTAAAGTTGTGTGTGACTGAGTGTGTGTGTGTGTGTGTGTGTGTGTGTGTGTGTGTGTGTGTGTGTGTGTGTGTGTGTGTGTTTCCAGAGGAATGATTTATGGCCCATTCTCACACACTGCACTTTCCATGCACATGTTAACACACCTGATGATGTCAGTCACCTTGAAATAACCCTTTGTGAAGTCTCAGCCCAATAAGCTCTGTGACACTCGCAATAACTGTAATACTGTAGTGCAGCATACTAAGGTAGAAGTTGTAATCCCAAACATAACAACTGTGAAACTGTGTGAGCCTTTGTTGATACCTGATTTTGTGGACATTCATCTTAGTACTCTCCCCTTACCCCTCCTTTAACACTGCTGCTGATGTCACTCACCTTAAAAATACCTTTGGACAGATTTTCAATAGATAATCTCAGAGACACTTGCGATAAATTTGTACTACCCTAGTGTAGCATTCTAATTAGGTAGGAGTTCATATCCCAGACATGGCAACTGTAAAACTGAGTGTGTGTGTGTCTTTGTTGACACCTAATTGTGTGGACACTCACACTTACTACTCTGCCCTTACCCCTCCTTTAGCACTGCTGCTGATGTCACTCACCTTCAAAGATAGCTTTGGACAGCTCTCCAACATATAAGCTCAGTGGTGTTTGCAATAAATATGTAATACCCTAGTGTAATATTCTAGTGAGGTAGGAGTTCTAATCCTAGACATGGTAACTGGGGAAACTGTGTGTGTTTGTAAGAGAGAGTGTGTGTGTGTCTTTGTTGACACCTGATTTTGTGGACATTCACACTTAGTACTCTTCCATTACCCCTCCTTTAGCACTGCTGCTGATGTCACTCACCTTCAAAGATATTTTTGGATAGCTCTCCAACATACAAGCTCAGTGGCACTTGAGAAAAATGTGTAATACCATAATGTAGTATTCTAGTTAAGTAGGAGTTCTAATCCTAGACCTAGTAACTGTGAAACAGTGTGTGTTTGTATGAGAGAGTGTATGTGTCTTTCTTGACACGTGATTTTGCGGACATTCACACTTGCTACTCTTCCCTTAACCCTCCTTTAGCACTGGTGCTGATGCCACTCACCTTCAAAGATACCTTTGGACAACTCTCCGATATATGAGATCTGTGCCGTGTTCAATAAATGCATAACATAGTTAAGGAGCAGTTCAAAGCTCAGTACTGACATGGGTGTGTGTGTGTGTGTGTGTGTGTGTGTGTGTGTGTGTGTGTGTGTGTGTGTGTGTGTGTGTCCGTATGTACGTGTGTGTCTGCCATCATTATCCTGTGGGGGTGTTGGTGTGATTGTGTAATAACAGGATCTATTGCAGTGTGGGTTTTGCTACATTATTATATTGAGGACCTATATGTCCCAATGTCCACATTACAAGGCCAACAGTTTGCAAACACCAAAGAGGGTGGTGTAGACAATCCACAGCCATAAATGTCTACTGCCAATTGCAATGACTATGTGAAGGTATGGCTTAGTGAACAATATAGGCAACTCTTATACTACTCAGAGACCACTCTCCATCCATGGATTATACACAAACACACTTGGCTCTTTCTCTCTGTCTTTCTACCTTTCTGTCTTTCTCTCCATTTCTCTCTCTCTCTCTCCCTCACTGATAGATGTGGAAAAATACATCTATTCTGCATAGGCAGCAGCTTGACATTTGTAGGTAATACTCATGACCAGCTGATGACCTGTGCATGAATTGGAGTCCCCTACTTGCTAACTGCATGTGGAACAGCTGTAGTATCATTCCTATAGCCAATTGCAAGTAAACACACTCCTATAGCTAAGCACTTCATGTGGGTTTTGGCCCTTTTCCTTCACTGTGAGAATGACTTCATGTGGGTGTCTAAAAATGCATCACAGAGGGTAGTTGGAAATACCTCTTACAACAAACACTGTGGAGACAGGCCAACAAACTGGAGGGGGATGTTCCAGACATGGGGACAGAATGTAAATATTACTATTCTAACATCTGAAGTAATGTTAGTTCAACAGGGTTTTTGTGGATATGGCTGTTCTGTATGATTTAAATTCTGACATGACAGTGTCATGTGGTTGTAAAATCTCTCATCTGTAGGGCTATCTGCAGACTGGCCAGAGTTTGGAGTCTTAAATTTGGTGTGTTACTCACACATTGTCTGTCTTTATAAATGCAGTAGCATACTCTGATGATTGCAGTCAGTAAATGGTGTTACTGACTTCATATCCCTCAGAAGAGACATGTTACAACAAACTCTGTTACACCAGTAGTTTTCTCAGTTTATAACAGCAATGTGTCAATAGTGGTGCTGTGTTTGTGCCTCTGTCCCCCAAGTCTGTCACCCTTTGTCCATATGTCATGCAGTAAGAGGTGATTATGTACAGTATATCATTATTTACTGGCATCATTCCTGATATCAAGCCAGTGATATATCAGACTGCCAGACATGTTATGTATAGGAGGCATAATATTTTAGGAAAACACCTGGATATTCTGTTGTAGTCTGTACAATAGTGAGGTCTGTGTACTAATGTTGATTGTTGACAGAGTGCCAGTATTGTGTAGCAGCGTATTGTAAATATGTTATTTGGCTTGTGTACAGACTCGGGTAGATGTCGGTGTTCTTGGTCCAATTCTACCTGATGTTGCATGCTTCTCCAGTTTGTGGTACCCTATCGGCTTATACGTTTGTAGGGCCAGACTGAGACATGTTCCAGTACCACAGTCAGGCATCAGATTACACTGTGAATTGGGCCAGTATATGTAGGGTTAGTATGTGAGTGGCGAATATGATGATGGGTTTTGTTCACATAGTCTATATAGTGTACTATTAATTAGGCTTACCATTATGTGACTGTGTTAAAATTGGTTGTGGGTATGCGCTTTTACACTGGTGTCTGTTACTCCATGCTGTTACATGCCTGTAGTGCCTGGTATATTTGCAATTACATGTGTATTCCCCACAGGAAAATAGGAATAGTATTGTGGCAGTCAGACTGTAGTTTAGACAGTGCTTGGTGACATGCCTAGCAGCTCAGTGTAAATACCCGAGTGTGATGTTATGTCCAGATATTTGTCAGATGTACTGTTGCCTGGCCACCATATGTGTTGTGTATTACTGACAAAGCAGTGGAATGCTGTGAAGATGTATGTCACTAACTAGTGGGAAGTATGTGGTCTTGGGACCTGTGCTCCTCCAGTTAATATATGTTAGGACAGACAGGAGGGTGCAAATGCATCAAATGTGTAAGCCTATCTACTCCAGTATTTGTGATATTTCCCCATTTTCATGGCTTTAAACATCCCCTTTGTCAGGCTTGGTCCACATTTCTTGCACTAAGGTGTTCTGTGTATACCTCTCGACTGACAAGATTGTTTCAGACTGTCCACATGTATTGCTCATATATCTACTGTATTCCACAGGATCATTACTGGGATTTGTGTGGTACTACACTATGATGAGTTTATGATGTCTGTCAGTAATTGATGGCATACATGTCAGGTTCAGGAGAGCCTTCCTTCACAGCATGTATGTTGACAAAACCCTTGTTACTAAAGCAACATTCTACATTTATAACTGCAATAGGTTCATAGGTTCATAGGTTCATACTAGGCTATCTGCCCGAGGGCATTTACAAGCCTAGCCCATAGTTTTGTGGCTTACGCCACCCCTTTAGTATGGGGAACTATACCCATTATTTTGCTGTGCCTCTGTCGAGCAGTGACACTGAGGTAATCCCTGGGGTATATCTGCGATCTCCCATCCATTGGTCAAGATTTCTCTTGAACAAGGCCAGCGAGGTGCTCTGCCTCACATATACCGGGATTTTATTCCACAGCATAGGGAGTCTTTGGGTGATGAATCTATCCCTCCAGCATGTCCTATTAATAGCCGTGTCGAGGTTTAAGTCTCCCGCCCTTGTGGCTCTGACGGATCTAGATTTTTTGAGGTGAAGCATATTCATCAAATCTGGGTTTGACATGGCCTTGTATGTTAGGCAAAGGTCAACTCTGAGCAAGCGGTAAGCGACTGAATAGAGCTGGAGTTCTTTCAGTCGGGCAGCATAGGACTGATGTTTGAGACCCTTTATCCTTTTGGTGAGGAACTTTTGTGGCCTCTCCAGCTGCTGCAAGTGTCGGGTCAGATACATTCGGAATGGGGCATTGTACTCAATCATTGGTCTGATGAGTGATGAGTATAGGGAGACTATGACCTCCCTTGATCTAGATGAGAATCCCTTCATGATAAGGTGGGCAATGTAGAAGGTCTTCCTTACTACTTTAGCTACATGGGTGTCGAATGACAGACTACTATCAACCTGGGTCCCCAGGTCCCTGATAACTTCTTCTGTGCTCAGTGGATTGCCACCTATTTGGTAGCTAGGGGTAACCTTGTTTTTCCTGAAGGGTATGACTATGCATTTTTTGGCATTTAACTTTAGGCCATGGCTCTGGCACCAGTTATCTGTTTCTGTGAGACCCTTCTGAAGGATATCTGTGTCAGATGTGTTTTCTACTATGGCCCAGTTTGCAGTCATCTGCAAACTTTGTCAGCCATAACCCTCCTGTGTTTGATTGTACTGAAAAGTAGATGCCAAACAAGAGTGGGCCCAGGACTGAGCCCTGTGGTACACCACTTGTGACAGGCTTTGAGTCTGACATGGCGCCAGCAACTCTGACCCTATGGGTTCTGTCACTCAGCCAGTTTGCAACCCATCTTGTGATGTATGGGTTAACATTTAAGCTGATGAGTTTTTCAATGATACCCGAGTGGGGTATTGTATCGAAGGCCTTCGCCAGATCGAGGTAGGCTGTATGGACTGCCTTTCCTCATCAATGGCTTTGGTGACTGTTTGAAAAAGTCAACCAAGTTTAGAAGGCATGATCTGCCTTTGACAAAGCCAAACTGGGATGGATCCAAAGTCTGCAAATTCCCTATGTCTTTATTTATTAGGTCCATTATGATCCTCTCCATGGCTTTGCAGATAAGGCTTGTCAAGCTAATGGGCCGGTAATTTCCAGGGTCGGTGGAGGCACCGCCTTTGTGAAGTGGGACCACAGTTGCAGTGCGCCACTCCCTGGGTACGTATCCAGAGGTAAGACTATGATTAAACAGCTGTCCTAGCTGTGGGTTTAATTCCTCGTTGAGTTCATGGAGCACACAGCCGGGGACACCATCAGGTCCCATGGATGCTGTGTTTTTGCTTTGGAGAGTGCAGTTCTCACTTGTGCCTTGGAGATGTTTGGGGGGCTGCAATCGCTTGGTATAGATATCTCTCCTTTTGGGGGGGAGGCGGGGGGAGAAGTTTGCACTGAACCTGTCAGCCAGTATGTTGGCAATGTCTGTAGGATCAGTAATCTTCACATCATTTTGAACTAGTTCTGAGCATATCTGGGAGTTTCCTCCCAGGTTTCTAACATAGCTAAAGAAGGCCTTATGATTGTCTTTTGAGTCTTTAGCTATTTTTCTCTCAAAATTTGCTTTGGATGATTTTATAAGAGCTCTTAGTTTTTCACTTATAGTGATCAAGGGTGTCTTACCTTTTAAGGATTTTGCTCTATCTTGTAGTAGCTTCCTCCTTTTGTTGTAGAGTTTGTTTATGGCTGGGGTCCACCAGACTGGACGCTTGCCTTTGGTACAAAGAGTCTTTGTTTTGCTTGGGATTGCCTTATCCATGCAGTCCTGCAGGTGCTGGTAGAAGGCATTTGTAAGTGATTCAGCGGCTTGAATACTGTTTTCCGCTCGGGGCCTTAAAGGAGACCACACTAGTCTTTAGAAGTGTGAAGTCGGCTTTCGAGAAGTTCTTTACTGTGGTCTTTTTTATTTCAGGTGGGGGTGGGATGAGGACCTCCAGCGAGATAAGTTTATGATCTGATCTCACCAGTGAGGGGTATACTTCCGGTGTTGAACATTGTGCTCTCATGTTCGTGATGATGAGATCAAGTATGTTTTCTCCTCTTGTGGGGATGGTGACTAATTGTTCCATGGCATTTGAGTTTATGAATTCCAGGAACTTTTGGGCTAGGGTGTTTGGGCTTGAGTAGTGTTCCCAGTCTATATTAGGGTAATTGAAGTCACCTAGTATGATGGTGTTTGGTGATACATTTATCCCCTCTAGTGTTTTCAGGAAGGCCATGTGAGGTTCCTGAGTTTGTGAGGGTGGCCTGTAACATGCTACAATTTGCAGAGCAGTCTTGCCTATGGTTAATTGCACCTGGATGGTCTCCGATGCATCGTGCGTTGCCACCAGTCTTGAGGTGTGGGTGTCCTTGATGAATATGGACACCCCCCCCTCCTTTCTTGGTATTGTCCGGATTTTGGGGCCGGAACGCATGATAAGAGGTAAAACCTGATAGTGCTGGGGTGCTCTCACGAGCCTTGATCCAGGTTTCTGTCACTGCACAGACATCGATGTTCTCCATACTGAGAAGGGCCTCGAGTGCGTGCATTTTGAGATTTAGACTTCTGGCATTGAGCAGCATTACCCTTAGTTTTTTTCCTTTTTTGTGTTCTAGGGTGGTAGGTTTAGAATTTGAGCCTTGCCTAAAAAAGGCACTATGGGGGTGGCAAGAGCCTTTGCCAATATCCGGAATCCCAGGGGTGACAGGTGCAAGCCATCCCTTGCGAAGCAGCGTGGCTTGTCCAGCATGTCATCCCAGGCAGACAGACATTGGATCCCCTTTGAATGACACCAGAGTTTAAGCCAATTGTTAAAGCTGATCATCTTATCTCTGTATTGTGGCATCATTCTTGGTGAAGGTAGGATACTGCTCAAAGTCAGGGTCATACCTGCCTGGGCTACATAATCAGAGAGCTCCTCAATGTCTCTTTTCATGTAGTCCAAGGAGGTACGTCTCAGGTCGTTTACACCAGCGTGGACAATGACTGAGTCGTATTTGTACCTGCTGTTGAGAGACCTGAGTGCTTGCGTTATGTGGCGGATTCTAGCGCCCGACAGGCAGCTTACTGTGACCTTCTCCTTACTCAGTCTGGTGAGCGGGACGTCAGGGTGTCTGACTATGGAGTCACCAATGACGAGTGTGTCTGGCATTGTGTTTGGCCTTAAGGGCTGTGACTGTTTGACACTCTGACTGTGAGGTCTATGTGTTGCAGGTGTTGTGTTCTGATGTGGTGGTTGTTTGGGTGTCTGCTTTGGTGGCCTCTGCTGTTTTGGTAGATTTTTGATCAGAGCCTTGAGTATGTCTTTGTGTGTTTATGTGTATGATTTGAGGTTGTGATGGTACTATGTGAGACTGGGTCTATAGTGTGTGTGGTAACCTTCTCCTCCTGACTGGTCTTGCCAGTCCTATGTTGAGAGAGCTCAGCCTCCAGTTTGGCCGTATAGTTGCATCTCTCGCATGTATTTGTGTTTTGTGGGAGGAGGAGAGGGTTGTCTGTGTACATGAGGCAATTGTAACATTGCCTCAATATTCCCAGGTTCACCAGCTGAGCAGGAGAGGACACTAGCAACTGATCCTCGACATGCTAGAAGGACTAGACAAAAACTTTAAAAGAGATTCGGGGACGTGGGTGACCGAGAAATGGGGTTTGCCTTTTTGGGGTGCTATCTATAAGAGTGCCGTATCAAGGTAATAAGTACTGTAGGAGCAAGTGCTAGGTTTAACAGATAGAGAAAAGTCTACTTGGAGTCAAGTAGAGATGATCTTTTAGGTATTAGAGAAAGTGCTAGTAACAGGGATGCTTAAAGGTAAGATTGAAAAGAATGCACTCTGCAGTGTGCACTAGAGAAGTTAGATATGAAAGTAGGTAACTTGAGTTTTACCTGTTTCAAAAGTTAAGGTTTAGTGGAGAGTTACTATTTTTAAAACAGCAAGATGGACTGAAAGGGGTGGTTACTTTTGTATTTTGGTACTATGAAATACTGTGGGATGGCCAATAAATTTAAATAATTGAAGGGGTGGGATTTCAAAAGTGATGGTTTTGTGATTACTCACATAAGCCATTGAAAGTAGAGAAATGAGATATATGGTCAGATTAACATAAGAGGCGGGCAACTAGAAAGACAGTGGTATTTAACAAGACAACTTAAATGGGTGGGAGGGAGGGAAAAATTCTGCCTGACTCAGAACAGAGAGAGCTGTGGTCTCTTTTGAAGTTTTAATATGCTGTTAAAACAGAATGCAAGCAAAACACAAGGTAAAGAAAACAAACTACAGTATTCAAAATATAGAAAGGCAATACAGAAATACAAAAAATAACAGCAAACTAACCTTTCCTTCACAGCAAAGTGTAGCAGAGTCTGGATGAGCCTTTCTGGTACAGCTCTGAAATGTTTTAGTTTACTCCTTAAATAGGAATTTTAGTTCCTAGCTCCACCCCCTCTGTTAACAAGTGATTAACCTTAAGTGACCTCTTCTGTCTTATGAATGAGTCCTTAATTAATCAGTTCTTATTTCTGCCTGACTCAAAACAGAGAGAGCTGTGGTCTCTTTTGAAGTTTTAATATGCTGTTAAAACAGAATGCAAGCAAAACACAAGGTAAAGAAAACAAACTACAGTATTCAAAATATAGAAAGGCAATACAGAAATACAAAAAATAACAGCAAACTAACCTTTCCTTCACAGCAAAGTGTAGCAGAGTCTGGATGAGCCTTTCTGGTAAAGCTCTGAAATGTTTTAGTTCACTCCTTAAATAGGAATTTTAGTTCCTAGCTCCACCCCCTCTGTTAACAAGTGATTAACCTTAAGTGACCTCTTCTGTCTTATGAATGAGTCCTTAATTAATCAGTTCTTATTTCTGCCTGACTCAGAACAGAGAGCTGTGGTCTCTTTTGAAGTTTTAATATGCTGTTAAAACAGAATGCAAGCAAAACACAAGGTAAAGAAAACAAACTACAGTATTCAAAATATAGAAAGGCAATACAGAAATACAAAAAATAACAGCAAACTAACCTTTCCTTCACAGCAAAGTGTAGCAGAGTCTGGATGAGCCTTTCTGGTAAAGCTCTGAAATGTTTTAGTTTACTCCTTAAATAGGAATTTTAGTTCCTAGCTCCACCCCCTCTGTTAACAAGTGATTAACCTTAAGTGACCTCTTCTGTCTTATGAATGAGTCCTTAATTAATCAGTTCTTATTTCTGCCTGACTCAGAACAGAGAGAGCTGTGGTCTCTTTTGAAGTTTTAATATGCTGTTAAAACAGAATGCAAGCAAAACACAAGGTAAAGAAAACAAACTACAGTATTCAAAATATAGAAAGGCAATACAGAAATACAAAAATAACAGCAAACTAACCTTTCCTTCACAGCAAAGTGTAGCAGAGTCTGGATGAGCCTTTCTGGTAAAGCTCTGAAATGTTTTAGTTTACTCCTTAAATAGGAATTTTAGTTCCTAGCTCCACCCCCTCTGTTAACAAGTGATTAACCTTAAGTGACCTCTTCTGTCTTATGAATGAGTCCTTAATTAATCAGTTCTTATTTCTGCCTGACTCAGAACAGAGAGAGCTGTGGTCTCTTTGAAGTTTTAATATGCTGTTAAAACAGAATGCAAGCAAAACACAAGGTAAAGAAAACAAACTACAGTATTCAAAATATAGAAAGGCAATACAGAAATACAAAAATAACAGCAAACTAACCTTTCCTTCACAGCAAAGTGTAGCAGAGTCTGGATGAGCCTTTCTGGTAAAGCTCTGAAATGTTTTAGTTTACTCCTTAAATAGGAATTTTAGTTCCTAGCTCCACCCCCTCTGTTAACAAGTGATTAACCTTAAGTGACCTCTTCTGTCTTATGAATGAGTCCTTAATTAATCAGTTCTTATTTCTGCCTGACTCAGAACAGAGAGAGCTGTGGTCTCTTTTGAAGTTTTAATATGCTGTTAAAACAGAATGCAAGCAAAACACAAGGTAAAGAAAACAAACTACAGTATTCAAAATATAGAAAGGCAATACAGAAATAGAAAAATAACAGCAAACTAACCTTTCCTTCACAGCAAAGTGTAGCAGAGTCTGGATGAGCCTTTCTGGTAAAGCTCTGAAATGTTTTAGTTCACTCCTTAAATAGAAATTTTAGTTCCTAGCTCCACCCAACCCCCCCTGTTAACAAGTGATTAACCTTAAGTGACCTCTTCTGTCTTATGAATGAGTCCTTAATTAATCAGTTCTTATTTCTGCCTGACTCAGAACAGAGAGAGCTGTGGTCTCTTTTGAAGTTTTAATATGCTGTTAAAACAGAATGCAAGCAAAACACAAGGTAAAGAAAACAAACTACAGTATTCAAAATATAGAAAGGCAATACAGAAATACAAAAAATAACAGCAAACTAACCTTTCCTTCACAGCAAAGTGTAGCAGAGTCTGGATGAGCCTTTCTGGTAAAGCTCTGAAATGTTTTAGTTTACTCCTTAAATAGGAATTTTAGTTCCTAGCTCCACCCCCTCTGTTAACAAGTGATTAACCTTAAGTGACCTCTTCTGTCTTATGAATGAGTCCTTAATTAATCAGTTCTTATTTCTGCCTGACTCAGAACAGAGAGAGCTGTGGTCTCTTTTGAAGTTTTAATATGCTGTTAAAACAGAATGCAAGCAAAACACAAGGTAAAGAAAACAAACTACAGTATTCAAAATATAGAAAGGCAATACAGAAATACAAAAAACAACAGCAAACTAACCTTTCCTTCACAGCAAAGTGTAGCAGAGTCTGGATGAGCCTTTCTGGTAAAGCTCTGAAATGTTTTAGTTTACTCCTTAAATAGGAATTTTAGTTCCTAGCTCCAGCCCCTCTGTTAACAAGTGATTAACCTTAAGTGACCTCTTCTGTCTTATGAATGAGTCCTTCATTAATCAGTTCTTATTTCTGCCTGACTCAGAACAGAGAGCTGTGGTCTCTTTTGAAGTTTTAATATGCTGTTAAAACAGAATGCAAGCAAAACACAAGGTAAAGAAAACAAACTACAGTATTCAAAATATAGAAAGGCAATACAGAAATACAAAAATAACAGCAAACTAACCTTTCCTTCACAGCAAAGTGTAGCAGAGTCTGGATGAGCCTTTCTGGTAAAGCTCTGAAATGTTTTAGTTTACTCCTTAAATAGGAATTTTAGTTCCTAGCTCCACCCCTCTGTTAACAAGTGATTAACCTTAAGTGACCTCTTCTGTCTTATGAATGAGTCCTTAATTAATCAGTTCTTATTTCTGCCTGACTCAGAACAGAGAGAGCTGTGGTCTCTTTTGAAGTTTTAATATGCTGTTAAAACAGAATGCAAGCAAAACACAAGGTAAAGAAAACAAACTACAGTATTCAAAATATAGAAAGGCAATACAGAAATACAAAAAATAACAGCAAACTAACCTTTCCTTCACAGCAAAGTGTAGCAGAGTCTGGATGAGCCTTTCTGGTAAAGCCTATGTACAGTACGTTCACTTGCACAAAGAGGTTGAGAGTTATGGTGCTGAAGTATGACTCCACTACATGTAACGGGCATGTTATACACACACACATAGATATATATATATATATATATATATATATATATATATATATAGGGTCTATATTAGAACACCGAACTTTCAGAATTTCGAGTGTTCTAATATCGAACCCTATGAATCAAAAATTTAAAACATCGAACATACAGAACAGCAAATTTTTTCCTAGGGAAAAAATTTGCTGTTCCATAACACATATATACAGCTCAAGCACACCAAAAAAACAGCAATCTACACACATGCACCTAAACTCTTACACCTAACCCTACACTAAACTATACATATACCACTAACTATCCACTTACCTTAACCCAAACCCTAACCCTAAGGTCCTTCACTATCACACAGTCACCTCACCCACGCCCTAACCCTACCTCACCTACCCCGTCCTAACCCTCACGTCCACACAATCGCACACTTACCTGACCCACGCCCTAACCCTAACTCACCTAACCCGCCCTAACCTCATGTCCGCACAATTGCACACTTACCTGAACCCTACCCGTAACTTTCCACCACAGCGCTGAAAATACCGAAGCGACAAAAACAGACAACCAAATTCTTTCCCTAGGAAAAATTTTGGTTTTCTGTTTCTTCGATATTTTCAGAATTCACTGAAAACGGGTCAATATTAGAACACTCAAAATTTTGAAATTTCAGTGTTCTAATATAGACCCTATATATATATATATATATATATATATATATATATATATATATATATATGTATATATATATATATATATATATATGTATATATATAGATATATATATATATATATCCGAGGGTGGCCTAATGGTTAAGGTGTTTGCTTTACAAACACAAGGTACAGGGTTTGAGCCTCACAAGGTATAATTGGCTAGGCTTAAAATGGCTCACAAGGGCAGTCAGCCTAGTACTAACCTATGAACCTATATGTAGAACATGAGTATTGTATATTCCTCCTCAACTGTATCTCACCCCATTTATCTATGTGTATATTTAGATATGAACATGACGGATACCACACTATTACCACTAACAAGTAGTGAACAATTGTAATAGTCAAAGCACTTGTTCACTACTATTCAGTACGTGTACTGAATGATATATTTGAAAAACAACAGACATTCTTACAGCTCTGATGGCTTAGGAGTTAAGTGCTGTGACTACACTGAACAGGGTCCTGAGTTGACTTGCATGGGCCATTTATTTTGTTGCTGTGCAGAACAAGGGCTGATGGAGACAGGGTGATTAAGGTGCATTAAAGCGGGTTTGCTCAGGTTTGTGCAAAGCTAAGCTGTGTTAATGTACAGTTAAATGAATAGGCACTTACAACATGTAGGCTTTGCTTGCAAGTGCGCAACTCTGCTTAGCATTTACATTTAAGCAATGCCTATACCTGCTAAGTATAGCTCAGCCCTAGTAACCAGTGATTACATTCCAATCTGATTAACAGGGTAATGACATCCTTAATTCCATGCACATAACATGCTTCCATGTGCTGTCATTACAGTAGCAAGAGGTCTGAGTATTATGTATGGGACACCTGAGTATACATGGGTAGTACCACAATCTTTTGTCTTTGTATGTGTTACATACTTGGGTAGTATCCCAGGTCATATGCAGTCACACGTGCATGTATTGTATCATTACTTGACTACTTTTTGCAGTGCCTGTTCAAGTAAGAGCTGTTACACTCCTGCATGCAAAGCTGGGCTCTGAGTACTGACTATTGTGTTCTTGGTGTTTGAGCTATATGTTTTTATGTATCTCCTATTGAATAATGATCTGATATGTTGATATTAACTTTAGGCTACTATGTTTTTAGGACATGTCATTGAGGACTGCTGTCATGTAGTAATGGCATACCTATCTATTTCAGACATCTTTCACAACATTGATCCTAATGCATAACCTGTTGGCTATCTACTTTCTGTCTGTCTTCTGCTATCAGGTATTCATCATGGCTGCTTACAGGAAATCTCTGATTGACTGATACTGACATGTCTGCCCAGCTGTGTTATGAATGCCACAGCTAGGAATTCTCACTCTGTACGCACCGCATGCCATGGATACCTCAACCAGACTACCACAGTCAACAGAACATGTCTGGGTACAGGTCCCTAATTCAAACACTGGCCATTTTATGCAATATATATTGTATACATGTCAATTGAAGTACCTCACTGGCCCTCTTCAAGAGAAAGCCAGATGAGTGGATTTTGAATGCAACTGTCACCGTGGGGATCACTCAAGTGGCATTACTTGATAGATGTCCTGCTGGAAAATGTCAGATGGCATGATACCGGTGTGCTCACATGCCCTACTCTTCTCAACTCTCCATGAATATTAGCCTGGTACACACCTAGGAATGCCTGCACTTATGGTCCTCAGTACTGACAAATGTGTCTGTGTGCATTACTGAGTATAACAGTTTTTGTGTGTTTGTAAACTTGTAGTTGAAAATACTCTGATAGCCTTCTCACTCACTACACCCCCCATCGCTATACTTAGAGAGGGCTGCTAATGTAATTCACATTGAATGTACCTTGTGACACTCTTCACCCTATGGGCTACCTGGAGCTTGCAGTACGAGCATAACACTGTTCTACAAATGGGTAGATAGGCGTGGGTTACCCTCTGAGTCCTGGCAAATGTGAGTATGTGTGTGTGTGTGTGTGTGTGTGTGTGTGTGTGTGTGTGTGTGTGTGTGTGTGTGTGTGTGTGTGTGTGTGTATGTATGTGTGTGCAATTATGCATGTGTGTGCATATCAATAGGAGACAGCATTCTGAGGCCACATTTTCCGAATACACTAAACCTTACCATATATTATAAAGGATGGTGATGTTGCTGACATTAGGACAGCCATGACAAAACCCTCACCCTACTATCCCTGTGGTGTGCACAATAAATGCATATCCCTGTAGCAGCAATAATTAGATAGACAAGGGTTTGTATTGCAGTCCTGGTAAATGTATGGTTGTGGGTATGTTGGAGCATTATCATGTGTTTCAGTGGGTACAATATGCAATGTGGGGTGGGGGGTTGCTGGGTCAACTGCCTTTATACCATGGTACACCCAGTGCATGTCCCAAGGTCCACTGTATGAGGACCGCTCTCACCATCAACCATACAGGTAACTGATGACACACTTCAGCCTAATTGATGCATGTGCGGTGTGCAAAACTGTGTAACAGTATGAACTCACTGGCAAGGCAGTCAGCACTGCTAAACCCAGGTCTGCCAAATGTGTCTATGACATTTTGTGTTTGTCAATGTGTATATGACAGTATATTATATTATGTATTGTCCATTAACACCCAGTACATCCCCGATTACCAGACTGTACAAGGCCTGGTGCTGTTGTTCACTTTAAAGGAAGCTCGGGACACACTTCACCCTACAAGCTCTGTGGTGTGTGCAATTAAGGCCAAACATGTTAGTAGCAAGACATACTAGGCAGATGTTCCAATCTCAGTGTTGCCAAGTAAGTGGGTGTATGTGAAGGGATCTACTTCAGTTTGCAGAAAATACATTTCCCAGGAGATCATTTGTCCAAGAACTAACTGGCAAAATATAGCATTTCAAAGCAATCATCTTGTGGAAATGCATTCCATCAAAACTAGTAGTGGATGTGTAAATGCCCTCTTTCACCCTGGACAGCTGTATGTCAATACTGGAGTTGGTATATATAGTTGGGTGTGGTTGCTGTGGGCACAGTCCCCTACATTGGGGTTATTGTGTGTATTCTTCCACTTACTGTGCTGTTATACTGTACAGTTTTCATGTGAAGAGATGAAGTAGTTGTTAATCACACTATGTGCTGTTCTATGCCACCCCATACTCTCCGAAGTAGGGGGCTGTGCCCACCACACCAGCACACTTATGTATACCACCTCCAGGATTGCACTACATTGGGAAAAATGAAATATGCCCTGCCAGTACCATTTTCACTGACATTAAATCTTGTGGACTGATTATTTACTGATATGATGTTTTGGCAATTTCTTCTTGGTGGACTTACATAGGCCAAAATGAGTTCTCTGCAAAATGAAGTACATCCATGTGAACAGTATTCTGTGTGTGTTATTAATAAACATGTGGTGTTTGCCTACCAGTACACTTACCATTGTCCACTGTAGAAGATCTGCTTACATCTGACACTATGCACTCACCTGTATACACCCCTCAGACCTATCAGCCATGTGGCACATGCAGTAACTATTATACAGACCTGTTACTTGTGTTCAGCTGTACCCGGGATATGAAACAGTCAATGTGTTGCCAAAGTGCTACACCCCTTATATGTAAGGACAGCAGACCAACATCCTCCTGACACACACAGACACCTAGAACACAAACAGAATACATTATGGAGACCACAAGCAGTCAGTGTTAATAACAGCTATAATGCATTGTGGCTAGACAGGTACACACCCTGACTTGTAAGTATTAAACATTCCAGCTAGCAACATGTTAAACAACAGTACATTGCTAAACTTTATACATTCACCATGTGCATCAGAACCATGTTAGCATGTCCCTGCATCGATGGTATGAATGACAGGGATGTGACACAGGTATCATCACATGCATAGGGTGTGGTGTGGGTTTGACAGGGGCGTAGGCTGAGCCGTTTGTTTGACATCATGTGTGTGGGTCAGGGGGTGCTTTATTAAATGGCTTATGCAGATGTGAAGAGTGTGTGTAGGTATGGAGGTGCCCTAGCTGTGTTGGTGATGTGTGTGTGTATGTATGCACACAATTCTGCCATGTGGCTGCCCTATACAGGGGTACTTTGGACAGCTGTGGACCATACATGGCAGGGTGTACAGTTCACAGTGTCCGGCCACAGACACGGGAACAGCACTTGCCTGGGGTTGCACGGACACCACCAGGCAGAGGTAAAGCTATGGTACTCTCCACCAAGGATGACAATTGTCAGCTGGATCTGCATTACTGTTGGGACTGGCCAGGACCACGTGCACATGGCCTGCTGCATTGTGGTGTGGACAGCACCCCCCTGCAGTGCTGGTGCTGGTACTGCCACTACGGAAGCGGCATTGAGATGCTGCACATCCACGTAGACCCCCACCTGTTGGTGTTGCTTACCTAAGTCCACGTGGCCGATGTCCTAATCCCACCACATGCTCTACCACAGACACCGCATGATCGAGGATTCCCAACTTCTCACCCAACCGTCAACCCATGACTTCTGCAAAATAACAGTGGGCATCTGCATGATCACGGAGATAGTCACATACAGCAGGAAGAGTAGCCCTCTGCAGCCTCAGACTGTCTCTGGTGTAACATTCCATACATGCCTGTGCCTCCATGATGGCCCGAAACATGGGTCTGGTGACACCTGCTGTGGCACTTCTGCCAGGGGCATGATGGCCAGCAACCCTCCTATGAGCACCCCTGCACATCTGCCTGTGTGGGACCTTGCCAGTCATCTGGCTATGGCTACTGTATACAGATACACTTGCCATAGTCATCACACATTCCTGTCCCATGCAACCACCCGTCAACTGTCCCTCATCTCTGGCCACTGATGATGGGGTATGTGTGGGCATTGTGACTGTGTGTGGAGATGGGGTGGATAAAAGTGGGATGCCAACCAAGAGCACAGATTCAGCCCCTGACAACCCTGCCTGTGCCTCACTATGCCTATCATCATTGTCCGAGTCTGTATGGACACTAACATCAGTTTGCCTGCAGGAGAGACCCTGACCCACCTTGGCACATGTGAGGGGCAGGCAAGAAATGTAAATTACGACCTGCACATTATGGTTTACTTCTACACAGAGACACACACACACACACACACACACACACACACACACACACACACACACACTTACATGTGAGGTGCCCCAAAGATATTACACAGACATCACATTACCCAAAAGTCGACATGCATGACATATGGCACTCAACAGCATGCACTGCAGCCATTCATAATCCTTGTTACCAATATTATACATCTCTGTGATGCATGAGTTGTGTTAGTAGGTGATGCCACTTCCCATGGAATACACTGCAACCATGTACACATTATTGCTGTGCACCTATACAGCACACTGGAATGTACTGTGCATCATAACTCACATGTGTACAGACGATTGCTGAATGTGTAGATGTTTGGTAGATATGTGCGCTCTGTCACTCACAGCCCTTATGTGTTTGTCTGACACATAACTGGGATGATATGAGGACTGATGTCAATAGTTTATGCCTGACCTTTGATTTGCAGATCTCATCATCAGCAGTGCATGTATGTGCAATAATATCCAGTTACACTGACAAGCTTCAAAGCTCAATGTGGCTATAAGGAATGTACACACCCTTGTTGACATGCCAGCCTCTTCTATAATATGCAATAGACCCACAATACTGCATTTGTTAACATTACACACACCTGATATGTGACACATGACCTGTGCAATCCAATGCATAATCAAATAAATGAGTTAGGTGTGGAGATGCTGAATGAGATGCATACAATATATGGTTGCATAAGTGTGCACACCCTTACCACAATGGTATGTTGAAGTACATGTTAAGTGAACTACAGCAGTCACGATTCCTGAAGAAGTTCTGGGCAATGGTCCACATCAATAGGTGACAACAGGGAAATCAATATTGATAACATAATAATATAGCTGACATAGCACGAGTATATGTGTATGTGACTACAGATATCAGTCACAACTGTGAATATTGTCCAGCAGAACACTGTAAAGTTGAATGTTATTAATTCAATATATCACATGCAGTTTAACACACACATATCTGCAACAGTATTTTACTATGCACGTGCCTTATATATGTATCTCAGATTTACAATACAAACATGTATAATACTCATATTCACAGGTAACATATGGATATGGGCAACATCCCATTAACAGGCCTAGCAGTGGCACAATCATGACTCTTTGACAGACACTATAGTGGTTACCATATGTGAGCTGTCCTTTATCAGGGTGAGTCAGGCTCCTCAGCTGTGACCCGACCTATCCACCTCCTGCAGCATCACATGTGGACAAAGCCAAACATTACGGGGGGATATATAGGGATATATCTTAAATATGCCTATTACAAACCTATGAAGTTTGTAGCATAATGCATTTTGCATTACCATGACTGTTCTGATGGTGGTGGGGTTTGGATTTCAAGTGTTTGTCATTACTTAATGACTTCCATCTCCAGCTATTTGCCAGACTAATATAGATGTTAGGAGGAACAGACCAAACACTATGATGGGTAAATCTTGACATTCTGTGGAGATCTGCACAGTTGACAGGTATGGCCCACTGCAAATAGAGCATGAGGCTATGTCTATAGCAGTTGTTCAGCAATACATCATTACAGCAAGTCTTAATGGCACATATAAATCTTTCAAATTGATCTCTCCCATTACTGCAGACTGAGTATGACATTCAATTACATGCTTATGTTTCACATACCTGTTGTATTATTATGCTCTCTTCTGTGTGATGTTGATGTGTTCATTTTTTGTTTGTTTTTTTTCTTTTTTTAGTATTATGTTTCTTTCTTCTTTTTTCCTCTCTCTCTCTCTCTCTCTCTCTCTTTTTCTCTCTCCACTACAGGGATCAAGCTGGTTTGAATAGGTTGCAGCATGGCTTGTGTAGGTGATGCTCCTGATCAAGTGATAGCCTCTGCACCAATTGGTATCCCCCACTTACTAATTGCATGCAGGCAGCTGTGTAGTTCTTCCAATAGCCAATGCCATAGCAACCCAGTACTATAAATGGCTACATCATGTGGGTGTTGACCCTTTACCTTGCCTCTATGGAAGACATTCTTCATGTGTGGGGGTAGCAGTGTTACAGACAGCAGATATGAATACCTCTTACAAGATGACTTGTAAACACAGGTCAACTACATGTTTGCATAAGGTTCCAGACCTAGGGACAGAGTTTGAGTATAGCTGTTATATGCTTTAAATACTGCTAGTTTTACAGGGTTTGTGTGTACATGCTAGTTTTGCATGGAATGCAGTCTGTCTGCATTGCTCTCAACTGTGGGGATATTCACATGATGGCCAGAGATTTAGCTGTTATGTTTTGTCTATTTCCCACACAGGTGTTGTCCTTGATAAATCAGTGGCATTGTCTATGTTGCTTGCTATAAGTACATGGCAACATCCATTTGTGTTTCTGACATCATATTCCTCAGAAAGGGTATGTTGCAACCAATCCTGTCACATCAGCAACTTTCACAGTTGTATTACAGCAATATTTCAACTGTGGCCCTGTGTTTTGGCCTCTGTCCTTCACTTACATACCACGCTTTGTCCAGATGTCCTGTAGTAAGAGGTCAATAGGTATATGGTGTATCATTATTGAGTTCTGACATTACTGCTATTATTCCAGTGATGGTGTGGACTCCCACACATGTTGCAAGGTAGGGGCCATTTATATGAGAGCTACAGCTGGACAACATGTGCGACCCTGTACAGTCAAGAGGTCAGTGTATAGAGAATGCTGTTATATGCCCTTGTAAGATATTTTATGTGGGAGGGGTATTACATGTAATCAACCTAGGCTGTTAGAACATGTGAGGGATATTACTATTCAGAAACATAAAGATATATGGCTGTACATTTTCATACATTTCACCATGGGGACAGTGGTAGGTTAGAGCTTACTGTTTTCCACACAGGTCTGTTTGTCCATGCGATAGTACAATTTGAGGTTAAAATTTTTATGTAAAGGATCCATTTACATTGTAACACTTGCTACTTTTCCCCCTAGGGGGTTAACTACATAATGTAATTAGAGGCTGTTGAACTAATTCTGTACTTAAGTGTTGATTGATTATTGTCTTCAAGGCATGTGTGCATTTTTACTGTTGTACTACTTGAAGGCTTTGTCCAAGACAGCAGAATATCTTATATTTTTGGATTAGTGTATCATATGTTTACTTTGATAGTTGCATTAATCAGTTATTTTGTATTTCAAACACCTGCATGCTATAAGAAATGTCATACACAACATAAATTGTACACAAATAAACATTTATATTTATGCAAAAGGTGTGGTCCTTTGCATTGAGTGTGGGTATATGGTCTAATGCAATAATTCTCATTTCTAGGAAAGAATCAGAGACTGGCCATTAGAGAAGGTGGCAACTGTAGGAATGATGCCTGTTTGATATCCTGTGCTCTCTCTCTTTCTTATATATATATATATATATATATATATATATATATACTATATATATATATATATATATATATATATATATATATATATATATGTGTGTGTGTGTGTGTGTGTGTGTATTTATATATTTATATACATATATAAATATATATATATATATATATATATGTGTGTGTGTGTGTGTGTGTGTGTGTGTGTGTGTGTGTGTATGTGTGTATATGTATATGTGTATATATATAGATATATAGATATATATATATATATATTATTTATTTATAATAGATATTTTATATATATATATATATATATATTTATAATATATATTTTATATATATATATATATATATATATATATATATATATATATATGTGTGTGTGTGTGTGTATGTGTGTGTGTATATCATTTGAATGTTTAGTGCTTCCACATTGTACATTCCCTATGGTAGACTGACTGTTCTGCATGATATATTGGAGAAATCATTCCAGCCCTTTATAGTTCTAATTACTTAGTGGTAACTTGCTGTGGCTATGGTGTGCAGGGGTCTGGGTTCAAGATGTGCAAGGGCTGATTATTATGTTGCTGGGCAGAACAAGGGCTGTTGGATACAGAGTGATTAAGGCACTTTTAAGCAGTTGTTAGCAGGTTTCCGAGGTGGTAAGCAATGCTAACTTCTGGTTAAATATGCTTAGAGACAGTTAGCCTTTAAAAGTGCTTAATCTGTTTAGGCATCGCTTAGCAACACACAAACAGGCTTAGCCTGCTTATTATTGATTACTCCTGCTTACCACCACACTAATTTCTTAAAAAGAAAAGATAAAAGGAGTGATAGGAAAGTGGTGAAAAAGGGGACACAAACAGGGTAAAACAATATGACAGATAGTTTGGGATGTGCAGGATGGGTGTAGGGAAGGTCCATAGCTCTCCATTTCTTCTTCACCAACAGCTGTACATATATACTAAAATTGGAGGTAAATCTGGACACTCAAACCCATGAGAGAGGGGTGAGGACAACAGTAATGTGTTGTGATGCCAATTAGACCAGATTACATGTGCTTAGTGGACACGTGCAAAATGGACAGCTATGTATGGGGCAAGATTATTTTTCAGGAACTGATTGCCTTTTTTTTAAGGTGAGAGTGGGATGTTGGGGAAGGATATATTTGGGGAGGCAGGTTGGGCAGGAAGACAGACAAGACAGGCAAGACAACATACAGGGGTGGTATATGACACATGTGGGGCTTAACACCTTGGACAGGGAGGGGTGTTTGGAAATCAGAAGCCCATGAGCCTCCAAATGGAAACAGTGGGACTGAGGTCCCCACCCATGGGCAGTCACTACTGCACCTTCACAGCCCTGAAGGTGACTGTGCTGTGGGCTGAGTAGGAGGGGCAGGCTGACCCTCTAATTGTGCCATGTGGTCCTCAAGCTGGCATAACATATCTTCAAACTCCTTTTGGAGGCTCGCTACACAACAATCCCTGGACCTGGCCTCTGGTAATGGTATCCTGTCTGTGCCTGCTCCCTCAGGGGGATGAGCCCCATCTCCTGAGTCAGTTCCACCTGAAGGTGATGCAGGCCCAGGTGACAAGGAGGTCCTGGGGTTGGTCCCAGACATGCTGGGGCCCGTTGCCATGGCCAGTTGGGGTGGGAGATGTGGTTCCGCTAGAACCAGCCTTCCCAAACGTGCTATGGTGGTGCATTTTTAGAACATATGTGGGATAGTAATAGTCAACACAATCCAGGATTAGTTATAACAGCATGCATAGATATTCCCATTAACCCAAAACAACAGATTTTGAACAGTTGCATAGCAAACCGAACGCATGCATATATGGAACCACAGTGACCATTACAATGGCATGCAGGTTGGATTGATATCAACATGCCACCAATGATAGTATTTCAACATGGAACATTAACATAAATACATTTCAATATTTGTTGAACAATAGAACATATGTCCCAACAGTAGGTTTGGTGTAAAACATGCCCATTGATTTGTGTGTTTAGATTATTGTTGCAGATATGGTGGGGGAGGGACAGATGTCAATGAACAACTTGTATATCCTTGCAGTACTCACAACTTTAATGATCATTGCTCTAATCATGATTCTACAGGTATTATTACAATACCCCATGGCCTTGGTTTGGGCAGTGGCATGTTTGTACACAGTGTATACTTCAACTGTCTTATATCTACATTCTGCTTCTCTTACCTAGTAGAACTGTGGGCGGAATGATTGTTAACACTGCCTGACTGTCTCTACACATATTCCCAGATTCCTAGTTAACATTATGCATACAGCTTACTACCACTCCCAGGATTCGAACCATGGCTGTGTCTGCTAAAAATACAACAATTTGCATTTCATCAGAGTGAGCTATTGAGAAACTGCTGCCTTTTGCTTTAGTGTTTTCTCTCTAAGTCTCTCTTGGTTGTACAATCTGACCTTGTAATTACAACATTCTTATACAGACATTGCTATACATATTTTTTTTATGTAGTACAGTGTGAGTAACAGTGGTTGACACAACATTACTAATCAGATATCAGATCTTGGTGAATGCAACATGTCAAGCCATACAATACTAGTGTAAACACAACCAGTCCAGGATTTAGAACTTTATTGCCAGGTAGTTACAGTTTTATTTAAATATGACCTATATGGGACTATTACTGTCATGTTGTCTGGTTTATTCAGTACAAACCATACACATTTTTTATACTGCCAGGTGACATTCTACTCCTTTATATTTATTTAGTATGACTACTACAAGCAGGATTGTTACTCACCAGCCTCGCAATGCAGGCTTTGCAACCTACTGGCATGGACTTCCTGATTCACAGCCCGCCCAGCTGTAGCTGTAATGGAAATACAGAAACATTTAGGCATACCTATCCATCACATACACAGGCTGGACTTTGGTAAACAGTTATTGCTATGAATACTTACACACTGGTGGGACATCAC
The DNA here is from genome assembly GCF_019279795.1 of Protopterus annectens. Taxonomy (NCBI): domain Eukaryota; kingdom Metazoa; phylum Chordata; order Ceratodontiformes; family Protopteridae; genus Protopterus; species Protopterus annectens. The sequence continues at coordinate 147,795,337 of NC_056750.1, forward strand.
CCCTCTGTCTTGCTTCTTGTATCCACTCATCCAAGAGCTCCCTTTTCCTCTGCTTCAAGTCGGCATAGTGGTGCCGGACCTGCTCACCAGTCTGAGGGATACCAGTGGCACTGGTGAGATCACAGATGAGACAGTCACAGTCTTCTGCTTTATATTAGGAGCCCTGGTAATGGTTCTGCAGCAGTCTCACATCATGTTTTTGTACCAGGAGTCCTACCATGACCTTGAACTCCTGTATGCCCCAGTGCTGCGCACAAAAGTGCATGCCCTCTCCAACTCCTGCCATACAGCCTACAGTGGGGAGCTGCAACCAGTTGTGAGCTGTATTCCTGTCTACAGGGTTTAAATATGGCTGAATTCCCACCCTTTGCCATGACTGGATGGTTTTGAATATGCTGAGCTAAGTTAAGCTACGGGCAAACCTGCTTAGCTAAGGCTGGCAGTGCTTAAAAGGGCAGGTGCTGAGCACAGCTTACTGGTGCACACATCTACTTAGCTACAATACTTCCTGCATAGCATTTATGTTTCAGCAATGCTTACAGTGCCTCAGCTTAGCTGAGCATAACGTAGCATTATTTATTATTAATTTTTTGGACTATCATGATGGTGGGTTTCATTCATCATTTAGCATAGCTTATGATATGCATGTTGTCTTTCCATATCATCCACCTATGTGCTTTTCTGACATATTACATTTTGTGTGATTGCATATATGGGACACTTGTGTTTATGTGGGGGTTTCACAACTTCAGCACACTGACACCTGACATCTGGCCTTAATACACTGCTCTGGTTGGCAAATATAAGTTACTTACTACATAAATATACTAAAATATTACATTTGTGGTGATTTCACATACAAAATAAAATTGTCTCCAGTGGGGCAAGAACCCTGACTGACTACATGTGATGCATATGCTCTAGCCACTACATGATTACACTACTGCTTATGGTGGCTGTCTATTGCTATTTTACTTCTTGGGCTGTTTAAGCTGACCTACGCTTAGCTAAGCAATGGGCACACCCATGCAGTTATGCTTAAACTTTCCTGCTGATGTGAAAAAAAAACAATTATGGACACTTTTTAAATATTGCTCTTACAAACTTAGACAGTTGTTAGAATAACAGGGTTTGCATTTGCATGCATTTTCTGAAGGGTATGACATCTAAAACCTATTACCTTCACTGTCACTCTTTAAGCAAAAATTCAAAAGTCACCTAAAATCACACTGGTTATGTCCCTGCACTAACCCTGATTAATCTACTACCTTTCCTATTTTTATCTTCATACTGCCTCTGGATACACAATCATACTCTACATACCCCTCTGTATGCTAAAAACTGGTAATTGTAAAACATATATAACCACAAGTATATATGTTAACTTACAATGAAGTCTAGTGTATCTCTCTTATCAAACGATCACGACTGTTATATGACCTTATACTCGCCTTCTTAGTGTTGTACTTTTTATAACCTTTCTCTTTATTCCAAATACCTATTACTTTATTTGTTATACAATTGTATATTACATTTTGTGCTATGTTAGAGCTTTTCTCCCTGGGCCTCTACTGAAAATGGAAATACATCCAGTTAGACAAGCCCGGTCAACAAATGTAAAATAAAATAAATAAATAAATAAATAAATAAATAAATAAATAAATAATAAATACAACTTAGTTATGTCATTATTTTCTAACTTCATTCTTTAATGATATGCCACTACTTTGGCAGTGGCCACTTATTTATTTCATGGCCATACACTATACGGTAGGAATCTGGACATTCTCTGGAGATCTCTCCTGTTGGGGGTTTACATTCTGTGAAAAGAGTGATCTCACTCTTTTTAAATTGCCGTAAGGCAGTTCTGGTGTGCAGGGGGCATGTATCTTGTGAGAGCACTGCTCTCAAACATGCCCCCTGCACTCATACACATCCCTGTGTACGTATTACAGCATGGCAGCGTGCCTTCATATATATGCATGGCGCGCTGCCGTGTCTCACAGGAATGGTCCCTTTCATGCAGGAATAAGTTATTCCTGCACGGTCGGTTGCTGAATCCTGGTGATTATCTTCATGCTTTAGTTAATTCAATAAAACATTTTCAGAAGATATCTGGACTTAGTTTTAATGATATTAAAACTAAGATTTTACCTATAAATTATAATGTATATAAAACATATAGGACATTTTCTAAATATATTGTAGAAGTTAAAAAAATAAATATTTAGGAATTATTTTAACAGGTAATATTAAAGATATAATAATTATATTGATATTTTAGATAACATAAAACATGCAATTAATAAATGGGATAAGCTCTCTTTTGCAATGGAAGAGAACTGTCTTTAATTAAAATGATTATTCTTCCAAAAATATTATATATAATACAATCTGTCCCCTGGATTCAGCAAGCTCTACATGGAGTGCCTGAATAGTGCAAGAGCTGCTGCATGCAATATGGCCACAGAGCGATCCAGGAATGAGGCCCCTAGACACGCATGAGCATGCCTACACTGTTCCCACATGGACACCACTGCTATATGCTAATTAAATCATTTGCTGGGGAAAACCATGCAAGTGAGGTGAATTAGCGATCCTGGAAGCAGACAGGTGTTTATGCAGGAATAGTGTATCCTGCAGAAATATATTCGGTTACTAACCGAATGCATTTCTGCAAATTACAAAACGGAGGCATGACAGCTTGAAAAAAAGCATGTATTCAATGCAGCAGGCATGCCAGTGGCCAAATATATGGCCACTGGCATGAGAAATAGTTGCAAAATTTAAAAAAACAACTTAATTTTTATTTTTTGGCCGATCTCTGCTGTTAAAGGTAGGGCAGCAGTTTGCAAATGGGATTGGCCCGAAAATTAGAAAACATGGTAGAAATAAGCTTTTAAACCCAAATACACATTTTGCCATAATAGTTAATGTCATGCATAAGACAACGATAGCAGGGAATAGTGGTTGCTACGGAGGAAGGCTGAGTGTGAGTGTGGTAACTATGAATTAGCATTCTGTTTAATGCAAATGAGGGGACTGATACTGAATCACAGATTTCCTCTCAGTGTTAGCTTGCACCCAACCATGTAGGTGCAGCAACACCACTATATAAGTCTAAGAGGTGGATGATCTCATAAGGGGATGTGTCATGCATGCTGTAAGCTTATTGGAACTTTGTGGCCCATGTTTGCTCTTAACTAAGCACAGCTAAGGAAGGGGGTGTGTCTGAGGCTGCCTAGAAGTGTTTACATTGTCTGAACGGGTGTGCGCACCATGCACCAAGTTTAAAAAAAAAAGGGCAATAGCAGCTCTGTTCACATCTGAGCACTGGGTATGAGCGGCACACCTTGGGGCTTAAATGGGAAGGCAATGGGAAGAGAAAACAGCAGTAGGTAGGCAATCAAGGAGAACTATCATAGCTGGCATGTGAAATGTATCAGAATTAGCCAATTACACATGGAACAACTTAGCAGTACACTACTATAAAGTATGCAAACACCTTCCAGTCTGTTTTTTCTCACAAACTCTACACCACCGGTGTACACAGATGGGGAAATTTTACCTGACAAAACTAACAAAATGTTAGGGGCTGCTGTCACTCTCATACATCAATATGTGCAAGAGGCTAAGGGCAGTAGAAAGTGAATGCTGACGACCAACCCACAGTGAGGAGAAGGAGAAGAGTGTACAGACCGAGGGTAACCTAACAGGGGCTACATGAGCTGGACATAGTGAAGTGCTATAGGGTGGACAGGGACATTCTACAGCAAATTGTTGAGTTGTGCCGGACACGCCTTACACCCAGAACCAACAGAGAGGAACCCATCCCAGTGGATACCAAGGTATGTGTAGGCTTAAGAATACTAGCCACGGGTACCTTCCAGAGGGCAACTGGGGATATCATGGGGATTTCACAGGCATCAGCACCCAGGATAGTCCACCAGTTCCTGGATGCCATGTCAGCACATGCCGGTGAGCACATATATTTCCTCAACACCCATGAGGCATTGACCAGCAATATGCATCTCTTCCATCAAATAGAAGAATACCCTGATGTAGTGGGTGCTATAGACTGCATGCATATACACATAAAAGCACCACCCATAGAGTGGGGTATGGTCTACATAAACCGCAAGGACTTCCCCTCCATCAATGGCCAGGTCGTATATGATGCCCATGGCATTATATTGAATGTGTGTGCTGACAGCCCTGGAAGCTATCACAACTCCCACATCTGGCATATGACACAGCTGTACCAGTCATTTGCCAGTGGGGACATCCCATATGGCCACCTAGTGGGGGATGCTGTCTATGCACTGGAGCCGTCTGATGACACCCCTCAGAAATGCACACATACCTGAACAAGAATTCCATAATGAGGCACATGCACAAACCAGAATCATAATAGAGTGTGTGTTTGGGATGCTCAAGTCACGGTTCCGCTGCCTGGACATATCCGGTGGAACCTTGCAGTACTCTCCAGCTACATGTACACAAATGTTCATAGTATGTGCCATGCTACACAATATGATCCTGCTGAAACAGCTGCAGCAGGAACAGCATGGAGCAAGGTCACACAGCCCCCCACCATTACCAAGGCCATCACAGGAACAGAGGGATTCAGAGGAGGAACTACCTGACCCTGCCCATGTAAGCAGAAGGAGGTGTGCCCAGTATGCCCAGACCTTGACAAAGAGGCAATGCATAGCACATACACTGACATGGTAGGGACCCAGGGAATGACACCTTTCTCTGACTTGCACATACAGTAAAAGGGATGCCAAACATGACAATACCTGTGCTTTACCATATATAGGGAGTGTACCATGTGCATCCAACATAGTCAGCCCTCCAGCACTGTCCTCAATACTGGCACAGCCACAAGGTAAGTCATTCTTCCTATCAATTGCTGAGTGGAGTAGTATGCTCTGATAATTGTATCTATGGTATGGACATGAGCATGCAAGGGAATCAGGTGGCTGAATCGTATGGCAGCAGATAGTGGACATCTATATGGGCAGAATGAAATCCATAACAAATACTGGTGTCACCATAATAGGCAGAAATAGACAAGGTGACAAATCCCACTGCAGTACATGTGGTGGCCCAAATGTGTGTCCATATGACATACATATGCATATCAGTGATGCTCACATACCCACCACCAGCCTCAGCCAGCAGGACAGGTGTAGATGACCATAATGAAAAGGCTGGGCTTAGGCTTACAATTGATGGTAGTGGTGAACAGTCCCCCTCCAGACCTACACAGGCAGACTACAACAGGTCTGGCAGCTGTATGTTAGCTCTGAAGGGTAAGAAGTCTGAAACTGAAATGTGGGTAGCTAAAACCTAAGATCTGCACACTACTGATATGCCTCCCAGTCTGCATGATAAGTCAGAATACAAAATGAAATGGGAGCCAACAGAGTGCCTGAAATACTAGTACAGTCATAGCAAATGTTTAAAGTCATCAGGTGTGCCACCCCACAATCCTATGTAGAAATGCAGTAACAAGTAAAGTGTGAGGAGTAATAACAGAGGAGCACAGATTACTCGAGCTGGCCCAATCTACAGGATAGATTGTTGCATGTGTACAATATGCATGGGTCCATGTGTTAGGTTGTTGTGTGGTAAATATTGTCTGGAAGTGGTCAGCATGTAGGCATGGGGGGTTGTGTCTTGGTGGCCTACGGGCAGTACTGTGGATGACAGGGCCATGTTCTAACAACTGCAGTGCCAGCCACAAGGCTTCTCAGCAATACCCATGTCAGCAGTCATCCATACTCACTGTCCAGATGTCAATATCTGTTACCGTCTGAAAGACGGACATGCCATGAATGTGGGCCTGTACATACACACAGTACACAGGTGGAAGTACCCTAGACAGAGTATGATGTAATGAGAGACTGCCTGTGTCCCCACACAAGGCAGCATAAGGGGAATGACTCATGTATATCTGTGAGTCAGCTGCAAGTAGCTTCCATATCACACATGCTGTCAGTTCACATCACCATCAGCCACAGGTTTATCACAGGTCATATTCTTGCTGTTGGGAATGAGTACAGTATGACCCCACTTCTGTAAAGGAATACCCACAGAATGCAGCATGCTGAAGAGGTGTCCCATGTAGGTGTGTCCATAGCTGTAAGCAGCACCCTGCCTGCATCCAGACCAATGAATTAATATGGACAGGAACTACTGCCATTAACACCTCGCACACTTACCTGGTCACCCCAGGGAAAACCACTGGCTCACAGCCTGGGAATGTAGGAGTGCAGAATGCACTGGCCTGCTACAGATGGCCTGCATCACTACCAAATGGCCTACAGACCTCTGTCAAAGGCCTGTGCCTCACCTGTAGTGCCAATTTATGGTATCTCATGGAGTCCCAACTAACAACCTAACATAGTCAACAGAACTCAAATGCAAGTCAATGTTGACAAATCTCAGTAGCATGCTCCTCATGTCCTACTGCATGAACTGTGGACCAGCCCCTAAATACCTCTGGGATGAAGGGCCAACTATAGGGATACTTCTCAGATATCGCTCGCATAATGTTAGGAAGAGGATAGAATAACAGAGTGGGGGGTGTAGAAGCATGCACATCATGAAGTGTGTGAAGTCTGAAACTCTAATGTGTGCCCATACTACCGCTGCCTGCAAACCCAATAATGGGTGGTTACAAACCTGCTCACAAACCACAATGTGAAGGGGCACTGACCATATATATATATGAGCCCTACCTCTGGGTAACCTGAGTGAATCTATGCAGCTGAGAGGTATGGCCACAGCAGGATATGGCCATTCTCTTAAGTCAATATATGTACAAGAAGGGGATCCTCAGCCACCATAGTGCCAAAGTGCTGGACCATTTACACAGACCCATCAGAAAGTGTCTGCAGCCATCCTTCCAGAATGGCATGAGTATGCAAGAATGTGTAGGCTGCAGACCACAATACTGGACACAGCTTCATTCATCTTGTATTTCCAAGGAAAAAACTGTGAGCAAATAATTATATTTGTCAGTAGTAGATGACATAATACATCACAGTGTAAAACAGTACGTATGTCTGAATATCTCTGCTAACACCATGTAACACAAGCAGCACAATCAGCAATAACTACAGTATCCCACTATCTGTTGCCCACTGTGAGTCCATATTGTCAACCTATCTACAGATATCCTACAGAAACAGGTTGCTAGCTGAAGGTGTAGAACAACAAACCCTGGACTGGAGTACAACCCTACCTGGAATAGATTCACACATTCAATACAAAAGGTCATACTAGGCATGCTCATACACTTAGAGAAATGAAGCCCATGTCTGACAACACAGTGGACTATACATATTTGTCATTCACAGATGTCTGTGCACACACATCAAATTGTACACCATTCATGCTTTGCACACACATTGGATATGAATGCTCACACATATCTAAGGCCAACACACTATAATATGTCAAACATACACACACACAGATGTGGGGAAGAGAGAGACAGACAGTGACAGAGAGAATTCCATTATGAGGTCTGTACCACCCACCACACATCCAATTGGCTGATATCACATGATGTGCTGATGTCAATCACTGTAGACATTCCTTTTGGTAGCCCTCAGCCCTATAGTGTCTGTGGTGCTTGTGATAACTGTGTAAAAGATAGTACAAATCAGTATTCATCTAGCATTTGTATACCCAGTGCTGTCAAGTGTGAAGTTGTGTGTGTGTGTGTGTGTGTGTGTGTGTGTGTGTGTGTGTGTGTGTGTGTGTGTGTGTGTGTGTGTGTGTGTGTGTGTGTGTGTGTGTGTGTGTGTGGGTGTGTGTTTCCAGAGGAATGATTTATGGCCCATTCACACACTCTGCATTTCCTATTGCCCATGTTAGCACTCCTGATGTCACTCATCTTGAAATAACCCTCTGCCAAAGTTTCTGCCCTATAAGCTATGTGGTGCTTGCAATACATGTGTAATATTGTAGTGTTGAAAGCTAGTTAGGTAGGAGTTCTAATCCCACACATGGCAACTATGAAACTCTTTGTGTGTGTGTGTGTGTGTGTGTGTGTGTGTGTGTGTGTGTGTGTGTGTGTGTGTGTGTGGGTGGGTGTGTGTTTCCAGAGGAATGATTTATGGCCCATTCACACACTCTGCATTTCCTATTGCCCATGTTAGCACTCCTGATGTCACTCATCTTGAAATAACCCTCTGCCAAAGTTTCTGCCCTATAAGCTATGTGGTGCTTGCAATACATGTGTAATATTGTAGTGTTGAAAGCTAGTTAGGTAGGAGTTCTAATCCCACACATGGCAACTATGAAACTCTTTGTGTGTGTGTGTGTGTGTGTGTGTGTGTGTGTGTGTGTGTGTGTGTGTGTGTGTGTGTGTGTGTGTGTGAAGATAAATAATTTTGAGGCCAATCACACTCACTACACCTCCCATTGTCCTACTTTAGCATTCCTGCTGATGTTAGTGACCTTGAAATAACCCTTTGGCCACATCTCAGCCCTATAAGCTACATGGTGTTTACAATAACTGCATAATATTATAGTGTAGCATACTAGTTAGGTAGGCATTTTAATCCCAGAGATGGCAATTCTGAAACTGTGTGTGTCTGATGATACCTGATTTTATGGACATTCACACCTACTACTCTCCCCTTACCCCTCCTTTATCACTGCTGCTGATGCCACTCGCTTTCAAAGATACCTTTGGACAGCTCTTCAACATGTAAGCTCCGTGGTGCATGTGATAACTGTGTAACATTGTAATAGCAATACATAGCCAGGTGGGGGTTTAAAGCTCAATACTAGTAAGTGTGTGTGTGTTATCAGCATCCTGTGTGTGTGGTGGGGTGATTGTGTAATGACAGGATCCATTGCAGTGAGGGTTTTGCTACATTATTATATTGAGGACCTATATGTCCCAATGTCCACAATACAAGGCCAACAGTTGTCAAACATTGTAGAGGTTTTTGTAGACAATTCATAGCCATAAATGTCTACTGCCTTGTGCAATTACTATGTGATAGTATGGATTAGTAAAGAATATAAGCAACCATTACAAAACCCAGAGACCACTCTCCACCCACAGATCAAAAACAAACACACTTGGCTCTTTTTCTCTTCCTTTCTTACTTTCTCTCTCTCTCCTGTAGATGTGGAAAAATACATCTGTTTTGCATAGGCAAGAGCTTGACTTTTGTACGTAATGCTCATGACCAGCTGATGGCCTGTGCATGAATTGGAGTCCCCCACTTGCTAATTGCATGTGGAACAGCTGTGGTATCATTCCTATAGCCAGTTGAATGGAAACACGCTCCTACAACTAAGCACTTGATGTAGGTGTTGGCCCTTTTCCTTCAGTGTGAGCAGGAATTCATGTGGGTGTCTCACAAACAGCATCACAGAGGGTAGTTGGAAATACCTCTTACAACAAACACTGTGGAGACAGGCCAACAAACTGGAGAGGGATGTTCCAGATATGGGGACAGAATGTAAGCATTGCTGTTCTACATTTGAAGTAATGTTGGTTTAACAGGGTTTGTGTGGATATGGCTGCTCTGAATGATTTAAAGTCTGGCATGACAGTGTTATGTGGTTGAGGAAACTCTCACCTGTAGGGCTATCTGCAGACTAGCCAGATTTGGACTCTTAGTTGAGGCGTGTTACTCACACATTTTCTGTCTTTATAAATGTAGTAGCATACTCTGATGATTGCAGTCAGTAAATGGTGATATCCATGTGTGTTACTGACTTCATATGCCTCAAAAGAGATATGTCACAACAAACCCTGTTACACCAGCAATTTTCTCAGTTTATCACAGCAATATGTCAATATTGGCCCTGTGTTTGTGCCTCTGTACCCCAAGTCTGTCACCCTTTGTCTATATGTCATGCAGTAAGGGTACATATGTAGAGTATATCATTATTTACTGATATCATTCCTGATATCAAGACAGTGATATATCAGACTGCCAGAAATGTTACGTATAGGAAGCCTTATATTTGAGGACAAAACCTGGACATTCTGTTGTAGTCTGCACAATAGTGAGGTCTGTGTACTTATGGTGATTGTTGACAGAGTGTCAGTTTTGTGTAGCAGTGTATTGTGAATATGTTATTTGGCCGGTGTACAGACTGGGGTAGATGTCAGTGTTCTTGGTCCTGTTCTATCTAACGTTGCATGCTGCTCCAGTTTCTGGTACCAACTCAGCGTATATGTTTGTGGGGCCAGACTGAGACATGTGCCATACCACAGTCAGGCATCAGACTACACTGTGAATTGGGCCAATATATGTAGGGTTAATGTGTGAGTGGCAAATATGATGATGGTTTTGTTCACATAGTCCATATACTGTACTATTAATTAGGCTTACCATAATGTGACTGTGACTGTGTTGAGATTGGTTGCGGGTATGCACTTTCATACTGGTGTTTGTTACTCTGTGCCTTTATATGCCTGTAGTGCCTGATATATTTGCAATTCCATGCATATTCCCCATAGGAAAATTGGGTTAGTGTTGTGGCAGTCTGCTTGGAGTTTAGACAGTGCTTGGTGACATGCCTAGCAGTTCAGTGTATTTACTTAGTGTGATATTGTGTCCAGATATTTGTCAGATGTATTGTTGCCTGCCCCCCATATGTGTCGTGTGTTTCTGAAAAAGGAGTGGGATGCTGTGAAGATGTATGTCACTTACTAGTGTGAAGTATGTAGGCTTGGGACCTCTGCTACTCCAGTTAATATGTGTTAGGGCAGACAGGACGGTGTGAATGCATCAACTGTGTAAGCTTATCTACTCCAGTATTTGTGATACATCCCCATTTTCATGGCTGTAAACATCCCCTTTGTCAGGCTTGGTCCACATGTCTTGCAGTAAGGAGTTCTGTGTATACCTCTAGACTGACCAGATTGTTTCAGACTGTCCACATTTAATGGTCAAATTTCTGCTGTATTCAACAGGATAATTACTGTGATTTCTGTGGTACTTCACTATGCTGATTTTATGATCTCTGTCAGTAACTGATGGTGTACATGTCAGTTTCAGAAGAGCCTTCCTTCACAACACGTCTGTTGACACAACCCCTGTTACTGTAGCAACATTCTACATTTATAACTGCTGAACAATAATGCGAGGTGAATCCAAGAGCACTTCAAAACCAATTTAAATTAATGTATTTTATTAGTAACGTTTTCGCTTCTGTACAACAGGAGCTTCATCAGACAAATAAAAGAAGCGCCAAATGCACTTTTTAAATTGCAACCAAGTTTGCAGTATGATGTCATTTCCTTGGAGACCAAGATTGTAACAAACACACCTATTTAACAAGGTAGCATAAACAATTGATGTGAAAGGACGTTTCAAGTCCACAAACAGGTTTTTATATATAAAACATTTTTTAAGGTTTTTACCCTAGTAAAAATTAAAGGTACACAATCATTAGCTATAAAACACTATTGAGGCTGTTTGTTCATACAGTCATTTAAAAATTATTTAAAAATTAATCTCAACGAGTCTACTCAGGTACCCAAACACAGTGTTAACAAACTAAAACACGGTTATAATATCTAGAAATGGTTTTGGTAACCAAAAGTTATAGTTTCATTTAACTCAAAGCATACTTTCTAGGAAAAAAGTCTCATAGGAGAAACATCTTAAAAGAAGTAAACACCTTTTTATGACATGCTAAAAAAGGAGATGCAATAAGTAGTCCTAACTTAGTAGGGTATATATTGTATGAGGTAAACTTTTCAAGATGAAACGAAAACAAAATCTAAGACCTGAGATAACTTTTATACTTTAAAATAACAGAAATGTTACAAGCTTCGTTTAATCCCAGGGGAGAAAACGCATTTAGTAAGAGTTGCCACTCTAACTCTTTAATTTCAAATAAGAGGGGTTGAGGACCCCCTCTAATCCCAAGTTTTACCAGGTCGATGCCCATAAAACAAAAGCTGTGCCCAATATTTTCAAGAATGTGTTTCGAAAGAGCATTGTCCGATTTTTTATTTTTTATGGCATAATTATGTTGGTAAACTCAGTCCCGTAACCTACGGTCCGTTTTACCAACATAAAATGCAGGACAGCAGTTGCAAAATGCTATGTGGACTACTGACCTGGTGTCACAACAGATCTTATGATTGATGGTAAATTTCTCCCCTTTTATGGTAAAGGAATTCCCTACTTTTAATAATCTGCACCAGTTACAGATTCCACAGGTGAATGTCCCAGTTTGTCTAGGTCGAACACTTAAGAGATCACTCGTTTGCAAAAGATCTTTTAAATTTTTACCCCTCTTAAAAATAAATAGGGGGTAAGAACCCAGGATCTCAAATAGATGTGCATTGTTTAAAATAAACTGCCAGTTCTTCTTGATAATCGAACACATAATATTAGCATGTTTATTATGTGTAATGATGAAACTGGTCTTGAAGTCACCAGTTTGATTAAGTTTATAATACACAGGGCTACTGAGTTCATGTGAAATAACTCCAAATTCAAGACTATGGACAGATGTTTCTGACGTGTCAGTCACCTGGGGGGTACTCTGTTTTATACCTTGAAGGAGTGACTGATAGAACCCCGTGGCTCTTTTTAAGGAAACTTCATTAATTAAGTTATCTAAAAGCTCACTGGTGTATCCCCTGTTCAAGAACATACTCCTAAGGGTGGAACACTCATCTTCAAAGGCCGCTGTTCTTACCCCTATTTGTTTTTAAGAGGGGTAAAAATTTAAAAGATCTTTTGCAAACGAGTGATCTCTTAAGTGTTCGACCTAGACAAACTGGGACATTCACCTGTGGAATCTGTAACTGGTGCAGATTATTAAAAGTAGGGAATTCCTTTACCATAAAAGGGGAGAAATTTACCATCAATCATAAGATCTGTTGTGACACCAGGTCAGTAGTCTACATAGCATTTTGCAACTGCTGTCCTGCATTTTATGTTGGTAAAACGGACCGTAGGTTACGGGACTGAGTTTACCAACATAATTATGCCATAAAAAATAAAAAATCGGACAATGCTCTTTCGAAACACATTCTTGAAAATATTGGGCACAGCTTTTGTTTTATGGGCATCGACCTGGTAAAACTTGGGATTAGAGGGGGTCCTCAACCCCTCTTATTGGAAATTAAAGAGTTAGAGTGGCAACTCTTACTAAATGCGTTTTCTCCCCCGGGATTAAACGAAGCTTGTAACATTTCTGTTATTTTAAAGTATAAAAGTTATCTCAGGTCTTAGATTCTGTTTTCGTTTCATCTTGAAAAGTTTCACCTCATACAATATATACCCTACTAAATTAGGTTTACTTATTGTATCTTCTTTTTTAGCATGTCATAAAAAGGTGTCCACTTTCTTTAAGATGTTTCTCCTATGAGACTTTTTTTCTAGAAAGTATGCTTTGAGTTAAATGAAATTACAACCTTTGGTTACCAAAACCATTCTTAGATATTATAACCGTGTTTCCTTTGTCAACACTGTGTTTGGGTATTTGAGTAGACTCGTTGAGAATTTTTAAATAATTTTTAAATAATTTTTAAATGATTGTATCAATAAATAGCCTCAATAGTGTTTTATAGCTAATGATTGGGTACTTTTAACTTCTATTAGGGTAAAAACCTTAAAAAATGTTTTATATACAAAAACCTGTTTGTGGACTTGAAACATCCTTTCAAATCGATTGTTTATGCTACCTTGTGAAATAGGTGTGTTGGTCACCATTTTGGTCTCCAAGGAAATTACATCATACTGTAAACTTGGTTGCAATTTAAAAAGTGCATTTGGCGCTTCTTTTATTTGTCTGATGAAGCTCCTGTTGTACAGAAGCGAAAACGTTACTAATAAAATACGTTAATTTAAATTGGTTTTGAAGTGCTCTTGGATTCACCTCGCATTATTGTTCAGTGGTCTTTTTGTTTTTTCTTGGCTTTACACATTTATAACTGCAATACTTACATTACGTTCCCTTGCACTGAGAGGTTGAGAGTTATGGTGCTGAGGTATGACTCCACTACATGTTATGGGCATACGTCATGTGTTTTTTATATATATATATATATATATATATATATATATATATATATATATATATATATATATATATATATATACATATATACATATATATATATATATATATATATATATATATATATCACAAATTTCAGTATTTCAAAATTACATAGCCGAAAACCCAACTACAACACACATTTCCAAAACCCCATAACCACAAAATTCAAAATACCAGATGTACTCTACACATACAGCACACACATACACATGCACACAACTCCCCCTACAATCAAAGAAATAATACTACACTACCCCCGCATATATATTCTAATTCTGAGATCGCACAGACACGCAAAGGAAACTCACACTCACACATTTTACAGTCCCTCACACACATACACACCCACATATACACACTAAAGCCCCTAACCAACACACTTACACATACATACTTAAACTTCCACCCATCCATCTACATACTACACCAGTGGAAGCAGAAATTCAATATCTCCATTCTTTCAGGATTTTGAATTTCATGCTGCTGCAGCTTTCAGAATTTATAAATCCATATCCTTGTCATGTGTAAATATGAGTGTTGTATATACCTTCTCAGATGTATCCCACCCTAGTTATCTGATATGTGTATACTTAGATATAAAAACATGACTGATTCAACACCATTTTCACTAACAGGTAGTAAACAATTGTAGCAGTCAAAGCAGCTTTTCACTACTATTCAGTATGTGTACTGACTGATATATTTGAAAAAGCAGCAGACATTTTTACAGAGCAGATGGTGCACTGATCGAGTGCAGTGACTATAGTCTAGAGGGTCCTGGGTTTGAGGCCTGTAATGGCTGTTTATTTTTTTGCTAGGCAGTACAAAAACTGTTGGATACAGAGTGGTTAAGGCAGTTTTGAGCACCTTTAAGCGGGTTTGTGAGATGGTAAGTGGTGCTAACGTATGGTTAAATGAAAAAGCGCTTACACCATGTAGGCTTCGCTTACCAGTGTGCAAATCTGCTTAGCATTTACATTTAAGCAATGCTTACACCTGCTAAGCATCGCTCAGCCCTGGTAACCAGTGATCACATTCCAGTCTGATAAAATAGCAGGTTAATGACATCTTTAATAAGTGTTTTTAATTCCATGTACTTAACATGCTTCTATGTGCTGTCATTACAGTAGCAAGGGGTGTGAGTATACTGCATGGGACACCTGAGTATACATGGGTAGTACCACAATCTTTTCTCTTTACATGTGTTTCATACAAGGGTTGTATCCCAAGGTATATACAGTCACACTTGCATGTATCGTATCATTACTTTGCTACTTTTAACAGTGTTTTTCCAAGTAAGAGTAGATTTCAGATTGTAGTACTGGAACCATACACCCTTGCATGCAAAGCTGGACTCTGAGTACTGACTATCATGTTCTTGGTGTTTGAGCTGTATGTTTTTAAGTATATCCTATTGGATATCAATCTGATATGTTGATATTAAGTGTAGACTACTATGTATTTAGGACATGTCATTGAGGACTGCTGTCATGTAATAATGGCAAACCTATCAGTGTCAGACATCTCTCTGTCAAACATTCATCATAATGCATAATCTGTTGGCTGGCTAATTTCTGTTTGTCCTCTGCACAGATGTGCAGATGTCAGGTATCCATCTTGGCTGCTTACAGGCAATCTGTGATTGACTGACACTGACATGTCTGCCCAGCTGTGTTATGAATGCCACAGCTAGGAAACTCCACTCTGTCTGCACCACATGTCATGGATACCTCAACCAGACTACCACAGACAACAGAACTTGCTTGGGTACAGGTCTCTAACCTAGACACTGGTCATGTTATGCTATATATGTTACAGAGATGTCAAATGGAGCACCTCACTGGCCCTCTGCAAGAGATATCCAGATGATTAGATGTTGAATTTATCTGTCACCCTGGGGATCACTCAAGTGGCATCAGTTGATAGATGGCCTGCTGACAAATGTTACGTGGCATGATACCAGTGTAGCCACATGACTTACTCTTCTCATCTCTCCATGGAATTAGCCAGGTACATACCTAGGAACACCTGCACCTATGGACCTCAGTACAGACAAATGTGTCAGTGTGCATTACTGAGAATAACAGTGTCTGTGTGTTTGTAAACTTGTAGTTGAAACTACTCTGAGGGCCTTCTCACCCACTACACCACCCATTGCTATACTTAGAAATAGCTGCTGATATAATTCACATTAAATTTATCTTGTTATACTCTTCACCCTATGGGTAACCTGGAGCATGCAGTACCAGCATAACACTGTTCAACAAATGGGTAGATAGGTATGGGTTACCCTCTGAGTCCTGTCAAATCTGAGTATGTGTGTGTGTGTCATGTGTGTGTCTGTGTGTGTGTGTGTGTGTGTGTGTGTGTGTGTGTGTGTGTGTGTGTGTGTGTGTGTGTGTGTGTGTGTGTGTTCAATTATGTGTGAGTGTGCACATTTGTAGGAGACAACATTCAGAGGCTACATTCTCCAAATGCACTAAACCTTGCCATACATTATAAGGGATGGTGATGTTGCTGACATTATGAGAGCCATGACAAACCCTCACCCTACTATCCCTGTGGCATGTGCAATAAATGCATATTCCTGTAGTAGCACTGACTAGATAGACAAGGGTTTGTATTGCAGTCCTTGTCAATGTGTGATTGTGGGTATGTCAGAGCATTATCATGGGTTTCAGTGAGTACAATATCCAGTGTGGGGTGTAGGTGCTGGGTATACTGTCTTTACACCAAGGTAACCCCAGTACATGCCCCAAGATCCACTGTATGAGGACGGCTTTCACCATTAAACATACAGGTAACTGATTACACTGTCCAGCCCAATGATGCATGTGCTGTGTGCAAAAAATCTGTAACAGTATGGACTCACTGCCAAGGTAGTTAGCACTGCTAAACACCAGTCTGTCAAATGTGTCTATGACTGTATTTGTTTGTCAAGTTGTATATGACAGTATGGCATACTATGTATTGTTCATTAACACCCAGTACATCCCCTATTACCATACTGTACAAGGTCTGGTGATGTTTTTCAGTTAACAGGAAGCTCGGGACACACCTCACCCTAAAAGGTCTTTGGTGTATGCAATTAAGGCCAAACACATTAGTAGCAATAAGTATCTAGTTAGGGGTTCTACTCTCAGTGTTGCCAGGTAAGTGTGTGTGTATGTGAAGGGATCTTCTTCAGTTTGCAGAAAATATATTTCCCAGGAGATCCTTTATCCAAGAACAAAATGGAAAAGGTAACATTTCAGAGCAATCATCTTGTGGAAATTCATTCCATCAAAACTAGTAGTGGATGTGTAAATGCCCTCTTCCCCACTGTACAGCTGTACTGAGATACTGGAGTTGGTATATATAGTTGGGTGTCATTGTTGTGGGCACAGCCATCCACATTGGGGTTATTGTTGTGCATCTCCCCCTGCTCAGTGTGCTGTTATACTGTACAGTTTATGTTAACAGGTTAAGTAGTTGTTAGTCACACTATGTGTGGTTCTACACCACCCCACACCCTCCAAAGTGGGAGTCTGTGCCCCCCACACCAGCACACCTATGTTTACCAAATCCAGGATTGCACTACATTGAGGAAGAGGACATATACCCTGCCAGTACCATTGCCAATGACATTAAACTAGTGGACTGATTATTTACTGATATGATGTTTTGGCAATTTGGTCTTGGTGGAATTACATAAGCCAAAATGAGTTCACTGCAAAATGAAGTACATCCATGTGAACGGTATTCTCTGTTTAGTGCATGAACACCAAAGCCTGTGTGTGTGTGTTATTCACAAACATTTGGTGTGTGACACCCAGTGCACTTACCATTGTCCATTGTAGAAGAGCTGCTTACATCAGCCACAATGCACTTACCTGTATAGACCCCCTCAGACCTATCAGCCATGTAGCATATGCAGTAACTGTTATGCAGACCTGTTACTTGTGTTCAGCTGTACCCAACATATGACACAGTCAATGTGTCATCACAGGGCCACACCCCTTGTAGGAAAGGACAGCAGACCAAGATCCTGCTGATACATAGACACCTAGAACACAAACAGCATACATTATGGAGACCACAATCAGTCAGTGCTAAGAACAGCTATAATGCATCATGGCTATTTAGGTACACACCCTGACATGTAATCATTAATCATTCCAGCTGATAGCACATTAAACAGCATTAAATTGCTAAACATTAGTACATTGAACATGTGCATCAGAACCATATTAGCATGTCCCTGCATTGATGGTATGGATGACAGGGATGTGGCACAGGTATCATCATATGCACAGGGTGTGTTGTGGGTTTGCCAGAGGCCTAGGCTGAGCTGTTTGGTTGACATCATGTGTATGGGTTAGGGGGTTCTTTATTAAATGGCCTGTGCAGACGTGGTGTGTGTAGGTATGGAGGTGCCCCAGCTGTGTTGGTGATGTGTGTGTATGCATGCACATATTTCTGCCATTTGGCTGCCCTATACAGGAGTATGTTGGACAGCTGCAGACCATACATGGCAGGGTGTACAGTTCAATGTGCCTGGCCACAGACACAGGAACTGTGCCTGCCAGGGGTTGCATGGGTACTAACATACAGAAGCCTAGATATGGTACTCTCCCTTGATGATGACAATTGTCCACTGGATGTGTCTCCCTGTTGTGACTGGCCAGGATCACATGCATGTGGCCTGCTGCATTGTGGTGTGGACAGCACCCCCCCTGCAGTGTTGGTGCTGGTACTGCCACTTTGGGAGTGGCCGTGAGTTGTACATCCACGTAGACCTCCACCTGTTGGTGTTGCTGACCTACTTCTATGTGGCTGATGCCCTACTCCCACCACATGCTCTACCACAGACACCACATGGTCGAGGATTCTCACCATCTCACCCAAACATATGTCCATGACCTCTGCAAAATAACAGTGGGTACCTGCACGATCACTGAGGTAGTCTTGTACAACAGGAAGAGTAGCCCTCTGGAGCTTCAGGCTATCTCTGGAGTAATGTTCCATATGTGCCTATGCCTCCATGATGGCCAGAATCATGCATCTGGTGACACCTGCTGTGACACTTCTGCCAGGGGCATGATGGCAAGCAGCCCTCCTATGAGCACCCCTGCAAATCTGCCTGTGAGTTACCTCACTGGTCATCTGGCTATGGCTGCTGTGTACAGACACCCTTGTCATAGTTACCAAACTTTCCTTTCCCATGCCACCACCTGCCAACTGTCCCTCATCTATGGCCACTGGTGATGGGATATGTATGGGCATTGTGATTGTGCGCTGGGATGGGGTGTATAAAAGTGGGATGTTAACCAATGGCACAGATTCAGCCCCTGATGACCCTGCCTGTGCTTCACTATGCCTATCATCATTGTCAGAGTCTGTATGAGCACTAACCTCAGTTTGCCTGCAGGAGGGGCCCTGTCCCACCTCACCACCTGTGAGAGGTAGACAAGAAATGTAAATTAAGACCTGTACATTATGGTTTACTTCTACGCACACACACACACGCACACACACACACACACACACACACACACACACACACACACGCACATGCACACACACACACAGGTGAGGTGGCACAAAGATATTACACAGACCTCTCATTACCCAACAGTCAACATGCATGACATATGGCACTCAACAGCATGCATTACAGCCATACTCAATCCTTGTTACCAACATTATATATCTCTGTGATGCATGAGTTGTGTTAGTAGGTGATGTCCGTTCCCTGGAACACATGGCACCCATGTACACAGTATTACTGTGCACCTGTACAGCACAGTGGCATGTACTGTGCACCATACCTCACAAGTGTCAACACCATTGCTGAATGTGTATATGTGTGACAGTTATGCTTGCTCTGTTGCTCACAGCCCCTATGTGTTTGTCTGACACACACCTGGGATGATATGAGGATGGATGTCAATAATTAATATCTGTCCTTTGATTTGCAGATCTCATCATCAGCAGTGCATGTATGTGCAATAAAATCTGGTTACACTGGCATCCTTCAAAGCTTAATGTGGATATGAGGAGTGTGCACACCCTTGTAGACATGCTAGCCTCTTCTATGATATGCAATGGGGCCACAATACTGCATTTGTTAACATTACACATACCTGATATGTGACATATGACCTGTGCAGTCCAATGCAGTATCAAAGAAATGTGTTAGTCATGCAGATGCTGAATGAGATGCATACAATATGTGGTTTGCATAAGTGTGCACACCCTTAACACAATGGTTTATGGAAGCAACTGTTAAGTGAACTACTGCAGTCACTATTCCAGGAAGGGATATACTAGCATGGCCCATCTTCACTTGCTATTATTTGGTCACTCTGCCCTACAAAGTCTCTCAACTCTGCCAGATTGCAAGGTCAGCTCATGTGCACAGCCCTTGGAGGTACACAGTGGCTTCACTATTACTGTAGAGTCACAGTTATGTCTGGCACAATTCATAACCTTGACTGTGTTCAAATACAGCCATTCTTAGCAAGCTTTAGATGTATGCTTCAGTTCACTGTTGTGTTTCAAGCTGACAACCCTCCCTATCCTCAGCCTTACTGCAGATGCTTGACAACTATAGGCCACACGTGAGTGTTATTTTGCACTGTTCCAAATTCCAAACACCATGTCTACTGGGCTAGTTCCAGCTAATGAACAGCAGCTCTAAAGGTGTATACTGGCACCAGCAAGCTAAATATTGGTGATGGTGGCCCTGAGGTGGAGTGAGGTGTTGCTTGTGGATCACACATATCTTTATGAATACTGTCTGTAGGTTTAAGCCTTGGTCTCATAACACCATTACACATTGCAACACATGCCTTTGGGAGCCTTGATGTTATGCTTATGCTACCTGTAGAGAGCCCTGGATGATGGATCATGTGGGACAACTCTCCAGTCTGATTACCCTAACGCATAGGCCACACTTATCCAGAATCCAGGCAATTGTTGACACAGGTACTGCACATGCAGTACTTGCTAGACATTCCTGCAAGTCCCTCAGTGTTGCTGAATGTTTCTGGGCAGCCTCCATGACCAGTTTGCAACATGTTTTGTCATCTTTTTTGGATGAACATCTGTTTATTTTCTACATCAATGTTGTCCCATACTTCATACACACATACATGACTGTCTGCACTATTTGTCATGGTATATGCAATGGTAAGGTCAGGCTACTTTTCCCACTCCTGAGTGCTACCTTTCAGATATGGGATCCATTTCATGGTTTGTAAGGTGTGCAAACCACGGCTGCCTCTGTTGCAGGTGAGTGGGCAAATGTCATGGACATAGTTCTTGGACAGCAGACCATTACTTGGTGTGACACTGAGGCCCTGTACTTGATGGAAGGTGTGTACTCAAGAAGAGTGAATGTTGTCAGTACGTCACAAGCTGCTTATACAATATGTTATTTGGAGTGTGTGCACACATATGCTCCCAGTGTTTGTTAAGGTATGTATTCACCATATTTGTTGTCCTAACATAGGATTCCATATGACACATTCATTGCTCATGTTAGGATCACATTACAGGTTGTAAAAGTTGTGGAATGTAGTATTGTGGTTTGCCGTTGTTAATATCAGGAACAGCTGCCATTGCAATAGTGGTGTATACACTGTTGTAGCCACTGTATAAGGGTAATGTTTTAGATGTGTCCCTACTGTAGGCCATTTGTCCCATCATTATGTTCATCTCTGTCCACACATCTTGCACTGACAGGTTGTTAGGTATACTGCAGTCTCTTACATACCCTTCGGATATGCCACCATGGTGACCACTGTGATACATTGCAGTTAACACCAACAATAAGTGAACAAGTACAGCATACATTATGGGTAGGTGTGTTAAATGTGTGCATGGCAATTAGCATGGCCATGACATGGCCGGTGTATTGGCAAACCTGAACAAAACAACTCCATACTCACCAGCTACTGGCTGCTGCCCCAGTTGTATACCAGAGGGACATAAATAGTTGTGTGAGACAAATAATGTCAGTAGCCACACCTATGGCATTGATACACGGTGGAGCAGCATTTCAGCACATCAACAGTACAAACCCACAATACTAGAGATTATGCACATCTGTTCATTACTACACTGCAGCAAGACTATCTTATCTGACATATGCATGTAGATACTTTACAGATGGAAATGGATAGGCACCAGTTGTCTAGTAATGTGCCCTAGGGTCTTACCTACATGCTCCTCATCCATTGTGTGGGTGGCACCCACCTCCACAATGCTGTCTTTAACCCACTGGCTTGTCTGGTGGGTGGGTGCCCTAAGGCTGGCTAGGAGCTCCTCAGCATGTGTCACTGGGGTCTGGGTGGCATTACCCCCACCTGTGGCTAGCTGGTCCCTCCTAACTGCAGTAGCACACTGATGAGGTTGGCAGATCACATCTGTGCACCGATGCCACACCTGCTCATAATTTCAGTTGTGCAGGCTGACATCTTTTACCCTGTGGCTGAGCTCGTTCCACAGGGTGGTCTTCTCCTGCAGATCCTGAGCCCTGTGGCCGAATAGTATGGCATGATGCATGATGAGGTATTGGATTATTGCATCATTTTCAAGGTTCATGAACATTGGCAAACGTTCCCTGAGCATTGTACCTGGAAGACATAAACAGGAAAAAAGGTCACAGGACTTCATATGGTTGCCCACGTGCATATTAACAGTGGATATTACTTGTAAATAATCTAAGATATACCATAACACTGTAAGCTATCATGGATTTGACATCTTGCATTGCACTCCTGGCCCTGATCTGTCCAGTTCCCTCAGTGTTGGACACTTAATGGCATAATTCACTATTCACCATTCATTTCTATGTAGAGTGATGACAGTGGCCATCTTCCGTGTGGATGGTGGCATGTCTGTGTTTAACTGTAGTGTGTGATGGAAGTGTGAACACATGAGCACATGCCTGTGTTCATGTAGGAGGCAAACTGTGATGTTCTCATGACCCATGGAGACTTGCTGTTGTTGCCATCAGTCGACATTATGTCCATGCTCACCACTGATGCAGACAGGAGTGTGGTTGATGTGCATATCCCCCTGTACTAATGTTGTGGACAGGGTGCCACTGTTCCCACCTATCCTGTCTGATGCAGGTTGCCTGTATCCATGGCATGTGTGTATGAGGTGTGCTTTACCACCAATACAGATAGACGTGTGTTACTGGCTCTGAGACTGCGTACATATGTGGAGACATGGCTGCAACTGGCCTTGGTGGTTTGGATATGTCTGATTTCTAGTCATAGCCAGCCTTACAGGAAGTCACCTGTGAACCTAGATGCTTTCTCAGATAAAGGTGCACTTGCTTCCAAGTTGTGGTCTACACCTCTGTGTCCCTGTACAGCCACTATAGCAACCTATTATGTACTTTGTGTCTTGCCGCTGTCCAACAAGGGGGATTACTCTATCATTGGTCAGGGATGGTTGTACAGGTCAGGTACTGCTGATTCCATATTGCTACAGTGGATATGAAGTGTACACACACCTGTTACTATGCATGGTAATTGTGCAATTGGAACATGACCCCACAAAAGCACATGTCAACACAATCCCCACCTGGGATGTGTCATATAGCCTACTCAGTTCAATAGGGAACATAACAATCTGTCCTGTGGAAACATATGGGAATTAATACTCAGTACAGTAAGCCAGTTGAATGTGTGTGCACACCCTTACACTGATATGTTGTGTAAACACTTGCTGAGATGATTACAGCATCCATCTGTCTTGGTTTGTACTCTAACATCATATCACATCTTCACTTGGCAATGGTTGCTCACCTTCCATGAAACAGCTTTGTTTCTTTATCAATAGAATTGTACAGGTTATGGGTCACATTTGAGGTGAGAAATGTTTTGACGTGACTTTCTGTGGTCTCATTGGCATACAGCACACAGACCTGGCATTCCAACAGCGGTGTGTACACTTTGATATTCAGTGTATATGGGTGATGATATAGCTGTTAATGGTAGGCAGGGACAGTGGGTCATAACACAGTTGTACACTTCTCTGATTACTACATGATAATCATGCTTACTGTAGTACCCATATCAGTGTCATGGCATTGCAACAAGCTGTAGCAGTGCACATTTTATTTTGTTGTATGCAGTGATAGTGATATTACACACACGTGCAACATGCACATCCTATTTTCTGGACTGCTAGTGACCCATGTTATTACTTCTGTGCCTTTCATCTGAACATACACATACATACACATGCTTAGGGGATATCTGGTACACATTTGTGTTCTATGTCATTATGGAGCACTGTATTTATAGTGTTGCAGCTCAATCATACATCTCAACCTGTTATACCAGGACTTCTGGTCATTGGTCCACATCACTGGGTGACAAAACAGGGAAGTCGATTTTGATAAATTTTGATAAGTATTAATATAGCTGTCATAACACAAGTATATGTGTAAGTGACTACATATATCTGTCACAACTGTGAACACTGTCCAGCAGATCACTGTACAGTTGAATGTTATTAATTCAATATATCACATGCAGTTTAACACACACATCTGCAACAGTGCTTTACTATGCTCATGTCCTATTTAGATATCCTAGATTTACAATACAAACAGGTATAATACTCATATTCACAGGTAACATATGGATATGGGCAACATCCCATTAACTGGACTAGCAGTGGCAAAGACATGACTGTTTGACAGACACTCTAGTGGGTGCCATATGTGAGCTGTCCTTTCCCAGGGTGTATCAGGCTTCTCAGCTGTGCCCCAACCTATCCACCTTTTGGAGCATCACATGTGGACAAAGCCTGACATTAGTGGGATATATTTATATATATATATATATATATATATATATATATATATATAGATATATATATGGGTGTACTGTCCTACAATGAAAATTCACTTTTTCGAAATGGGAAAGTACATCCCCACTTAAGTGAAAGTGCACTTTCGCTTAAGCTCACTAGACTGAACCTACCACACTACAATGGAGGACATTGAAAAATGGGCTATGTCCTCCACTGTGGTGCAATAGTCATGGACCTTAGGGTTAGGGCATGGGTCAAGGTAAGGGGATAGCCCTACTAAGTATCCCCTTACCCTAACCTGTGCCCTAAGCCTAAGGTCCGTGACTATTGCACCACAGTGGAGGACATAGCACAATTTGGAATGTCTTTCACTGTCATGCGGTTGTCACGAATCTTAGGGTTAGGGCAAGGGTTAAGGTAAGGGGATAGCTAGTAGGGCTATCCCCTTACCATGACCCGTGCCCTAACCCTAAGGTCTGTGGCTGCTAGCCCATTCAGTCTAGTGGGTTCGCGAAAGTGCGCTTTCACGTTAGTGTGGGTGTACTTTTGAAGTTCAAAGTAGTGAACTTTCATTCTTCAAAAGTACATCCATCTATATAAATAAAAATGTAAATGTTCGTTTGTTCAAAATCTTAAATCACCGAAAGTTCTTCACCGATTGCTTTGAAATTTTCACACAATGTTGCATTCGAATAAGTGCATGTTTTTATATACCTACTATTATATAGATGTCACACGTTGCATTCGAATACGCACGGCGATCGTGTTCTCCAGCTTCAGATCCGCTTCATTCTCAACAGAATGAACGCAACAGGCTGAGAGTAGCTGAAAGACGTCAACGAGAAACAGCAGATCAGCGTCAAACATGACTCCGTGCTCAGCAATCACACGATTACAATCACCTTGCATTCCGGTACAACCCAGCTGATGATTATAGTTTGAGCCGGCATGTTCTCATCGGCAGTATGACTGAAGTGTGTCCTTATTGCAAGGCTCTGAAATTTAATGGAGAAACTAAAGGAATGTGTTGCGCTAACGGAAAAATTAAACTGCCTCAGCTTGGAGAACTGGCAGAGCCATTAAATACTTTGCTTGCCGGATATACCGCCGAATCAAAGCATTTCCTATCTAATATCAGGAAATACAACTCATGCTTCCAAATGACGTCGTTCGGCGCAGAAATCGTAACAGCTCAATTCATGCCAACTTTCAAAGTGAAAGGACAAATTTATCACAAATTCGATCCCAATACGGCATAGCCTTAGCTCTTGCATCATCCGGAATAGCTGCGACATTGCTACCAGGTGGAAGAACTGCTCATTCCGCTTTGAAATTGCCATTGAACATGCAATTCATTAAAACTCCCACGTGCAACATTTCCAAAGTATCCGGCATGGGAAAAGTATTGCAGAAATGCAAACTTATTGTTTGGGATGAATGCACAATGGTGCACAAAAAATTGCTCGAGGCTCTTGATCGATCATTGCAAGATTTGCGTGGAAACATCAGACCATTTGGGAATGCATTAATATTGCTTGCAGGAGATTTCAGGCAAACATTACCTGTAATTCCTCGATTGACACCAGTGGATGAAATAAATGCTTGCCTGAAATACTCTACTTTGTGGCGACACATAAAGATGTTAAAATTAATTACAAATATGCATGTCCAGCTGCAAAATGATTGATCAGCTGAGATATTCTAACATCAATTGCTGGAAATTGGGAACGGAAAGGTGCTGGTTGATTTGACCTCAGGATGAATTTCATTGCCTCATAACTTCTGCAATTTAGTGACATCAAAAGAAGAATTGGTTGAAAAAGTATTTCCCAATATTCAAACCAATTATAAGAATCACGACTGGCTGACTGAACGAGCTATTCTTGCGGCCAAGAATAAAGACGTCTACGAACTTAACAATATTATTCAGTCTAACATTCAAATCACATACAAGTCCGTTGACACTGTTGTGGAAGCAGATGAAGCGGTTAATTATCCAAAAGAATTTTTGAATTCACGCGATCTGCTAGGGATGCCAACACACGTACCGCAATTGAAAATCGGCGTGCCAATTATCATGTTGCGAAATATCAACCAGCCAAAGCTTTGCAACGGCACACTACTTGCAGTAAAAAAAATTAATGATCAACGTCGTAGAAGCAACAATCTTGACAGGACCTTTCAAAGGTGAAGATGTCCTCATTCCTTGCATTCCTATGATTCCAACGGATATGCCATTTCATTTTAAGAGATTGCAATTCCCAATTTGATTGGCGTTTGCAATCACCATCAACAAAGTTCAGGGGCAATCTTTATAATTGTGCGGTTTAGATCTACACACGGATTGCTTCTCACATGGAAAATTATATGTTGCGTGTTCTAGAGTCGGCAAACCAGACAATCTCTATATCTGCACAGACAATGGAACAACAAAAAATATTGTATACCCACAAGCATTGTGAAATTAAACATATTAGAAATGTGCGCTTTCTCTTTTCTTTCTTTTCCATTTAACCAGACTGAGCCACAGCAACGCGTGGCCGGGTACAGCTAGTACATATATATATATATATATATATATATATATATATGTATATATATTGACTTCAGAAGCTGGAAATACTGAAATATCGAATTTCAGTATTTCTAGCCCAGAAAGCCGAATCCTGAGAACAGTGAAAGTTCAGAAGCGCGAAATTAAAAGCCTCAAATACCAGAGGTTTTGAATTTTGCTCTTCTGAACTTTCATTGTGGTTATGTATTCAGGTAAGTGTGTGTGCGTGTGAGTGTGTGTGTTTGTGTGTGTGTGTGTGTGTGTGTGTGTGTGTGTGTGTGTGTGTGTATATATGTGTGTGTGTGTGTGTGTGTGTGTGTGTGTGTGTGTGTGTGTGTGTGTGTGTGTGTGTGTGTGTGTGTGTGTGTATTAAGGGTTTTGGGTAGGGGCTGTGTTGTCTGTCAGTGTGTTTTCTTGTTATGATGTGTGTGTGCAAGGAGAATGTAGCTTGTGTGGTGGTGTTTTCTGTGTCATGTATATAGTGCGACCTCGGAGTGAGAATATTTAAGTTGGAGTGTGTGTGGGGTGCTGCCCCCCACATAGGGGGTACAGGGCGGCTTGCCCCCCTGCTTTCATGTAGTAGGGAGGTTACTGTGTGTGTGTGTGTGGGGGGGATGGTGTGTGTGCAGTATTACAGCAAAATTCAAAATCTCTGGTGTGTGAGATTTTGAATTTCTCGGATTTGAGTTTTTGTAGTTTTGTGGTTTCGACTTTCTGGGCTTGAAATACTGAAATTCGATATTTCAGTATTTTGAGCTTCTGAAGTGAATCCATATATATATATATATATATATATATATATATATATATATATATATATATATATATATATAGGGACAGATTGCAGATATGCCTATTACAAACCTATGAAGTTTGTAGCATGATACATTTCACATTACCATGACTGTTCTGAAGGTGGTGGGGTCTGAAACTCATGTGTTTGTCATTGCTTCCATCTCCAGCTATTTGCCAGACTAATATAGATGTTTAGAGGAACAGAACAAACACTATGATGGCTAAATCTTGACATTCTGTGAAGATCTACACAGTTGACAGGTATGGCCCACTGCAGACCATGCCAGATGCTATGTCCATGGCATTTGTTCTGCAGGACATCATTACAGCAGGTATTGATGGCACATATACATCTTTCATAATCACCTATCCCATTATTACAGACTAAGTACTACATTCAATTACATGCTTCCATGTTTCATTTACCTGGTTTATCTTCAGGTCCTTCTGTGTACAAGTTGTCTTCTTGTTTCTTATTATTTTTTTTAGGTTTTGTTTATGTTGTTTCTAATTTTTCGTCTCTCTCTCTCCCCCCCCCTCTCTCTCTCTCTCTCTCTCCACTATTAGGATTGAGCTGGTTTGAATAGGTTGAAGCATGGCTTTTGTAGGTGATACTCATGTTCAGGTGATGGTCTCTGCACCAGTTGCTGTTTCCCACTTGCTAATTGCATGCAGGTAGCTGTGTAGTTCTTTAAATAGCCAATGTCATAGCAACCCACTACTATAAACAACTACATCATATGGGCATTGTCCCTTTACCTTGCCTGTATGGAAGACATCCTTCATGTGTGGGGGTAGCAGTGTTACTGACAGCAGGCGAGAATACCTCTTACAACAAGACTTGTGGACACAAGCCAACTACATGTTTGTATAAGGTTCCAGACCTAGGGACAATGTGTGAGTATTGCTGTTGTATGCTTCGAATACTGATAGTTTTAAAGGGTTTGTGTGTACATGCTAGCTTTTCATGGAATGCAGGTCTGTCTGCATAGCTCTCAACTGTGGGGCTATCCATATGATGGCCAGAAATTGGCTGTTATGTTTTGTCAGTTCCTCACACAAGTCTTGTTCCTGACATATCATTGACTTTCTCTCCGTTGATTGCTATCAGTACATGGCAACATCCATTTGTGTTTCTGACTTCATATTCTTGAGTAAGGGTATGATGCAACCAATCCGGCAACACCAGCAACTTTCACAGTATATAACAGCAATATTTCAAATATGACCCTGTGTTTCAGCGTCTGTCCTCCACTTATATACCAGGCTATGTCCAGATGTCATGCAGTAAGAGGTTGATAGGTATGGTCTATCATTATTTAGTGCTGACATTCCTGC
Source organism: Protopterus annectens (assembly GCF_019279795.1). Taxonomy (NCBI): domain Eukaryota; kingdom Metazoa; phylum Chordata; order Ceratodontiformes; family Protopteridae; genus Protopterus; species Protopterus annectens. Next base: position 147,824,918 of record NC_056750.1, read on the forward strand.
TATCATTCCAGTGATGTGGACTCCCACACAAGTTGTGGGGTAGGGTACATATATATGAGGGCGACAGGTGGACAAAACATGTGTGATCTTGTACAGTTTGGAGATCAGTGTATAGAGAACACTGTTATATGCCCTTGTAAGACATTTTATGGGGTATGGGTGTTAAATGTTTTCAAGCTAGGCTGTTACAACATGTGAGGAATATCAGTAATAAGAAACATAAAGGTATATGGTTGTACATTTTCATACGTTTCACCATGGTAACAGTGGTGGTCTAGAGCTTACTGTCTTGCACACAGTTCTGATTGTCAGTGTGATAGTGACGTTTTAAGTTAAGCATTGTTATGTAATGGATACATTTACAATGTGACAATTGATACTTTCCCCCAGTGGGTTGACCACATAGAGTAATTGGAGGCTGTTGAACTATATCTGTAATTAAGTGCTGATTGATTCTTGTCTTCAAGGCAAGTCTGTTTTTTACTGTTGTACTATTTGAAGGCTTTAGCCTAGACAGCAAAGTACGTTGTTTTTTTTTCAAATTACTGCATTATATGTTTTCTTTGAGAATTGCATTAATCAGTTACTATGTATTTAAAACAACTAAATGCTATAAGAAATGGCATAAACAACTGAAATAGTATACAAATAGAATTTTATATGTATGCATACTGTGTGGTGTCATGTCCTTTGCATTGTTTGTGGCTATATGTTTCATGCAATAATGCCAATATGCATGAAAGAATCAGACACTGGCCATTTGAAAAAGTAGCAACTGTAGGAATAATGGCTGTTAGATATTCTGTGCACCCTCTAAATATACTCTCTTTATATACCTTTATATATATCTATAAGTATTTATGTATTTATAGATGTATGTATATATATATATATATATATATATATATATATATATATATATGTATGTATATATATATATATATATATATATATGTATATATATGTGTGTATATATATAGATATATATATATATATATATATATATATATATATATATATATATGTGTGTGTGTGTGTGTGTGTGTGTATGTATCAATAGAATGCTTAGTACTTCCACACTGTACACTCCCCATGGTAAACTGACTATTCTGCATGATATGTTAGAGAAATCATCCCAACATCTTACAGCTCATATGACTTAGTGGTAACTTGTTGTGGCTATGCTGTGCAGGATTCTGGCTTCAAGACTTACGAGGGCTGGTTATTTTGTTACAAGGCAGAACAATTCAGCTGAGAAGGAAGGGATAAGGGCAATAATTACAAGAGGTCCCTATTTTGGGCCCCTTCACCCCCTTTTACAGTGCCTTTGGTCAGACGTTTTGCAGTGAGAGGTTCAGAGTGTGGCTCCAGTGTCCGAATGCACTATATACACACATACATATATATGTGTATATATATATATATATATATATATATATATATATATATATATATATATATATATAGAGGTGTGTGTGTGTGTGTGTGTGTGTGTGTGTGTGTGTGTGTGTGTGTGTGTGTGTGTGTGTGTGTGTGTGTGTGTGTGTGTGTGTGTGTGTGTGTGTGTTTGTGTGTGCGTGTGTGTGTGTGCATGGTATATATATATATATATATATATATATACATATACATATATAAATGTACTTTCTCTACTGTTGAATGACTGTACTACATGATATGTTTGAGAAAACATCACACATACCTACAGCTCTGATTACTTAGTGGTAACTTGCTGTGTCTATGGTATGCAGTGTCTTGGGTTCAAGACTTGCAAGTGCTATTTATTTTGTTACTGGCCAAAACAAGGGCTGTTCGACAGAGAGATTGGGGCACTTTTAAGCAGTTGTAAGTGGGTTTACATGGGTTTGCATGGTGGTAAGCAATGCTAACTTCCGGTTAAATATGCTTACAGACAGCCTGAAAAGTGTTTGCTTTTTCTGTGTTTTCTGTCTAAGTCACTCTTGGTTGTACAATCTGACCTTGTAATTACAACATTCTTATACAGACATTCCTGGACATATTTTTTTATGTAGCACAGTGTGAGAAACAGTTGACACAACAGCACTATTCACATATCAGATCTTGGTGAATGCAACATGTGAGGCCATATAATACCAGAGTAAACACAACCAGTCCAGGATTTATAACTTTATTGCCAGGCAGTTACAGTTTTATTTCAATATGATCTATATGGAACTATTACTGTCATATTGTCTGGTTTATTCAGTACAAACCATACACATTTTTATGCTGCCAGGTGACATTTTACTCCTTTATATTTATTTGGTATGACTACTACAAGCAGGACTGTTACACCAGTCTCACGATGCAGCCTTTGAAATCTGCTGGCATGGGCTTTCTGGTTCACAGCCCACTAAGTTTCAGCTGTAATGAAATTAGAGAAACATTTATGCATACCTATCCATCACATACACAGGCTGGACTTTGTAAACAGTTATTGCTATGAATACTTACACACTGCTGGGACATCTCCCCTCTCTCTTGCTTCTTGGACCCACTGTTCCAAGAGCACCCTCCTCCTATGTTTCATAGGTTCATTGGTCATATGTTGATACTAGGCTATCTGCCCTAGGGCATTTATAAGCCTAGCCAGAGTGTGTTTGGCTTTCGCCACCCTTTTAGATTAGTTGACTGTGCCTCTGTATAGTAGGTCACAGAAGGTAGCCCTTTTAAGGTTAGTTTACTGTACCTCTGTCAAGCTGGGACACAGAAGAGATCCCAGGGGTAAACCTACGATCTCCCATCCACTCGTCAAGATTTCTCTTGAAGAGGGTCAATGAGGGGCTCTGCCTAACATGGATTGGGATTTTGTTCCAGAGTGAGGGGAGCCTCTGGGATATGAATCTGTTCCTCCAGCATGTCCTATTTATTTCTGTGCTGAGGTTCAAGTCCCTGGAGCATGTAGCTCTAAGGGATTTGGATTTCCTGAGGTGGAGCATGTCCATTAATTCTGGGTTGGACATGGCTTTATACATCAGACACAGATCGCCTCTGAGTAGGCGGTACGCAACTGAGTAGAGCTGGAGTTTCTTTAGCCGAACTGCATAGGGCATCTGTTTGAGTCCCTTGATCCTCTTGGTGAGGTACTTTTGGGGTCTTTCCAGTTGCTGCAGGTGTCTGGTAAGGTACATCCCAAATGGGGCATTGTATTCAATTATGGGCCTGATAAGTGATGAGTAGTGGGGCACAATGACCTCTTTTGATCTAGATGTGAACCCTTTCATGATAAGATGGGCTATATAGAAGGTCTTTCTAACCACTTTAGCAACGTGATTGTCAAAGGAGAGATTGCTATCTACTTGGGAACCCAAGTCCCTAATTACTTCTTCCATACTTAATGGATTACCACCTATGTGATAATTTGTGGCACTTTGTTTTTCCCAAAGGGGATGACTATGCACTTTTTGGCATTTAGCTTTAGGCCATGGTTCTGGCACCAGTTATCCATCTCTGTGAAACCCTTTTGGAGGATGCTTGCATCAGCCGGAGAGTCGATTATGGCACCCAGTTTGCAGTCATCTGCGAACTTGGTTAGCCATAGTCCACCCGTGTTAGCCTGTACCTCGGAGACATATATACCGAACAAGAGAGGTCCCAGGACTGAGCTTTGTGGGACGCCACTTGTAACTGGTTTAGAGTCTGACATGGCACCTGCTATTCTGACCATGTGGGTTCTATCCCTGAGCCAGTTTGCAACCCATCTTGTGACATAGGGGTTGATATTTAAGCTGGTGAGCTTATTTATGATGCCTGAGTTGGGTATTGTGTCAAAGGCTTTTGCAAGGTCCAGGTAGGCTGTGTGGACTACCTTCCCTTCATCTATGGCTTTGGTAACTGTTTCAAAGAAGTTGACCAGGTTCAAGAAGCAAGATCTGCCCTTAACAAAGCGGAATTGGTTAGGATCCAGTGTCTGGAGGTTCCCAATGCCTTTGTTTATGATTTCCATGATGATACACTCCATGGCTTTGCAGACCAGGCTAGTCAGGCTTATAGGGTGATAGTTTACAGGGTCCATTGTGGCACCACCTTTGTTGAGAGGGACCACTGTTGCTGTACGCCATTACTTGGGTTCATATCATGTAGTAAGGCTGAGATTGAACAGTGACTTTATATGAGGGTTTAATTCTTCTTGGAGCTCGTGTAAGACGCAGCCCGTGATACTGTCTGGTCCCATTGATGCTGTGTTTTTTGCTTTGGAGAGGGCAGCTCTCACCTGTGCATCTGTGATCTCAGGAAGACTACACTCTGTTGGGATAGACATTTGCTCTTTTGGGGGGAAAGGGGGGGGGGGAGAAGTTTTCACTGAACCTTTCTGCCAGGATGTTGGCAATGTCTGTGGGTTCAGTGTATTTTTTGTCATTTTGCACTATCTCAGAGCATATCTGGAAGTTGCCTCCCAGGTTCCTGACATAACTAAAGAAGGCCTTGTGATTATCTTTACTGTCTTGTGCAATTTTTCTTTCGAAGCTGGCCTTAGATGATTTTATGAGGGATCGTAGTTTCTTGCTAGTAATGATCAGAGATGCCTTCCTTTTTTGGGATTTTGCTCTATCATGTAGTAGCTTTCTCCTTCTTTTGTATAGCTTATTTATGGCCGGGGTCCACCAGACAGGTCTCCTGCCTTAGGAGGAGTGAGTCTTTGCTTTATTTGGGATAGCATGCTCCATGCATTCCTGTAGATGTCCATAGAATGCTTTTGTAAAGGATTCTGCATTTTGGGCCATATTTTCCACTGGCAGGGGCTTTGAAGGATTCCACCTCGATTTTGAGAAGTGTGAAGTTTGCTTTTGAGAAGTTCTTCACTGTGGTTTCCTTGGCTGAGGGTGGGGATGGAATATGGATGTCCAGTGAGATTAGTTTATGGTCTGATCTTACCAATGAGGGGTATACCTCTGATGTGGAACATTGAGACCCCATGTTGGTGATGACCAGATCCAATATGTTTTCCCTTCTTGTGGGAGTGGTGACCAGTTTTTCCATAGCATTTGAGTTTATAAATTCTAGGAACCATTGGTTGAGGGTGTTTGGGCTTGAGTAATTTTCCCAATCAATGTTTGGGTAGTTGAAGTCACCCAATATAATGGTGTTTGGAGAGACCTTCATATTCTCCAGTGTTCTCAGGAAAGCTGAGTGGGGTTCCTGTGTTTGGGAGGGTGGTCTGTAGCAGGCTACAAACTGAAAGGCAGTTTTGCCTACTGTTAGTTGCACATGGATGGTCTCCGATGCTTTGTGCAGTGCCACTAACCTGGAGGTGTGGGTATCTTTGATAAATATGGATACTTCCCCTCCTTTTGTGGTTTGGTCTGAGTTTTGGGGCCGAAAAGCATGGTATGAAGTATAACCTGTTAGTGCTGGAATGCTCTCGGGAGCCTTGAACCAGATTTCTGTTACTGCACAGATATCGATATTCTCCATACTGAAGAGAGTCTCGAGTGATGTTTAGACTTCTGGCATTGAGCAGCATTACCCTTAGTTTTATTTCTTTGTGTTGTCTATGGAGGTGGTGTTTTCAAGTTGGCATAGTGGTGCCGGACCTGCTCACCAGTCTGAGGGATACCAGTGGCACTGGTGAGATCACGGGCAAGACTTTCCCAGGCTTCCACTTTATATTGGGAGCCCTGGTACTGGTCCTGCAGCAGACTCATGTCATGAGTTTTTACCAGGAGTCCTACCATGACCTTAGATCATGTATGCCCCAGTGCTGTGCCAGCGCATGCCTTCTCCAACACTTGCCATACTGCCTATAGTGGAGAGCTACAACCAATTATGAGCTGTATTCCCACCTGCGGGGTTTAAATATGGCCAGTTTCCCACCCTTTGCCATGATTGGACAGTTTTGAAAATGCTGAGCTGAGCTAAGTTAAGATATGGGCAAACCTGCTTAGTCAAAGTTGGCAGTGCTTAAAGGGGCAGGTTCAGCATTGCTTACCACTGGGAAAATCCACTTAGCTGGGCTATTCATTGCTTAGTATTCTTATGTACACAATGCTTACACCTGGTCAACATAGCTGTGCAATGCTTAGCCTTGGTTATGTTTTATTATATTGTTCTACCACCTGTATGGGATTGATTCATCATTCATTACATAATATATATTTGTTTACCTTCCCTGACATCCCCCAATGTGCTGTGATTAATTTATTTGTGAGTGACTATACTGTATGGGGCACTTGTTTTTATATGGGGGTTTCACTACTTTATTACACTGACACCTCACATCTTAGCCTAATACACTCCTCTGGTTGAGAAAAATCAGTTACTTCTTACATAAATATACATAAAATTAAAATTGTAATGTTTACACATACAAAATGGAAATGGCTTTGGGGAGGCTCAAACTGTGAATGATTACATACAAGGCGTACACTCTAACCGCTACACTATCACAATTATGCTTATGCTGGATGTCTATTGCTTTTTAACTTATCGTGCCTTTTCAGCTGGGCTAAGCAATAGGCACACCTGCACAGCTAGGCTTAAACTTTATTGCATTTATAAAAAATAATTTATTTGTTGTGTTTTTTTATTTGTACCATTCAGACTATCCATGCTAATGCTGAACCTGTTATTCTATCAACTTTCTGCTTTGTAGGGACAATTGTCCCTTATGGCTTTGTCCACATTCCTTACTCTGTAGGGTTGGTAGGTGTACGTTGTGTGCTTATGCTAAATCTGTTATTCTATCAACTTTTGGCTTGTTAAGGACAATTGTCCCTTTATGGCTTTGTCCAGATTTCTTAACCTGATGAGTTGGGGGTGTTACAAGCGTTTTCGCTCATTTTAAATGCATGGCGCACTGCCATGCTGAACAGGAATGGTCCCAGCCATGCAGGAATAACTTATTCTTGCACGGCTTCTTGCTGAATCCAGGGATTTATCTGTCCTGGATTGTGTACCATATCTGTGGAAAAAAATAGTAAATAATAATGAATCTGAATCCAAAAATTAATTTATGTCTTTAATATTAAATATATCTGTAAAGTCTATCAAAGCTTTAGCTGATACAGGTTTTCTACATTTATTGATGGCATTTGTATCTTTATCATGCAATATACAGTTAATGTAATCTGCAAAAATAATACTCCATTTAGAAAACTGTATTATCTCTTCAAACAGATGCTTAGCTTTTGTTCCTGTTCTGGGAATCCAATACACATTAATTAAAGTCATTAGACAAAACATTCTTTTCTTATCATTATATGTACTTAAAGATTTTAGGTAATGGCATAGAAGTTTTTCCATAGTATTGCTACACCTATTCTCTTCTGTTTGTAATGGGAACTAGCAAGTACAGAATGTTTCATCCTATCTTCAAATGGAATCCTTGGTCTGAGGGGTTGAGTTGCACAGTCACAAGCTGTATCCTTGCAAGTTGATGGAGATATGGATATCACAGTACCAGAGTCTACCATTGATACTATGACCCTGACTGTGCCAGCATTATTAGGCCCAGATACTTCCTTCATAATCAAATTGACCAATATCCATGCAGAAGGACCCTGATGACACAACACCCACGGAAGTGCATAATCATTACTCAGTCTAACAATGAAATCTTCACCAACTCCAACAACCATTGAAAGTACATCTATATAACAGAGTGCTATAGATAACAAATATGGTTAACATAACTTGTATAGACTGGTGCTGTATTCCAGTGTAATCCAGAAAATTCTGCACAAATCCACCAGCATGAAACAAAGAAGCAAACAGTACAAATGCACACTCAGCTGTATGCATCCTGTTAGATAAGTTTATTATATAAACATTGATTCATGCAACAAACTTATCTAGTTGGGTGCACATAGTTCAAGTTCATCATATGGTTTTACTGTTTTGTTGTATTTCTATGCCTAATGTTCCTGTTAAAAGGAAATAAATCACACTTCTTAGTTGTATGGTCCTAAGTTGAATTGACCATGTGGATAGCACCACATATTAAGATATTTCCACCTGGGGCATCACCAATGGATATTCAAGACACCATGTGCAACTTAACACGAAGGCCCAGAACTCCAACTTGGATACGTCAACTGTCTATAGCCCCAGAATGAGATCTCAAGAAGTCCTGCATGTCTGTCAATGATATCTGTGTTGATGAGCCTCGCATTGTGACTCTCCACTCCTGTTATAGGCCAACTTAAATTAAAATTTGACCTTTCTATCAGGAGCAGTGGGTATTAAAAATGGTTCCTGACAAGGGTATTCATTATCACCCATGTTATTTGCTTTAGTTATTGAGTCCTTGGTCAATGCAATCTAGAATAATTTACAAGTAAATGATTATTATCAATAAAAATATTATTATTATTATTATTATTTTTTGCTGATGACATTCCCTTAACTTTTACAGATGTAGAAATCTCTTTCAGTTCTGTTAAGGAAATGACTGCACATTTCAAGAATATATCTGGATTAAATTTAATAATAACAAAACTAAATACTTAATTACAAATCCTAAAAAAGGTCATATGATGAAAGTCAAAGAAGTATACAATATTTGCCTTTATAGTACAGAGGGATGGAGCCTCAACTGTGATTCAGATAACTATGGAATGATTAGTAGTGAGGGACCATTATTATTAAAAATATTTGCGTGTAGATTCAATTGCTCTGCCAAGCATTATGGATGGATAAATTAATTTTAATCAGAAGTTTTAATTCATATTTTATATAATATTGCATTGCTTATATACATGACCAGTGATCAATGCCCTCTTTCTTATGGTCTGTCATAGCTATACCCAAAAAAGGAAAAACAGGGTGGGGCATATAAAAAAGAAGAAAAAAAAAATACTGGACAGATGCACAGATAGATGAGTCCCCAGAATGCCCTTAAGATTCATGATTGACCCCAGCAACACTAGAGTAAGTTCGGGTTGGGGGGTAGGAGGATGGCTGGTAGAGCCAGGGTGGATGTGATGTACTGGGGGAATATATGATGTCTGATGTGATCAAAAAAATGGCTGAAGCTATCAAAAACAAAATTTACAGCTTTCCTTTTCTTTCCTTAATAGAAATGCTCATGATAAAGTCAATGACACCATAAAAAATTAGAAGTACTATAGAAAACATTAACCTTTACATCTAGTGAAAAGTATCATGTCTTCTAGACAGATATGATAGTGATGCCTCACTAAATTAATGGAGTAATTAAGACTCAATCTTCTTTTTCTTTTGGCTGTTCCTATTATGGGTCACCACAGTGGATCTTCTGTTTCCATTTCTTCCTGTCCTCTGCATCTTACTCTGTCACACCAGCCAACTGCATGTCCTCTCTCACCACATCCATAAATCTTATATTATGCCTTCCCCTTTTCCTCTTACCTGGCAGCTACATCCTTAGCATCCTTTTCCCAATATACCCAGCATCCCTCCTCAGCACGTGTCCAAACCAATGCACTCTCGCCTCTCTGGCTTTGTCTACAAATCATCCAACCTGGGATGACCCTCTAATATACTTATTCCTAATCCTGTCCACCCTCGTCACACCCAGTGCAAACCTTACTCTGCCATATCCAGCTCTGACTCCTGTCTTTTTGGCAATGCCACTGTCTCCAACCCATATAACATAGCTGGTCTCACTACCCTCTTGTAGACCTTCTCTTTCACTCTTACTGGTACTCGCCTTTCACAAATCACTCTTGACACTCTTCTCCACCCACTCCACCCTGCCTACACTCTCTTCTTTACATCTCTTCCACACCCGCCATTACTCTGAACTGTTGATCCCAAGTATTTAAACTCATCCACCTTTGCCACCTCTACTCCTTGCACCCTCACCATTCCTCTATCCTCCCTCTCATTCACACACATATATTCTGTCTTAGTCCTGCTGACCTTCATTCCTCTCCTCTCTAGAGCATATCTCTACCTCTCCAGGGTCTCCTCAACCTGTTCCCTACTCTCACTACATATCACAATGTCATCTGCAAACATCATAGTCCACAGGGACTCCTGTCTGATCTCATCTGTCAACCTGTCCATCACCACTGCAAATAACAAAGGGCTCAGAGCTGATCCTTGATGTAATCCCACCTCCACTTAAATGCATCTGTCACACCCACTGCAAATCTCACCTGTCACACTACGCTTGTACATATCCTGTACCACTCTTACATACTTCTCTGACACTCCGGACTTCCTCATACAACACCACAACTCCTCTCTAGGCACCCTGGCATATGCTTTCTCTAACTCCACAAAGACACAATGCAACTCCTTCTGACCTTCTCTGTACTTCTCTATCAACACTCAGAGCAAACATTGCATCTGTAGTGATCCTTCCTGGCATGAAACCATACTGCTGATCACTAATCATCACCTCTCTTCTTAACCTAGCTTCCACTACCCTTTCCCATAATGTCATGCTGTGACTGATCAATTTAACCCTCTGTAGTTACTACAGCTCTGCACATCAGCCTTATTCTTAAAAATCAGTAGAAAAACACTTTCTCCACTCCTCAGGCATCATCTCATTTTCCAAGATTTCATTAAACAATCTGGTTAAAAATTCCACTGCCATTTCTCCTAAACACCTCCAGGCTTCCACAGGTATGCCCTCTGGACCAACAGCCTTTCCATTCTTCATCCTCTTCCTAGCTATCCTTACTTCCTCCTTGCTAATCTGCTTCACTTCCTGAGTCACTATCCCTACATCATCCAACCTTCTCTCTCTTATTCTCTTCATTCATCAACCCCTCAAAGTACTCTTTCCATCTCCTCAACACACTCTCCTCGCGTGTGAGTATGTTTCCCTCATTATCCTTTATCACCTTTACCTGCTGCACATCTTTCCTAGCTCGGTCTCTCTGTCTAGCCAATCGGTACAGGTCCTTTTCACCCTCCTTAGTGTCCAACCTTTTATACAACTCTTCATACGCCTTATCCTTAGCCTTCACCACCTCTCTCTTTGCCATGCACCTCATCTCCTTATACTCACGTCTACTTTCTTCATCTCTCTGACAATCCCACTTTTTCTTCACCAACCTCTTCCTCTGTATACTCTCCTGTACTTCCTCATTCCACCACCAGGTCTCCTTGCCCTCCTTCCTCGGTCCAGATGTCACACCAAGCACCTTTGTAGCAGACTGCCTTACTAGCTCTGTTGTAGTTACCCAGCTATTCAGTAACTCTTCCCTGCCACCCAGTGGCTGTCATAACACTTCCCTGAACTCCACCTCACAATCACCCTTTTACAATTTCCACCATTTGATTCTTGGTGCTGCTCTCACACTCCACCTCCTTTTCTTGATCACCAATGTCATTCTACAGATCAACATTCTATGCTGCCTAACTACACTTTCCCCATCACCACTTTACAGTCTCCAAACTCCTTCAAACTGGCCCTGCTGCATAGGATATAATCCACCTGTGTGCATTTCCCTCCACTCTTGTATGCCACCCTATGCTCCTCCCTCTTGTTAAAATATGTATTCACCACAGACATGTCCATCCTTTTTGCAAAATCCACTACTATCTGACCTTCTGCATTCCTTTCCTTAACACCATACATACCCATCACTTCCTCATCCCCTCTGTTTCCTTCACCAATATGCCCATTGAAATCTGCTCTGATCACCACTCTCTCACCCTTGGGTACAGTCATCACCACTTCATCCAACTCACTCCAAAATGTTTCTTTCTCATCCATCGCACACCCAACTTGTGGAGCATATGCCCTAACAGCATTCATCATTACACCATCAATTTCCAGTTCATAAACATCACTCTATCTGACACTCTTTTCACCTCCAAAATACTCTTGACATTGTTCCTTCAGGATAACCCCTACCCCATTACTCCTCCCATCCACACCATGGTAGAACAATTTGAACCAACCTCCAATATACCTGGCCTTACTTCCCTTCCACCTGGTCTCTTGTACACACAATCTATCAACCTTCCTTCTGTCCATCATATCAGCTATCTTTCTCCCTATACCAGTCATGCTGCCAACATTCAAAGTTCCTACCCTCACTACCACACTCCTAACCTTCCTCCTCTCTTCTTGCCTTCGGGCATGCCTTCCCTCTCTTCATCTCCTTCTCCTCCTTCGGCCAACAGTAGCCCAATTTTCGCCAGCACCCTGTCGGCTAACAGTACTGGTGGCGGTCGTTGTTAGTAATTAAGAATTCCATTGTCTATATTGTTATTCCTGTTATGGAAAACACATCTAGTAATTAATAATATATACATTTTTCATAGCAGGAATAACAATATAGAGAATGGAAAATAAGAAAGGTAAGTGATCTGAAGGAGAACATGTACATAGCAGAAACGTAGAAATTTGGTTAACAATTACAATACTATTGTATTATGTTGCTTTAATAGAACTTATGATAGTACATAACCTATGACTCTAAATACATTGACTTTGTTAAGTGTATTGCTATCTCAACCAATAAAATTTCATAAAAATATTATATAAATAGTTGGCCATTCTAATACCACTAGGAGGTTGCAGCTGTGAGCACTATGGCTGAACTGGAGGACAAATCTTGCACATATATGATATACCCGTTCAGGTTTGTTAAGTAGCCCTAATCTAAGGCTTGTATATACAATGTGACCATGGAAAAATACTGAGAGGAATATGAAGGATCAATACTTTGATCTGGGTAGTAGAGAAAGGAATACCTTAGACAAGCCCCTTACCATTTGTTGAAAAGCTTCTGACGTGTGATATGAGACAGTTTCAAAGAGACTGAACTATCAAAAATAATGCCTCCCATCTCCATCTTTTGTGAAGGCAGTAGCTGGTACATGTGACATCCAACTGTAGTTTAAGCAAAATAGTTATGCTCTTTCTACAGTGTAATATCACATGGAAATCTTCCAACCAAGTCTTAAATTTTGTAAAACTCTTGTGAACTTTCTTCTGGGCTTAACAATAATTGTCAACGGTGCAAAATAATATTTTATCAACATACTGAAATGTGGCAGGTGAGGGCAGTGTACATGCAGAAAGATGACATGTATGGTGAATAATAGAGAATCCAGGATTGAATCTTGAGCAGCCCACTTTTTGCTTTGAAAACTAGATAAGCAACTTACTAGTTCACAGCATATCTTCTGCATTTTACATACATGCTAAATCATTTTATGGTATCATTTCTCAGCTGAGTTACATGTGATAATATAATGGTGACAGATGCTTTAGACAGGCCAAGAATAGTGACTGATATAACCTGTTTTTTCCTGGCATCCTCTAACGCATATTCAGATAATATTAAAACATAAGTATTGAAAAAAACTTCTTTAAAAAGCTAGTCTTTTCTTCTCTGAAAATATTGTTTGAACTGGCATTTTATGTGAGTTATCGATGCATTATCGGCTCTAAAATTGTATTCATGATATTTACTACTGCAGTAGGCTTAAAAGTGATCACTTCAGGTGAGTTATTGGCTTTGTACAGATTCATGACATTAGCTTGTTTTCATAACGATGATATTAGTGATTTCTTCTATTGTTTTTTATAAATAAAGCTTCTGAGATAGCCAGGAATTATGCAGCCACTGTAATGAATATGACAATGATGCCATCTGAATAGGCTCAACAGTCAATAACTGTAAAAGGAGATTTCTTTTTATATGGACCTTAGTTCCTTTCAAGGAGAATTGCATACTAGGACCCAACCAAGGATGAGTATTTTTCATGGGTACATGGCCTAAACATGCTGATACTGCTTTTGTGATGTAATATTGAAATGTTTGGTAATGTCTTCAGGTGATGCATTTTGGGATGAGGAAGGATAGCTTGATTACCAGAGTAAAGTCGCTTGTGAATATTTTTCTAATGACATTTAGATGATTGATGGATTAATTCTATCCCTGTTCAAGAAACTCTTTTTATGATAGTTGATTAAATATGTGTGCATGCTTTTTAATTGCTTCTAGAGAGATAAAGACAATGGGGATGTGTCCTTAAGATGGGCAGCCCAAGGTCTATGCCTATTCATCTTTAAAAAATTTAAGTTGGGTCTTGTTCAGGAAAATGAGTCATGCTTTCTCTAAAACATCTGAAGGATGTTAGACTGTTGAGCAGACTCACTATTACAGTGGGTAATTGGTTCATCCAATACAGGGAATATAATGCTAATACTCAAGAAATGCGTTTGTTCAATTTGTTTATTTTTCTCATTTCATTGGTTGATCAGGTAGGTGGGTTGGTTACAAAACCCTTTTCAGGAATGACATGAGACAAAGGCATAACAATACAGAAACTGAACTAATATCATTGTTCTCAGTTTGATAAGATCACATTTTAAGAAGAGGTAAATGCAGCTGGTATAATGAGCAATATGGCGCAAGTAAAAGTGATAAAATGCATGTTGTATGTTTTCATTTGATTAGTGGTGGTGTTAGAAGATAATGTAAAACAACATAGTTAAAGAGTATGAAAGAAGTAAGATCATATTGATTAAAAAGAAAAGAAAAATGAGAGATTCCAAGATGGCCGCTGCTTAGCAGTTCTGTCAGATAATCCTTAAAATGGAGGGAGAAAATATGGTTAACTTTCTCACAGCTTAGCAGTAAATGTGTAAGAGAGACTTCTCTATGGAATAAAAAAGAGCACATAGGTAACATTTAGTACTAAAGTACAGTTGTATAAGTAAACGTCATAATAGTAGATGCTTGAATAGATCACCTGATCCTTCTCCAATGCTGGCAAGAATGGTTCTCCCTTACCTTAAAATGACAATGCCAGCATCCTGGTTCTTAGTGGCTTCCCAATGAGAAGTACCAGAACAGAGAGAAGGAAATAACTGGTCCAAAGAACATGAAATGAACATGACAGCTGAGACAAACGAGAAGCTGGAGTCAAGACTAAAGCCTCGTAGATAACTTTTCTCTTCTGGTGGATTGGGGAGGGAACAGTCAAATTACTGGGACCCAGGTTTACTTCCTTCCTGCAAAAGGTGCCTGGCAATGGCTAATGGAGCTCTAAACAGTCAGTTTTACATCCTGGCAAAAATATTATGCTTTAAGCTAGAATGTTTTAATGATGACAACCACCCAACACATTATTCTCTGCCCCTGACAGAATTTTGTGATGGAAAAGTAACCCTTTCTCTCACAAAAAATACAAAAATGATAATTTAGAATGGAATCCCCAAAAGGGATCTGTCTACCAAAAAAGGTATCTGACAAGGAGGTAGTGGAGCTTTGAAGGGTTGATAGCATAACCTGAGTGCATAAATAAATTTTGAGGTAAAAAGCTTTAAAGACATCCCCCAAAAGCACAAGTCTCAACCTTTAGACACAAGTTTTAACAGAAAATTACAACTGTTTCCTACAAAAATTGATTACATGAAAGGCATTTCTGACAGAACCATGACCATAAAATATAAGATTTGAGGTATTTTTTTAATGGCAACCACTAAAAAAATGCCAGTTCTAGCCTTTGTATAAATTTCAGCTAGAATAGAAAAAAACTTTTTTTCTTCCTCAAAAAAATGACAAAGTGTAAGGTATTCCCCAATGGGGTGCTTATCTGCTTAACCCTGGTTGAGTGCTAGCTGACCATCAATTACTCAAAGCCCGCAGGGAAGACCATACTTTAATGGTAAGAAAGTTCTGAAGTTTTGGCACTGTAGCCACTAACTTTGTACTGCCTTCAAGCTGTACAGTGACTAGGGCATATGGAAGGTGCCCTAAAGTTTTGGACATTGTCCGACCGGTCTGATCCTTGGCAGGATACATCCCATAAAGCTTAGACTTCTGCAGCAGTAATCTAATGATTAACATCAGTTAATGCCAGCACTGTTGGCTTATGTTAGAAATTCTAAATCTAATTATAAGAGTCTTGCTAAGCAGTGCAATTACAGGAATGTGTACACATTATCATGACAACATCCTCACCCCACCCCCACCCCCCATTAGGGAAACCACCGTAAAACAATTTCTCCAAAGCCGACTTCTTACTTCTTAAGACAGAGGTGGCAAACTTCATGACACCCATGCAGCTGGACAATAGAGGTGCAACTGCAGAATCCTACACAAATGCACTTTATAAGCACTTACAAGAGTGCATGGATTGTGCTATCCCTAACAGAACTAAGATGCTATCGTCAAAAAATATGAAGCCAATCTGGTGGTTTCCTGCCATAAACAAACTCTACAACAGAAGAAAGAAACTGTTGCAAAGAAGAGTAAAATCCCATGTCTGGAAGAACTCCCTGGTCAGCCTCAGTAAGAAGCTGAGATCACTCATAAAATCCTCTAAAGCTAGGTATGAAAACAAAATTGCCACTGATTCTAAAGACAACCACAAAGCATTCTACAGCTATGTCAAGAATCTCAATGGCAACACTCAGATCTGCTCTGAGTTAAAGCATAATGGCACTAAATATACAGAACCAACAGATATTGCCAACATCCTGGCAGATAGGTTCAGTGCTAACTTTACCCCCCCCCCCACCCCTAAAGGGCACATCACTATACCGGAAGAATGCAAAGTTCCTGTAATAACAGCTGAACAGGTTAAAACCACACTCTCCAAAGCCAAGAACACAGCATCCATGGGACCGAACAACATCCCAGGCTGCATTCTACATGAACTACAGAATGAATTGACACCCCACTTAAGCACCGTGTTCAATCATAGCCTCACCTCAGGCTTTGTGCCCACGGAATTGTGCACAGTGATGGTTATCCCACTCCACAAAGGGGGAGCCACCACGGACCCTGGGAACTACCACCCCATTAGCCTAACGAGCCTGATCTGCAAAGCCATGGAATGTATCATCATTGAAGTTATGAACAAAGACAGAGGAAATCTCCAAACTCTGGACCCCACACAGTTCAGGTTTGTAAAAGGTAGATCATGTCTCCTAAACCTGATTGACTTCTTTGAAGTAGTCACCAGAGTCGTAGATGAGGGTAAGGTGGTTCACACAGCCTATCTAGATCTTGCCAAGGCTTTTGACACCATCCTCCACTCTGAAATCATAGATAAACTCACTAAACTAGGTATAAATCCCTATGTCACAAGATGGGTTGCCAACTGGCTCACTGACAGAACCCACACTGTGAAAGTTGCAGACTCCAAATATGACTTCAGACCAGTGACAAGTGGACTACCACAGGGTTCAGTCCTGGATCCTCTCCTGTTTGATATCTACTTTTCTGAAGTACAGGCCAACACAGTAGGTCTTTGGCTAACAAAGTTCACAGATGACTGCAACCTGGGAGCCATAATTGAAAATCCTAAAGTTGTGGACATCCTACAAAAGGGACTCACTGAGACAGATGCCTGGTGTCACAGCCATGGCCTTAAGCTCAATGCTAAAAAGTGCATTGTCATCCCCTTTGGTAAAAAACTCTGTACCCATGAGCTACCACATAGGTGGTCATCTACTTAGCTCAGAAAGTGTGATAAGAGACCTTGGGACACAGGTGGACAGTAGCCTCTCCTTTGATAACCACATCGCCACAGTAGTCAGGAAATCCTTCTATGTGGCACACCTCATCACAAAAGGTTTTTCATCCAGGAAAAAAGAGGTCATTGTTCCCCTCTACTCATCACTCATTAGATCTATTATAGAGTACAATGCCCGTTTTGGTATATACCTCACAAGACACCTGCAGCAACTGGAAAGGCCACAGAAATACCTCACAAAGAGGATTACTGGTCTTAAACAGATGCCCTACGCAGACCGTCTCCATAAACTCCAGCTGTACTCCATTGCATATCGCCTACTTAGAGGTGATCTCTGCCTAACTACAAAGCTATGTCAAACCCAGAGCTGTTGGACATGCTCCACTTAAAAAAAACCAATCCCTCTGAGCTACACACTCTAGGGACCTAAACCTGGTCACCACAATAAACAGAACATGCTGGAGGGATAGATTCCTGTCCCAGAGACTTCCTATACTCTGGAACAAATTACCTATCTACATCAAACAAGGATCCTCACTAGCACTCTTCAAGAAAAACCTTAGTGATTGGATGGGAAATAGGAAATTCACCCAGGGTATCACCTCTGTGTCTCTGCTTGACAGGGACACAGGGAAATAATTTTCTGGGTGGTGCAAGCCAGGGTACCCTTGTGGCTAGGCTTGTATAGGCCCCAGGGCCAATAGCCTAGTACCTACCTATGAACCTATGAACCTATGAGGCACCACTAATGAATGTGCCTGATCTGCATATTTTTCTCATTGCATCAATAACCAATGCCATGCTGAAAGGCTTATTCTCTTATGTTCACTTGCATAACAACTGCAATCACACTGAATATGCATGGGCAGGTAAATGACTCTTGAGGGGGCATAGATTATTGTATCATTCTTTTGTATCCTACAGAGGCACTAAAGATTGCATCTGAAAACCCTGTCCTTTTCTGTGCTAAGCAATGGTGACACATAACTGGATAACCTATCTAGCTGACTGATATTGTACATAATGTATAGACAAGCTGAACATACATGACCACAAGAGGCCTAACATAGTTCTCTGGAATATGAACTGGTTAATGGCTATGGCATCCAAAAGCACTGATGTTGGCAAGGCTCCCTAATATAGCAGCAAAGCAAGGACGTTATCTCTGTTCTTGATGAACAGAGAGCACTGACAGTGCCTGACTGCAGATGCCTTTTAGGGTCCCCAATACAAACTGGTTACCTGGTGCAGACTTGCCAGGGTGATACTAGATGCTGCAGGCAAATGCCACTCTGGTGAGAAGTGCATAGACCACTACAATGACCTGCACAGGTACTATCCTGACCTTCTTAGCTGGTGGAAAGAAGAAATCAGAGTAAGGCCCCTGAGATGCATTGTAAGTAGTTGTAATAAATAACTGTCATATAAATTGTACTGTAATTTAGATATAGTAATATTGCTTATGTAATTTATGATTTTTGTATGTTTCTTCATTGCCATGTAGGTCAGGAAGCAGTTTTAGAGAATAACCTCCTTTACACAAGGAGAATCAATAGTGTCTTCAGGTGAAAGGGTGTATATGGATGTTTTTTTACATGCTTGGTACTATTCATTTTATGTGTGCATACTTCTGGGTTGTGCAAATCTGAATATATGCTAATGTTTAGTTTCATTACTGCCTGCTACATATTGTAAATGAAACCAATTTAATGTGTTAGTAAAATGGATACAGTGTATATCAATCTGAAGTGAACTGTGCAGTGAGTATAGTCATAGCAATTATAGGTTAAACAGCTTAAGGAGGTAACAATAGGGCAGTAACAGTAATTGTCCCACACTCAGAAGTAGGACATATGTCATATGCATACTGTATGCTGACATTACAAATGCCTTTCTGTCTAGCTGTACTGATAATGTGATCAGTGGGTTGACAGATGTAGTTGAATGTGAAGTGTGAGCACACGGTGTAACACAGGGGAGATAATTTTTATGGGGGGGTGTCTATACAGAATGTTAAAGGTATGTGTATTTATCATGGATGGGCACTTTTTCTGTTTCATCTATTTACAAAACCCTTCCTCTCCCTTCTTTGACCCAGTTCTATTGAATTATGCTACTCAGCATATGTTACAGTTTCCAAAACTAATAACACCAAAAAATAAATCATTCCACAAATAAAATGCTATTTACTCATTTCAGTCTTATGTTTTCTCAATTCTCACCCTGGTGGTTGCCAAACTGGAGTTTATTTATTTCCCTTTGCAGTTTTTCCATTCTTCAGCTGATAAGGGTATAGTAATTTTTGTCCTACACTTTATACATTTTTGTGCTAATAACAGTCTTACTTGTATTTCATAGATTCTTAGATTGTTATTAAGCTAACATCCTGGGGGGTGGGGGGGCTTTTCACAAAGAATAATGATGCCCTGTATCCAAATAAGACATTGAGGGCCAGGCATTTATAAGCTACCTCTATTCATAAGGGACATGGGTGCCAGGCCTTGTGTAAATGCACCATCCACTTGTCTAGGTTGTGCTTAAACTGGATAATAGACAAACTCAGCTTCGCATGGATGGGAAGCCTGATCCATAGGAGGGTCAGTCTCTGGGTTACATTTCTGTCTTTACAGCATGTTCTGTTAAAGTCACAGACAAAATTCAAGTTCCTAGACCTTGTATTTCTGGTACTGTTTGACTTATGAATATGTAGGAGATTTATAAGTGTGGGGTTTGTGAGTGCCTTGTAATGTAGGCATAGATTACTAATCAGCAATCTGTAGGAGACTGAGTAGAAGGTAAGGACTTTAAGGTGCTCTGCATAAGGCAGATCAGTTATGCCCTGTATTCTTTTTGTAAGGCACCTCTGAGGTTGCTCAAGTTACTGCATATGCCTGGTCAGGTACATACCAAAGAGAGCACTGTAATGTATAACTGGTCTGATAAGGGTGGCACATTGTGGGATAATGACCACTTTGGAACTAGATGTCATGTCCTTACTTATAAGTTGCACAACATAAAAGGATTTCCTCACCACTGTGGCCACTTGGTGGTTGAAGGTAAGTCTACTGTCTACATGTGTACCCAGATCCCTATGTATCCTGCAAGTGTTAGAAAGGGAGAAAGAAAGAAAAGCAAAATACAGCTTTTACAGGTATCCAGACCGTTCAAAACTTCACTGGAATATGACATGTGTTCACAACTCCCCTAATGCCTTTGTCACACCGCCAGCATGAATTCATTATCTGTCTTTCCCTATTCACTCTTTCCTCTTCCTTATCCCTGCAGATCTCATTTTCTTCTTTTTCTTCTATTTAACTTTATCACATCCTCTGTGTATGGCTTTTTAGTTTGTTTCCCTAGTCTGATTATAGCAACAATACAATGCCTGTCATCACTCTCACCCATCTGTCCAGTTTAGGTCTGTTCTACGTAGCCATCTATCATTCGTTAGCAATGTGTCTCCTCTTTCTATTTTCTTATCATCCCATCTGAATCTATCTTGAATTGTTATATTTCTAGAAAACTCCAAAATATATGCTCCCAGTCACCTATGTGCTACAGATTTCCTCTACAAAGGTTCACTGAATCTCCTAGGAACATTCTCCCAGCTCTTTCAGGTGTGTAGAAATATTTATAAAGGCATTTCCACATGAATATTCTGAGCTTCCTTAATTTTATCACTTGTTTACCAGTTTTCCACAGCCTGTCCCATTGTTTCTTCCCAAATTTCTCTTCAACCAGCCTTTCCCAAGTCATCATCATTGCTTCACCATTTTTGTTCTGTGCCTTTCAGTATATTTTGTATATCCAAGATGTCACCCCTTTACCCTGTGACCTCTTCTTCCTCCAGTCCCCTATCTAGTCAATTAGTTCTAGCCATTGTCCTTCATCTGCTATAACCCATTGTGTTTGATTCCCCTCCTCCACTAATGTTACGTATTGCAGACGTTCCTTGTTTATTAATCCAAAAACTTTTATTGCCTCAAAACTTTATTATTCTTGGTTATACCATCACAATATTTCAATTTTGCACTCATTTTCCTCAATCTCCTTTCTGGTATTTGCTCATGGCCTTCCCCCAACTCCGTCCTATTGGCAAAATATCTTGCCTCCAGTTTTTCAATTCTGGCTTCCAAAATATGCCTTTTACTATCTTACTAAGTGTATCCAGTATTGGGGGCCCCATTGATTCTGCATCTTTCCCCTCAGATTGTTTCTGCAATATCCTTTTCCCCTAACCATTTTATTTTCTTTCTGTAGTATTTGGACCAATTTCTCTTTCTTTGAATCTTTCTTACTCCTTACTTTCATAGAGAACTGCACTGCTTGCATATAGCATTTAAGATCCAGAACTTCCATTCCCACTTGTTTTTTTTTGGTAAGATTGATTTCCTCCATCATACACTTGGCTTTTTTCCCTCTCCAAAGGAGGTATCTCATCCAGTTTTCTCCAGTATTTTATGCTCCCTCCTTTTTGGAGGTATTCAAAATGCTTGTGTCAGATGTAATAAAAGTGATATTCCATGCCAGTATAAAACCTGCTCTCTTTGTTCAAAATCCTGATCTAACACTGTCGACTTCTTAAGATTAAATTGTACTTCCCTCTATTTCTTGTCATTATATCAGGCAATGGATTCTTCATAAGTCACTTTATGCTGAATTCCTAAATACTTAATTTCTTTATCCTGCCATCATGGGATATTTTCCTCTTGCTGATCTCACATATTCATCCCTATTGCTTTTGTCTTAGCTTCATTTATTTTAAATCTAGAGAATTTCCTGTACTCAGTCAGTATCTACATTAACTTCAATAGATCAGGTTCTGGGTTGCAGTGTGATATTATCACATCATCTGCATGCAATGCCGTTTTTAATTTGAATTTTCCTTAGCTTTAGCCTCTTATGTTAGACTGCCATATTCTAACTTCTAGTTGTTCTAAATGTAATGCGAAAAAGAATAGGGGCAGCAGACATCCTTGTTTGTTTCTCTGGTTATCTCCAGTGGACCTGACAGTCATCTCACTATCTTAACTTGCACTGATACCCCATGATATATATGTTTTTCCAGAGCTTCCAGTATCTGTTGGGGTATTCCAAATGTCCTCATTACCTGAGACCAACATTTTCAGTTTACCGTATCAAATGCCTTTTCGGCATCTAACGCAAGTAAGGCAACCCCTTCTCCCTTAATTTGCATATCTTATATTATTAGTGTCTGGATAATATTGTCATGCATGTTACATTCAAAATATGGTCATTTTTAAATGTATTTTAACAGTATTTATATTTAGGTTTTATTAGGCATCTATCAAGATGATCATGATGTTCTACTTGTAGATTTATGTAGTTAATAATGGTTATATTATGTAGTAATAGGGCAGGACTGTTTTATGGTATACTAGGTTGTAGGGGTAACTAGATGCGATGAGTACCAATAGGAATGTAATTATGTGAGCACTGAGCACTTTAAATATGTAATTGTTTTATTGATGCTTAAGGTCTGAAGGTTAGGATTGGTTAGTATTATCTATAAAATCTAGCATTTACTAAATGGAAGTGTTCTGAAGAAGTCTACTTTGATGTAGATGAAATAGCTTAACCTTACATTCATTTATGTGTTTTTATCTAATAAAAGAAGTTTGTTGTAAAGAAATAGAGAAGAACAAGTGAATTATTTCACTCAGAGCAGCGAACGACTTTGGATGTAATGTGATTTTCTTTGTGGACTTTTGCTGACAGAGGTTTACAGTTAATTGTCATGCATGTGCTTGCCCTCTACAAAACTGCACCAATCAGAATGTACCAAACATGATAAAATCAGTGCTAGTTGTTTCTGGTATTATGACCATAAATGCCTTATAGTCATTATTTAGGATTGGAATTGGTCTAAGTGATGCTATTTCTATTCGGGTCTTACATCTTCCTTGATAACTGTAATTATTTTCTGTTTCTATTATCCTGGGCATGTGTCCTCTTGCCAGATTATATTAAATAGGTCCATTCCTACCTTACTTACTCTTGCTTTAACTACCATACCTGTATAGGCAATATGCAGGTCTATATTACAACATCAAAGTTTCAGAACTTCGAATGTTCTAATATTGAACCCTATTCAGCGAATGCTGAAAATAGCAAAGGTGCAGAAAACCAATTTTTTTCCCCAGGGAAAGAATTTGGTTGTCCGTTTCTGACGCTTTGCTATTTTCAGCACTGTGGTGGAACACTACGGGTCGGGTTCAGGTAAGTGTGCGATTGTGTGGACGTGAGGGTTAGGGCGAGTTAGGAGAGTTAGGGTTAGGGCGTGAGTCAGGTAAGTGTGTGATTGTGTGGACATGAGGGTTAGGGCAGGGTAGGTGAGTTAGGGTTAGGGCACGGTTGAGGTGAGTGTGCAATAGTGACGGACCTTAAGGTTATGGTTTGGGTTAAGGTAAGTGGATAGTTAGTGGTGTATGTACAGTTTAGTGTAGGGTAAGAAGTAAGATTTTAGGTGTATGTGTGTGGATTGCTGTTTGTTTGGTGTGCTTGTGTTGTGTGTATGTGTTTTGGAACAGCAAATTTTTTCCTAGGGAAAAATTTGCTGTTCTGAATGTTCGATGTTGTCAGCGTTTGCTGAATTGGGTTCGATATTAGAACATTTGAAGTTCTGAAACTTCAGTTTTCTAATATAGACCCCGATCTGCCATTCCCTGGGGTTTTATTTCTCTTCTGCTCCTTTAATACTTGTTCTGTTATGTGTTTCCATTTCTGCCTTTAACCTGCTAGCTGTCTTCTCATCTATTTGTGGTAGTTCTGTTCCATGTAGAAATTATTGTACTTGCTTCTCCCAATTCCTCCCCATTTCTTTCTTTTTGATACACTGTTTGACAATAGTTTCTAAATACATTTAATATTCCTTCCCAACTTCTATTACCTGCCCCTGTTTCTCTTCCCTGATCTGGAACCCCGTTTGTTGTACTTTCTATTGTCTTATTCTGGCTGCAGTGACCTCACTGCCCTGGGGGTCATTGTCTGTTGAAGTTCTGTTGGGTATATCCCTTCTCTTATTATTCTTTTCTCCTCTTGTTTTTGCATCAACCTTTGCTCCTCTTATAGCTTCCCCTTCTCCCCCTTGATCAAAAAATTATTTTTAAGTTGCAATTCTGTCACTTTTTGAAATCTGTCTTCTTTCTACTTTCTGCTGCTTTGTTATGCTGCTGTTTTATGTTTGACTTTAATTGTATTCCCAATTTAACCTTATCCCACTTTGCTGCTGTTATTCTCACCAGATCTACTAACTGGTTCTCTAATTCCACTGAAACTCTTATTTCCCAGTTAGCCTGGCAGGAGTTTCCTGTGTCTCACTCCTTTTCTTTGTCCTCCTATTTCCACTTGCAATTGAAGTGGTGCATTATTCAGAGTATAATGTAGGGTCTGCTTCCATTTGTTATGTTTGTTCCTTAAGTTCTTTAAAAAAACAATGCTTTATCTTTTCTTGGTCAACTTTTATTTAGCACACTAATACATGTAGCCCTGGTGGGCGGCCACGGTGGTGCAGTGGTTAGTATTGCTGCCTTACAGCAAGAGGTTCTCTGGTTCAATTCTCGGCTGGGGTGCCTTCTGTGTGGAGTCTGCAGTTGCATGGGTTTTCTCCGGGTGCTTCAGTTTCTTCCCACATCCCAAAGACATGCTATAGGTGGATTGGACACTCTAAATTGGCCCTAGGTGTGAGTGTGTGCATGTGTGTGCCTTCTGTGGAAGGTTGGGCGCCAGGCTGGCAACTTGACACTGTAAAACTCCACTGCCAATCATGAGCAGACAGATGATCCACTGTGGCAACCCCTAACCAGGAAAAGCCAAAAGAAGAAGAAGAATACATGTAGCCCTGGTCCCTTTCACTATTCCCCCTTTCTTAT
The DNA here is from genome assembly GCF_019279795.1 of Protopterus annectens. NCBI lineage: Eukaryota > Metazoa > Chordata > Ceratodontiformes > Protopteridae > Protopterus > Protopterus annectens. The sequence continues at coordinate 147,850,213 of NC_056750.1, forward strand.
TAACTGTCCACCATTCCCAGTGTCACAGGCATATCTAAACAATCTTTTCTTGGTTTGTGATTTACTGTGGAGTTAACTGGTAAGAGATGTTTTATTTGAATTTATATTGTATTTATTGTCACTGTTTTTCACTGTTTGTAGGTAGGAAGGGACTGCTTGTTAACACAATTTACTTTGATTTATATTTTGTTGTTTTACCTTTAATTTCACTGCTGGGTATTAGAAAGGTACAGATTTTAGACAGGCAAGCTCTAGCCACCCCAAGGAACCTATTCAGCTATAAATTTACACAGACTGCAGAGAGGAAAATCATGAGCATATCTAAACAATCCTATCTTGGTTTGTGATTTATTTATTTGAAGTGCAACTACGAGTGATAGTGAGTAAAAGAATTACAACTTTTTTCTGGCTTGTAGAACTTGTATGGTCAGAACAACTTTACTGTACTTTATTATTTAGTTGTATATTGCTGCTGTGATTTTTTTTGTCATAGACATTGATTTACGTTCTATTTGAATTCTGTAGTTACTGATTTTAATTATTCTTTTCTTTTGCAATATTTTATTCATTTGAAGCTGAAAATGGATTCCTTAAATGAGTATGCAATTAATGATTTGCTAATGCACAGATATCTTGTACAGTATAATAAATTCTATGTATATTTAAAGGTAACAGCTGATAACACTGGTGATCTGTGTTCCTTGTATCAAAAGTTGGATGATTTGCTTACTATTGTTAGAAGTAAATTTAGACTTAATGATGATGATTGCACTTGTGTAATTGGCACGGCTTGGAGAACTGTTGTTTAATATATTAATGGCTGGACTGATTAATTAAATAATGTTAGGCATAGAACAAACAGAACACATTTAGGAAATGATGCATCTATTTTCTGCAAAGATCATTCAACCACTATGAAACAAAACAATGCCCTGACAACTATGGAATTCTGTATACAAGTATTCAGCTATCTGAGGATCCGGTTTGTTTAGAAGGAAATAATAAAAGAAAGAAAGGAAGAAGTTCTCAACAAATAACAAGAAAGAAAAAGAAACTGACTAATGACTGTAAAGGAAAGTGAATACGTAGTAAAAAGGATTCTGCTTTGTTATGTAACACACTGGTGACAGGGAATGAAGATATCTGTCTATCAGAAAACCCTCAGTCTACAGAAAAAGGCATCACCTTTCCAATGGAAAAGGTAGAACAAAGAGGCAAGGGGCAGGTGAAAAGGAAGAAATCAAAATTGAACGTGGAAAGATTGGAGAACATTACTGTAAGACAAAAGAGGAGAATGAAAGATGGTGACTACATGGCTCAAGCTGTGGATTTACAATGCCAGCTGGATGAGAATTTAATACGCAATGAAAACAGTGGAATTAATAAGACTAATAGTGATGAAGCTCTAGCCTTCAGAACAATTGATAGAGTAGATATTACTATATTAGAAGCTGAAGATTCTTCAGAGCTGGCCAGCAAAGATATTCTTGTATTTGGCGAATGAACTATTAGAAGAACTGATACTTATATTTGCAGAGATGATAATGAACATCGAGTAGTGTTATGCTTGCCAGGAGCAAAAATAGAAGATGTGAAACAAGCCTTGGAATGCCTTAATGTAAGGAAGTATGGATCATTTTTTATTCATGATGGTACAAATTATGTCACCTGCAAGGATTCTCTGACTGTTAGTAGGGAACCGACATCCCTCTTACATAGTATAATTTGTACTGGTATTAGGATATACTTTTCACAAATCCCCTATAGAAAGGATAGTCAGGTCACTGTGAATGAAAATATTTTTTGGGTAAATGCCTACATGGAAAAATGTCCTGTTTTAAAAAATGGAAACGTTTAGAGCATCCAAGCCAAGTTCTGAGCATACGTGTTCAGACAGGATGGTATGTATTTGCATTTGTCAAGGTCAGGGAAGAGAATTTTTGCAACATATATTTTGCAATATTTGACACACATTAGACAGGATTTTTGCCAGGCAGAAAATTGTAACAGTTCACAGATAGTAACATTTGATGTATCTCTGTTGATTGTTAATGCAAAGAGCATTAATAATATTTTTTTATTGTAAAATGTGTTATGTTCCCACAAGATTGCTGTTGTTATTGTTTAAAACATGGTTAAAGAACAATGACTGGAAACCAGTTCTGTCAGGGTCCAAATGGTTTTACTGTAACAGACATTCTAACAAAAAAAAAGAATCAGGTGGAGGTGTTATTATAGGGATTAAAGATAGCTATGAAACCTGTGACTATTACATATTCAATGAAAACCCCAATACTATAGACTGTGTAACTGTGGCAATAAAGATAACTCTGGAACATATTACAATTGTTGGAGTGTATAGACCACTAAAGTCAAGTGCAGATGACCTAAAGAAATTCATACATTTCTTGGATGAAACACAGGAGGGAAGAATAATATTAGCTAGGGACTTAAATTTACCAGAAACAGACTAGAATTATACTGATTCAACAACATTAGCAAGGAAATTATTTATGGTGTATATTCAGGAACAAGAATTGCTTTAGATTGCAAAAAGAAAAAAAAAAAAACTACCAAGGGACGGAACATACTAGACATTGTTTGTGTTCCCAAAAAATTACTGTAACTTCAAGTAAAGTTTTACCACTATTCATTTGCAGTGATCATGGAGTTATGAATGTTAATTTGTTGCTAGATAATTCTGCAAAACTGAAATCTAAGCCAAGCACAGAATGTTAATTGCAGATTATTTGGAAGCAAAATAATCACTAAATAAAACTAACTGGAGTGAGGTGTTCAGTGGAAAAACTGCAGATGGAATGTGGAAAGTTTTAAAAGAGAAATTGTGTGCAAAAATCAAAAAATGTTTAACATCAGGATATGGGCATACAACATCGGGGGATATATTTCCATAAGAACAAGATATCTGATTAAGTTGAGAGACAATGGAAGAGAAGTCGAACTACAACTTTGAAAATTGAAATAAACAAGCTGGACAAATAGATTAAGCATAGTGTGAGACAAGATCAAGAATTTTTTTAAGAAAATTTATATAAAGATATTGAGCATAATAGGAAACTTCTTTATAGATACATAAGATGTGCAAGGAGTAAAGACACACAAACTGATAAATTGTGTGCAGATTCTAAAATTTATTCTCAGACATAGATTATTAATATATTTATAAAATCTTATGCAAAACAGTTTGGCTCCAGAAAAGGGGGTGACAAGTTGTCCTAGTGACATCCAGGTAACCCCAGATACTGGAACCAAATTAGATTATATTGAAAAAGAACTGTGCTAATTGGTATGTAACAATGACCTGAGAACACTTCAGCAAGAACTTACAGTACCATTATATCTATTATTCCCTAGGCCATATAAATATTGTAAAATTCCTCAAGATTAGAGATGTGCTTATTAAACCTGTTTTTAAGAGAAAAGGATATACTAACTCTGAGATCGCACTACAGTGGGGAAAGGGACCATTTTCCGATCCCCACTATAGTGCAATCTGCCCCAAAATGCTGAATCTGCAATGAACGAATGTCACTGTGCATTTGCTCATTGCACATTCAAACCTTTTTGTGTTCGGCATTTGCAAACTTTGCAAATGTCCTTTTGAACATCTGCTGTTTGCCCGTGTACAAAATGCACACATGAAGGTAAACCCTATTGCCACCTGTAACATGATGTACTATAACAATATAATAATAGAAATGAATGAAAAATTGTGCTGCGGTGTAATTTATATAGATTTAGCTTCAGCATTTGACAGGGTCATACACAAAACACTGATTAATATATTAGTACATTCAGGTATTTATGTATTCTTAATAAGATGGATAGCTGCATGGCTTACAAATAGGACATGGCAAGTATCATACAGCAACTGGATAGGTGAAATCCTTGGTTACACTCAAGGTGTCCCACAGGGCTCTGTCCTAGGCTCTTACTTGTTTAGACTGCATCTTTCAGACCTATGTTTTTCATCTGAGGTGTTCTACACTCTATATGCAGACAACCTGAAATTGAAGAAATGGATTACGAGCGTTACAGATAAGGCATATCTGCAAAATAACTTGACTAAATTGACCATTTGGGCACAGGAGAATAATTTGCTGATAAATACATCAAAAACTAAGCATATGAAATTTGAGAGACATAAATTGAAAGGAGAATATGTAATACAGAACACAGTGATTGAAACTGTAGACTCATTTAAGGACCCGGATATATGGGTAGATTCAGCTATTAGATTTTCTAATCATATCAACCAATTGGTTAATGATTATAGAATTATAGGTTGTATAAAAAGATTTATAATGTCCAGGAAATCAAAATTAATGAAGTCAGTGTTTGTTAGTTGCATTAGACCCAAACCTGAGTATGGGATAACAATATGGAAACCCTATAAGACGACAAGCTTGAGTAAACTGGAAAGAGTACAGTGGAAATATGCCAAGGGTATCCATGGATGTGAAAATTTAAGTTATTACGAAAGACTAAAATATCTGAACTTGTACAGTGTCTCTTACAGATATTTAAGAGGAGATCTTATTCAGGTATATAGGGCACTTAGAGACAACTACCTCTGGGAATGTTTGGGGTTATCAAAAAGTACTAGAGAATCATCAGATAACCCATGTAGAAGATTCTATAGGAATGAGAAGTGTACCAATTGGTTCTCTGACAGAGTAGCTAATGCATGGTACAGACTACCAAATTAGATTAAAGCAAGTACTAGTTTAGATATTTTTCAGAACAGCCTGGACACTTATTATGGGAACAGGTGTGTTGGTATATTGGCAAGCTAGAAGTGCATTAATGCCCTTGCTTGAAACATTTGTGTGTATGTATGTAGGAAGTTCAAGTAAGTATCTATCTGTAAGTGTGTTGGTTAGGGGTTTAGTATGTGTTGTGACTGTGATATGTGTGTGTGTGTGTGTGTGTGTGTGTGTGTGTGTGTGTGTGTGTGTGTGTGTGTGTGTGTGTGTATGTGTGTAAAGAATGTAGGTGTGTGGTGGTGTTTTTGTGTGTTTGTCTGTGTAGTGCAACCGTGGAGTTAGTATATTTAAATGGGTGTGTGGGGGGAGCAGGCCTCCAAATGGGGGGTGCAGGGGGGCTTGCCCCCCTGCTTGTATGTAGTGTAAGTTTGTGTGTTTTGGGAGGGTGTGTATGTGTGTGGTGTATGGTTAGTGTAGTATTCGTGATTTTAAAATTTGAGCTTCTGGGGTTTTAGAATTGTAAGGTTTCGGCTTTATAATCGCAAAAATTCTGAAATTCAATATTTCAGGATTTCGGGATTATAAAATGATCCTATATATATATATATATATATATATAGATATGGAAAAAAAAAAAAAAAATATATATATATATATATATATATATATATATATATATATATATATACATATACCGTATTTCTTTGTAAACAAGTCCTAACCAGAGAATAAGGCCTAGCATGGTTTTCCAGGGAGGTCATGATATAATCCCTACTCCAAAAATAAGCCCCAGTTAAGATCGTCAACAACACATGATGGATGTGTTGAATTATAAAATAATATTATTGACACCTATTGACTGAGGTTATCGTGCTCTGCTCACCATTTTCAGACCATTCGGACACCCAGCTTCTTCTCTTTACAGGAAGTTGTAAGATTTTTTTCCCTGGGAGCCTCCACGATTTTTACTGTAACCCTAATCATCACTCACACTTGAAGGTTGAGATCCTTGGCCCAGGTGTACTTTGATGGGTCAAAGTACAGATAACACGCGTAAAGCGCATGCACTTGATAACGAACGGCTGTGGTTGTGTATTCTTAACCATCGCCATTTTGTGTTGCCACTCCAGTCTCGTAAGTCTTCAATTAACCCCCCCCCTTAAGATGAGTTCAAAAAGAAAGAGCTATTCCGTTGAGTACAAGAAAGGAATCGTGGAGGACTCCTGGGGAAAGAATCTGATGGCTTTCTGCAAAGAGAAGATGTTAGATTGCCGAATGGCCCAAAAATGGCATGCAGCATACGATAACCCCAGTCTCAAGAAGAGGGAAATGTTAAGAAGTGCAAGTGTGGATCAGGTAGACAACCATTATTTCCTGAGCTGGAAGAAATCATCTGTGAATAGGTTGCTAACAGGAGAGCAAAGGCTTTGGTTGTGCGCAGGACTGATATTTAAGCATTAGTCCTTGCAATGGCACCACAGTTAGAAATATCCCCAGAAGAATTCAAAACATCACAACACTGGCTGGAAGGCTTCCTTCAGTGATATGAACTGTCTCTAAGAAGATCAACAACACTGTTTAAGCTGGAAGAAACTGAAGTTATAAATGTGCACATGTGTTCAAGTCCTTTGTTGATGGCATCACCTTTTCTAAATACCAACTTTCCAACATGATTGCTATGGATGAAACTGCAGTGTTTATGGGCCAAAGATCTCAAACAACAATTGATCAGAGGGGTGCCTCATCAATCTGCATTCCGTCCACTGGTTACGAGAGTGCATGTGTTACCTGTATTTTAGCAATTTGTCTAGATGGAAAAATAACCCCACCTCTAATCATTAGTAAGGGCAAGAAAGATAAAATTGAACATGTTTCAGGCATTTGCATTCTTGAAATTGAAAAAGCCTGGTACACACAAGCAGTTATAAGGAAGTGGGTCAGTGAAATACTGCCACTTGTTTTGTGAGGTGGTGAAAGAGGTCTGCTAGTCTGGGATTCAGCCAGCACTCACCGCGCTAAAGAAATGAAGAAATTCCTTGCACGGAGAAGAATAGATCAAATAATGATTCCTGCAAGAATGACTGTCTATCTCCAGACTCTTGATATTGCAATAAACAAGCCATTCAAGGTCCATTTGCTCATGGAATTCAATGACTACGTTGAAAATAGAATGGAAAGAAATCAGCATGGAAACTTTGTGAAGCCTAGCCTGCAAGAGGTCATGACTTGGGTGAAAACTTCATGGGATAAAATCACTGACAGCTGTGTTGCCAATGTACTATGAGCAGGCTACTTGGACAAGCAGTGCTCATTTAAGGAGAGCTCTGTTGCTAGGCATGACAGATTGGAGTCAATGGTTCTATAGGAAATGGAGTCACAAGAAATTCAGGCCAGAATTCGGGGGTTGGAGACTTATGACAATGTTCCAGAAGAAGATGACATGACTGTATTTGAATAACTTTTCCATTATCAGGACAACAGCATGGATTGCTTCTGCTTTCAGTTTTATTCCCCTCCTCCAATACACATGTATTGAGATTTTTCTGCACTTTCTGTTAAGCATGAAATATTGCACTGTGAAAGCCAAAGTATAGATATTCTGAAGTTGAAATGTTTGTTGCACAATTTATGTAGAATTCTCACACAACTGTTAACGTGTTACCTAGAACTGTTGTCCAATAACAGAAAAATACCAAATAAATGTTGATTTATGTACATGAATAAATGTCGATTTGTGTACATGAATAAATGTCAATTTTTGTACATGAATAAATGTAGACTGTTGTACGGGGGGGGGGTGTAAAAAAGGCATCCCCTGATAATAAGCCCTAATGCGTATTTCGGCGGAGGAAAGAGTATAAAACCCAGTCTTATTTTTGGGGAAATACACTATATATATATATATATATATATATATATATATATATATATACACACAGACACACACACACACACACACACACACACACACACACACACACACACACACATATATATATAATATATATATATATATATATATGTGTGTGTGTGTGTATATATATATATATATATATATATATATATATATATATATATATATATATATATACACACACACACACACACACATATATATATATATATATATGTATGTATGTATGTATATATATATATATATATATATATATATATATATATATATAGTTAGATAGATATATTGCCAGTGTTATTTAGCTACCTTGTATTGCTCATTTTCAGATTGTTAAACAACTGTCCCCACTATTGTGTATGTGACTTCCATTTTATAACCCAGTATAGTTTTTTTCATAATTATGACCCTCCCTTCATCTCCTTCATAAGTACCTGAGGTTTAGTCCCATCAATCCTCATCTTTCTAACTTTCTATGATCCTCTTCTACCATATTTGTTTCTTGCAATGGGATTAAGTCTCCATTTTACCTCTTAATATATGTCACTACCCTTTCTCATTTTTACTGAGGTCAGTAAACTTTTAACATTCCAGTACCATAGATTTAGTTGCATACAAATCCATTTTTTTTGCTACTTCTCTTTGACTAGACTTGTCTCTCCTTCGGTATCTACATATTTCCTCTTTATATGTCGACCTTCCCTTTTTCTCTTGTCCTCATTATGACCATACCTCTTCCATTCCTTTCCTTTTGTCCTTTGATTTTTCTGTTTTAATGCTTTATTTTTCATTTTTACAGTAGACTTTTACCCACTTATCTTCTACTCATTAAATCATAGGATCAATAGTTCAGACTTAAGACACTGTAGAAATTGATTTTGAGTGTTATTTTTTCCTTCCAGGTTTAACAGATGTCTCATTTGTCTTTGCTTGACTAATTATTCCATCATCTCCACTCTTTCTTTCACTGTATGGTATTTTCTGAGCATGTGAACAATTATCTTGCTTTATTTCCCCTTGTTGACTTGTCTTTCTTCTTCCTGTCCCATTTGATTACTTGCCTCCTCTTCTTGTATATTATTTTCCATATCTTTGTGAGCTTCCTCAGGATCATTGTATGTTTTAGGTCCTCCTGACCACATCGATGTTATTAATGGAGAATATAACATTTTAAACTCAATTCCTTTTGATTTTGCCAGCCATTGGAGTGATATTTATGCTGTTCTTCTCTTGTGCACTGAATAGTCCTTTCCCTAGATGATTGTCACTGTTGAAATGACAGCCCAACCTCATGTGCAAAAGTGGGAAAAAGAGGTATTGGATGGATGGATGGATGGATGGATGCATGGATGGATGGATACATGGATGGATGCATGGACAGATGGATGGATGCATGGATGCATGGATGGATTGATGGATGGATGCATGGATGCATGGATGGATGCATGGATAGATGGATGGATGCATGGATGGATGGATGCATGGATGGTTCTGATGCATGGATGCATGGATGGATGGATGGATGGAGGCATGGATGGATGGATGGATGCATGGATGGATGCATGGATGCATGGATGGATTGATGGATGGATGGATGCATGGATGGATGGATGGATGGATGCATGGATGCATGGATGCATGGATGGATGGATGGATGCATGGATGGATGGATGCATGGATGGATGCATGGATGCATGGATGGATATTGCCGTGTATACCTCTTAACTATTGTCAGACACTGTATCAAACAAAAAGAAGGGGAGGGGAGTGGGGATTGCCAGAACAAATACAAACATTTCTACAGGGAATAGAAATGCCACAAACAGATGAGGAGATATCTAAGTTAAAGGCAAATAATTATACTCGGCATTTCTCTTATAGCATGGGTAAAATATAACAATATGTTCATCCATTATTATTATAAAACATGTTCTAAGTATAGACAATTTGCAGCTTCACTGTAGCAGCTGTAAAGTGTGAATATATACTGAAAAAAGACGTGTCTGCCTTATTGTGCCTGTTAAATTACATTTTATCACTGTTTTCACTGTTTACAAAGCTCTTTTTGCAAGTGTCGCTGTTTGTTAAGTATTTGCTGGTACTTTTCACTGTTGCAAAGCAATCTGTTCTGCTTGATCTGGTTTTCCTGCCAAGTAGTGTTAAAATTACTGAATTGTTAGCTGTTTAAAACATTCTTTAGAGTCTTCTAGTTGATGTTCTGTTATTTTAAACATTTTTAGTGTCTTTCTGCTATTTTTCTTCCACGTTAAACATTCTCTAGTGATTCCCACCAAAACTAGTGCAGCTAGTATCTGTAGCAAAGTCCAGATACAGGCTTGCTGCATCTGTGTCTGTTTGTAGTGGCTGTTTGTTCTGAGCACATTTTCCAGGCCATCTTGGAATAGAAGGGGTCATTCTGCACTGTAGTGAGAGGAGTGTTCTGATTGGGTTCTGTCTTGTGTAGGGTGGTTGGTCTAGGGCTTGGAGTAAGCATCCTTATTGGTTCTTTTGAAAATGTTTAAAGTGTTTTTTTTTTCAAGTTTTTAGCTTCTGGTATTTAAGCCCTGTGTTTGAACAGGTTTCTGCATGTTTGCACATTGTGCAGTATTGTGCACTGCTGTGCAATTGTGTGTCATAGCCAGACAGATAAATTCAACAATTTTTCTCTTAGATACAGCTGTAGCACATTAGTGT